>NC_135520.1:7147500-7503333 GCF_051989575.1 Stigmatopora nigra
GTCAAGAGCCGAAAATATATTTTCAATCTGCATTCAATTTAGCAGAGATGACAGCAACGAGGAGTGCGATTCACACCGCCGCAAACTTGCCGCCGGCGCATTGTGAGGGGGCGATCTTTTGAAGGAGGCGTGTTTAATTAATCAACAAATGGCTGCTCTCTCCTCCTCCTCCTCCTCCTCCTCTTCCATCCGCTCGCATGTGTTTGCACTTCAAGCTCGACATGAGGCGCATCCTAAAGATTGCATTAAAAATTGCATAACGCCAGGCAACACAATGGGATGGCGAGAGGTCACGTCGCAAAAATGCTAACGAGGATGTGATTGGTTAAAGCGTGCCAAGGCTGACACCTTTTGATTTGTCCGTTTATCGTTATTACTATTTTTTTTTTTTTTATATCCATAGATTTTATTCTTTCGCAGTTTCTCTTCACTTGAGGATAATTTATTACAAGTGTGGAGAGCAGGTCGATGTGGGGGTGGGGATTTGGCAGAGTGGTGCTTGAGAATGCTATAGCAACCGACGAAGGGGAGCTTTGGTAAAAGCAACTGTTCTGCTGGAGTAAAAAATGAAAAATAAAAAAAAAAGAAAACATAAAAAAAGAAAAGGGAAATCATATGCACTGATGGTGGTGGTTAAAACTATTTTTCAAATGGTACATTTAGCTCTATTTAGCTTTTCTTAGATTTGAGTTATTGTGCATATAAAAAAAGTTTGCACACCCAAATGCAGATACATTAGCATATTTTGCAGACTATAAGTCATTTTTGCTTAGTTTGGCTGGGCGTGCAACTAATACTCAAATGCAATTTTTATATGTTCGTTTTTGTTTCTGACAATTCTTTTTAGGCTATATAGTTATAATCTAACAAACTATTATGTTAACATATGCCAATTTAGCCTGTTATTCTAAATTTTACTATTGGTACTTTGACGTATGTTTGTTCCTGGTTTTCGATCAACCAAAAAAAAATGCCATCCCAAAAATGCAACACAAAATAAGCCAGCACTTATTTGGTTTTCTGCTATATTCATCCATTTTCCATTCCGCTTATCCTCACAAGGATGCCGGGGTGCTGGAGCCCATCCCAGCTAACTTTGGGCAGTAGGTGAGGAACACTTTGCAGCCAAACAGGGAGCACAATGAGACAAACAACTATTCACGCTTACACTCATACCTAGTAATACTTTAAAAAGAATAATGTTCAACCAGCCTACCTTGCATGCGTTTGGGATGTGGAAGGGAACTGGAATACCCAGAGAAAATCCATGCAGGCCCTGTGAGAACATACAAGGAAATCAAATGTTTATTAATCGGCATGTTTATCGAGAGCAAAAAAAAATCAAATATTAAAATTGCTTTGTATTTGGGTGAAAATACTGTTCATATCCTGACGCTAACCACCATGAATATGTTCATTTACATTACTACTGGTTACTCAATAATTGCCGACTGACATTATTTGTACAATGCTTCATTGTTAATGAATGTTATAAAACAGCATTTTTTTAGTGTTTTCAAAATTCTTAACCAAAAATGATTTAAGTCAATATGTTAAATGTACCGAAACCTAAACCACCCTTGCAAAACATTTCTTGTGTGGTATTTTGTGTGTAAAGGGGCCGTCCAATGAGCAGGGGGGGTTTACAGGGACAGCCTATATAGCACCCTTATAATCCAGTAAGCTTCAGGTCTTCTTAGTGTTGTCTCGGTAAATTACTTTTAATGAAGACGTAATTAATGGAAATAGACTGTCAGAGCAAACAAGCATTCTAATTGATTTGCGAGAGAGGAGGGGGCACGTAGACCGACCCCGGCCCAGCCGAACCCGCCTCCCCTTTTGTCCGAGGGGGGGGACCTCTATTGATTAGCGCCTGTGTGTATCACCGCGCATGTGTTTGGCTTCATTTAGAGATAACGGCTTCCTGATTACTTCCATCCCCGGCTTTAATGTCGCTTAATGTCTACTTTGTTCCCGTGTCATGTCGGAGGCCAGCGGGAATAATGAGAGCGTGTGGGTGGGCCGGGTGGGGGCGAAGCGCCGTGGCCATGGGCGGGCGGGGGGGATCGGTGCAAGGGTTAGAAAAGCACAAGCTCAAGACGCAGCATGTGGTCCGGCTTGGCCACAATTAAAGCAATATTACTTCTTTCTGCTGTGTAATGTTGCTAAAATGGCTGCAGTTTGGGGAAAAGAGTTGTGTTCACTTTGTAAATCTGCAAAAAAATTAATTCCATTTTAAAAATGTGCACAAAAAACATAGTTTTCCCAATAAGGCAGACATTCTCCATCCCTTTTGCTATTCTTCCCTACCATTGGTCCTTCTGTCCTTCATTCCACTATACTTAATTCTTCTCCAATAAAAACTATAACCACCACCTCTTTGATCCATCCACTCTCAAAGACCCTCAAAGACCCCCACCCAAACGGATCAGACGTCAATGGCAGACGATGCGTTAAAAAAACGAACTAACAAAAACAAACTGCAACCAAACACGTTTTTTTCCTCAAGACGTCAACAACACAAACGATGGACGCCTCTTTAAAACTTCTCCAAAGTCCCGCCTGGCGTCGCCCGTAAATTGACCACATTAAGAAAAAGCGCGTCGCCTACGGCGCGATTGAAAAATCCGCCGCCACAAGCGCGGCTAAAAGGAGACGGCGCGTCAGAATTGCATGTTAGCTAATTGTTAATTGAGGCGGCTGCCAGAGGCTAATTGCGCCGGCGCAGCCATTTGCATGATGGACCAGCCACCTGCCTGCAGCCTCTGCCAGGGCAAACTATATAATTAGGCAACCCCCCGCCCCCCACCCCTGACTGTCGCCCCTTTTGTGTCACATGAATTCCTCCTAATGACATATTTCATTGAGGCAGAGAAGGGAGGAGGACCACCCACCCCCCCCCCCCCCCCACTCCCCACCTAATCCCCTGCAGGCCGTAGAAGAAAATATGTGAAGTCTCAACAGGTCCTAATGCGGGACCCTATTTAAGCAGAACCTCGGGGGGTGGTCCTCGCTGGGGGTTAAACGGACGTTTGCGCCTTTTCTCAGCTCGGATCATGAGCCGGACCTTATTAAGCTGTCACGGTTTGGGGGATCTTGATTGCGTATTGTGTTGAAACATTCGAGGCTTTTTTTTGTGTGTTTGGGCTCGCCGCAAGCCATCATTTACTTGAACGGCGGCAACGGGAGGCCCGCGGGACATTCGGGGGTCCGTGACGGAACCAGATCACTTGGCAGACTTGAGTTCCGTTCATTTTTAATGCAGACGTGGGCCACTATGAAGTTTTTGTTTCAATTTTGTTGGATGACATTCGGCGGCTCAGTGATATTTCCATTTGGGCCACCATTACTAGGCTCCGGCACCCCTAGAACCTCATGAGGACAAGTAGTGGGAAAATGAATGACGAATGAATGAATGAAATATTGTATGTGGTGGGTTATGCTATTTGAATGTAAAAAGTATCATTTTTGTGTATAATCATGGGTCATTTCTTGCATTAAATCATGAAATTTAACACAAAAAATTGTGAAGTTGATCATGTTAAATTAGCATGATAGATTATCCTAGTTGAATGTAAAAAGGATCATTTTTTTGTGCATGGTGTGTAATTTGTCACATTAAAAATACATGAAATTGATCACATTGGAAAAATACATTGCCAAAATAATGAGGAAAATTGCTGTTACTGTTAAATTCAAATGACATTATAACAAAATTCAAGAAATATAAAAATCATGACCCGTCAGAATTACTATAATAGTAATAGTTTTGTTGTTTTTGCAATTTTGTGTTTTACGGCAGCTTTCACAAAGTCTCCTCGTGTTTTGGACATATTTCACAGCACACGTATTTCATCCCCGAGGCCATCCCCTCTCGCCAAATCGCCATCTTTTGCCGTCCAAGCGCTTCTATTGAGAGCCGCTTCATCTCGGCGGGTCCCTGACAGAGAAAGTGCGCTCTTAACCCGGTTAGTCAAGGCTCGTTGGCCCCCAATGGACCCCCGACTGCTCTCCGACACGGAGATGGGGGGCAAAACGGGGGCCGGCTTGATTGCCTTGGTCGGCGTGTCCGAGCAGACTGGATGGAGGTGGCTCAAAATGGCTTTCGGTGGGCCTTTGCTCCAATTTGGAGACGTCATGTTATGCTACCTTTCTTCATTTCATACGTTTTCTTTCATTTCTTCATCCTTTCTTCTTTCCTTCCTTCCATATTCTCTTCCTTTATCATTTTTTACTTCCTTCCTTCCACCTTTAACATCCCTTATGTTTATCCTCATTCTTTCTTTGCATCTATTTGTCATGGCCCCTACTACTTTTCTCTCATTTTCCCTTCCTTCCACCTTTCCCACCTTCTTCTCTCCCCAATTCCTTCTTTCCACCTATGCCTCCTCCCAGGCTCCTCCCATTTTCCCTTCCTCTATCCTTCGCCAATACCTTCCTTCCTTCCTCCCTTCCTCCTTTGCTTTTTCTCCCTCTCCCACAACACCATAATTCCTCTCCTTCTTTGGTTTCCCCATCCTTTGCCCCCCCCCCCCCCCCCACGTCGTCCTTCCTCTCAGCTCTCCTCTCAAACGAACCCGTCCACCTCGGGAAACGACGCCCAACCCCATCGGCGAGCCCCGTTGGAAGGCATTGGAGAGCCGAAACCCGCCCGGGGGTCCACAATGGCTCGGGAGCTGAACGAGCTCGTCGGCTGATGGGATGCAAATGCGGGCGCCCTTTCGGAATTTGGAGGGCGCACTTGTGCGTGGGGATGAGAGGGCGCCAATCTGTACGTCTCTGTTTGACAATGAAACCAATAACGCCGCACAATGCAGTCAACGCTGGCTATTGTGGCCTTCAAGGACCAAAGACTCCACGCACGCAGCTTCAAATCGGGCCGCTGCTTCTTAACTCGTCAACCGCCGTCCGCAGACGTCCGATTTGTTCACACCGAGACGACTCATTAGCCTAAATTAGCAACGTGAACATTTTCCTCTTTTGCTTTGTTAGAAAGTGACACTTATTTTGAAGGTTCTGCTCACAAAGGAGATAAACCATCTTTCTTTGCTCTTAATTGTGACGGCCAAGCCGAGACTTTTCTGCAGGCAGGCAGACCTTGAAGGCCCGCTTTTTTTTTTTTTTTTGCTTTCTTTCTTCGTCAATAGGCAAATTTACATATTTGCCGACGCTTAACACTCTGGTTGAATGCTGACCCAAAGAAAGGGCGGGGGAAAAAAACCTTGTAATTTCGCCTTTTCTGTACTAGTTGCATTCCCCAGAGATTTCGTTTTCTTTGGACAAAAACAAAGGCGGAAGTTGAAAGGGTCACTGAAAGGATCTTGAAAGATGTGCAGGAAAATTATTTGAAAAATGTCATTACACATATGCCAGCTTATAGATATTTAGTTGAGCTACAGGGTTAAATATATGACTTACTATAACTAAGAATGAAAAAAAAATCTACATGTTGCATTAGCACGATAAGAATTGTCTATTATTTTCTACAGTAGTAGTTATTTTATCATTTTATGGGTTTGAAAACATTTTCAAAACTTGGCACAAGTAAAAAATAATGCATGAAATGTCTGTTATATCCTGCAATATTTAGTTTTTGTTCCATTTCATGGGCTTGAAAATCTTTTCATTATGTAGGCCTACAACAATTTTGTTATCATTGATTTTTAAAGAGGATGAATGAAAGAAATATGTTAGTGAAAATAAAATGGACAAATGAAATTCAAAATCATGGCTTCAAGGTTCAAGGCTTTGCCATTTTTTTTTTGTAAATAATTACAGGGAGATATTTAGTAATTCCTTTAAATAAAGGTTTTCATGGAATAAAATCTTCTGAATTGTTTTATATTTAGGGTATTAATGATCAACATATCTGAAGTACAAAGATGAATATCCTTATTGTTAGTCACAACTTGTTTTCGACCTACTCATATGACACTTTTGCTTCTATAACAAACAAATAAGAAAAAAAATCAAATATTTGGCTTTCAAATATAAATGTAGCAACACACAATAAAACTACAACACTAGATTTGACCTAAACTGGCTTTCCAATTGCCATTTACTTGACCAACATGATCCCAAATACCAAAGCTTTAGCTTGGCTAATGGCGACAATGATTTATGAGTTATGACTTCAACGCTTAATGGGTATCAAAATGAGTCATTAGCAGGTAAATATGTGCGCGTGCACGGATTGCGCACATCTGATTTAAGAATGATAAGATGTGTCAACACGGAATTGAAAAGCTATTTCCACCCTGAAATGAGACAACCTGCCATCAGCCAGGTTACCTAGCAACCACATTGTTAGGCGGCAGGAGAAATGACCGACCCCCAAATCCTCCCTTTTATGATTATTAAAGCTTTCTAATGCAGGTTTTGTTGGGAACGCCTCTAAATGAACATTAAAAAAATAATTGAAAGTTCTTGACCCCCCCTTATCTTGCGTACCATTCAGTTGGGGTGATTGATTTGTGATAAGAAGTTTGGAGGTGATAAGACGGCAAAGCTGATGTTTGATGTATGCTGACTCACACACACTCTCTCTCACACACTCTCTCATACACATCAACACACACACACACACTCACACACACATCTGAAGAAAAAGAAAAAGCAGCTGGGGTTTACTGAGCAAATGGACCAGCCCCGAACACAAATCCACAATAAATCATGCTGAAAGGAGACCAAACATGATTTTTCAATGACCTACATTTACCTTATATTGAGTGGTTGTGTGCCATTGACGGCGAAATACGTCCAATCCATTTTGGTGGCGAGACTGACAGAAATTAGTCAATGGAGATTTGACGTCTATCAATCAATAGTTAGTTGCCAGTCATTCCACTTCAAATACCGTCAGGACGGTTGAATTAAAAAACAGTAATATATTTGTGATCACTATTGGAATTGGATTATACCTTTTTAAAAATAGACTTTAAGATTTCAGATTTGAAAAACAAATACTTATTGCCCAATATTTCAAATGAATATTTTCTTGCTGCTTCACAAGTACTTTTAAAAAATAGAACACTTGTAGCCTAAAATTGAAATTGCAGAGTGAGACATTTTTATACATTTGCGAATGATAAATTAGTGAACATTGTTCTACTTAAATACGAGTTATCTGATATTACAGAATTATATTTTTTACTGATCAATGTCCTTTTTGTCATTTTGAAACAATAAGATGTCACCCAGATTTGAAAAATATACATCTAACATAGTATAAAAAAATAACAGGATGATCCATTTGCACTATTTGCACATATAAAATAACTATATTATGTTGTTTATTAAACATAACAAATGACAAAAAGATGCATTTGGACTATTTGTACATATAAAATAACAATATTTTGTTGACTAAACAAAAATAATAAAATTTTAAGAATTTGATTTATGGCTTGGACGTTTTTGGGCCATTAAAAATGTATACCACTCATTAAAATATACTTTTAGGTTGCCATCTCGATGATTATTATATTATTATTAATCTTTTTTGAATGACACATATGTATGTTACACACACACACTTGTATACTAAATAACACATAAATGTTGCCAGGCCCAGTTTTTCCAAAAATGACTGGGAAGAAGGTTAGAAGAGGGGGGGTTAGCCTTTCCATAATTTATTAATAGGAGTGTTTCCGTAGTAAGTCAAATATCTAATATAAGTTACATATAAAGGTACAAATACCAAACAAAACAACAGGGGAAAAGTACAACAATAGAGTTGAAAAGTTGTTTTTTAACACAAGGAAAGACAGCTGATGTTAATATAATTTACATAAATAAATCCCACAAATTGTGGTATATAAAAAAAAAATCAGTCCTAAAATGTTAAAAATGTCTTCTTTCGAATGCTTTCGGTCACCACGTCCTGCCGTACAAGAGCGCCGAGCACTGCAGCGCCGATCCGTACTCGGCTGCGGGGGAGTTGAGGTGGGAGAGGCCGCCCACTTGGCCGTGGAGGGCCGGTGGGCTGGCGGAGAGCGGAGCTCCGGCCGAAGCCGAAGCCGCCGCAGCCGAAGCCGCCACCACCGCCGCCGCCAGGTCCGGAGAGTGACCGGCACTTCCCACTTGCTGTTGGCCGGACATAAGCATCACGTTGGCGGCTTGCTGAGTGTGCTGGTGCGCCTGCGCGTGCTGCTGTTGATGGTGGTGGTGATGGTGATGGTGGTGTAGGTGCTGTTGTTGTTGTTGTTGCTGTTGTTGTTGTTGCTGCTGTTGTTGCTGCTGCTGGGTCGGGCCACTACCCTGACACGGCTTCCCGTCTTTAACCAGAACCGGAACCGCGACCCTGCGTGGGGACTGCTGAGATTGTTGTTGCTGGGACTGTTGCTGGCAGGACGAGGCGGTGCTCCCCCCGTCTTGGTGAATGTGCTGCTGCGACACTTTATCCTTGGCTTGCCTCTTCATCTTATAGCGGTGGTTCTGGAACCATATCTTCACCTGGGTGGGCGTCAGGTGGATCATGCTGGCCAGGTGTTCGCGCTCGGGGGCCGACAGGTACTTTTGCTGCTTGAAGCGGCGCTCCAGCTCGTAAACTTGCGCTTGCGAGAAGAGGACTCGCCGCTTGCGACGCGGGGCCGAGCCCAGGGAGCCGTGCATGCCCTTGGCGTGGGCCTCCGCCAGGGAACCCAGGCCCCCCATGGCGCCCATGTTCATGCCGGGTGACGAACCCATAAAGCGGGAGACTGGGTGGGGGTCACACAAACACGCACCCTGGTTAAAAATCGGCCAACTTTAACTACTTTGTAGCTTCAACTGAGCTAAATACTAAATAGTTTACATGCGTTTTTTGACGGGCTAATGTGTGATTACTTCATCTAAAAACACATTTTCGAACCTAAGATAGAATGGACTTCCAAAATTAAAAGTTAGGACAGGAAATTATGCACTATTTTATTCATTAATGGTCTTTTTGTGGGCCATATAGAGGAAGTATGGTGAAAATTTAGGAAAAGAATGCACCAAAAAAAGATTTTTTTAAATTTCACCTGTAAATCAAAATTCATTATTTTTTATCAAAATTACAATGTCCCCCTCCCAAATAAGGGCAAATCCAGCCATTTATTACTAGCATTTATGAGTCTTTATCTGCTAATTATTGTTATCTCTATG
This sequence comes from Stigmatopora nigra, assembly GCF_051989575.1. Lineage (NCBI taxonomy): Eukaryota > Metazoa > Chordata > Actinopteri > Syngnathiformes > Syngnathidae > Stigmatopora > Stigmatopora nigra. Next base: position 7,156,627 of record NC_135520.1, read on the forward strand.
GTCGTAAACGCAGAATATAAAAATAATAAATAACATAAATTGCAAATGAATTGGTTAACTTTACGATTCTTCTTTATATTATGAACTTGTACAACTAATTTAGTTGACAGCCAATTTTAATTATTTGGAAATTAAGGAATTTCTGGTTGGGGTAGTATTACAAGGTTAAAATAAAATAAGTAGTGTGAAAAATGCAAATGTTAAAAGCTTTGTGGTATTTGTCGGTAAAACATTCTGGTCCTTGGTGGTCAAATTAGAAAAGAGAAGCTGTAATTTTGTTTATGTTTTAATTTTTTGGGAGGGGTTGAGGTCAACTAATATGAACTGTTTAACTAACTCAAATAATGATTGCACTGGATGTTGATTGCCGTCAATTGAACATCATGCACTGCACGTTAGTAAATTTTAAACGCATAAAATGTATACAAAAAGTAGAGTAACAAAAATGGGTTTTCAATTTTATTTAAAGTATGCATTTCTAATATCCAATTGCAGTATCGTTTATTTTCCAAATGACTCTTATTTAAGAAGACTACTAATTTTGTATTAAACGACGATTAGTTCACTTTCTGTATTAAACCTACAAATACTTTTTGGGGGTAAGAATGCAGTTTGTAACAGGATTTATAGCCATTTGAAAAAGAAAAATAATCCCTTCAATATAAAATACGGTCTTATTTTAGTCGGATTCATTTAACTAGAAAATATTGCTAGTTTAATTAGTAAGGATTTCCTAAAATGCAATTGAGAACACCTATTGTGAAATTAGCTCTAATTAATCCATTATGCATTATAATCTTTAGACATGCATGGCTACTTTTTCAAGTCGAGGTTTAGCTCATAATTAGATATTATGTTAGTTTTCAAATTTCTTCTTACCCCATGTCCCCTTTTACAAAACATCTCTTCTTTGCATGCTGTCAAAATTGAAATGTCTAATTTGGGAAGACACTTCTGTGCATGAATAATTTCCACATTCATAAAACCATCCAATTTGTTCAAATACGCACAATTAGATATGGCCGAAGGGCTGCATTCTCCCCATTTTTGTGTCAGGTCCACGAAAATGTGTGCGCAAAACTCACTGGTGGAGAAGCGGGGGTCCGCAGCGGTGTTGGCTCCGTACCATCCGGCGGCAGCAGCCGCCGCGGCGGCCCTGACGCCATCCTGGTAGGGCGCCAGCTCCCCGGCCACATTGCCGTTGCAGTACGCGGCGGCCGCGTGGGACAGTTGTGGCACTCCACTCATGTGGTACGCGGCACCAGCGGCGCCCGCGCCTCCGCTACCGGCGTTGGGGCCCATGTGGTGGTGGTGATGGTTGTGGTGGTGGTGTGGAGGATGCTGATGCTGTTGCTGTTGCATGGGCGCTTGGGACCCCTGCAGCTGGCGGTATCCCCCCAGGTTGCTGGCCGCCGCCCCTCCGCCGACCTCCAAAGCGGCGGCCGCCTTCTTGTAGCTCTCCTCCAGCGGACTCAGGATGTCGGACACGGAAAAGGGGGTCGTATGCTTGGGGCTCATCGACATTATTTGTCCTGGGACGTCTCTCTCCTCTCCTCTTCTTCTTCTTTTTTTTTTTTTTTTAAAGACCCCCTCTTCTTCCAAGTCCTTCTTCTTGTTGTTAATTGGATGGAGTGGGAGCTCACCGATGTTGGCTCGGGGGGTCCACGCAGCACACGTTTAAGGCGGAAGAGAGGGGCGGGGGCTCCGTTGACGTCAGACGGCAGTGCGCTTTATTAACTGCGCTGACTGAGGGCCTCTTGATGAACATCACGAGATGAAGAAGAAGAAAAGGGATGCTGCGTGTGGACTTTCTTGCAAGAGGAAAAGCCACTCATGCACTGGCTCTCATGCACGGCTCTCATATATACGCGCTGGTTTGAATAGCACCTCCCCTTGTACCTGATTGCACTTGTTGGAGGTTCCCTCGGAACCTCACTGTTTGTTTGTCGATGGACACTAGTGTGTCAAAGGGTCCACTGAAGGGTTTCGTGAAAAGAACGACCAAAATCGGCATATTTTTCATTTCGACTCGAGAAAATTGATGATCGCAATGGAGTGGTTTCAACTTTCAAAATGTGGCATTTTCTATCGTCAAACTGATTATTTTGGCATCCTTTTGGCATTTTGTATGACTATTTTTTTATATGGCAACATCACTTGGGGTATTAGACTTTGAACATAAACATGTATTTTTTAAGAGAGAAAATGTTCTGTTTATATATCTTTTTTTACTCTTTGTTTAAAAATGTCTCACACTGCATTATTATCAAATGAAAAAAAGTTTTAGTTCAAACAACAGCATAGATAATATTCACATCAAAATGTCTTGATTACTTTTCAATGGCATCATGTTCTATTTGATATATGAATTAGAAAAACATATGTCTTAGAATTCAAAAGGTTAAGGACAGTGAAACGATTTTTAAACCTGCATTTAAATTGATTCTATTCATTTTTTTGGTTTGAATGTTTTACAGATGAGATTTTGAAAGAAATGTGTACTCATCAAAATCATTGAACTTTGTAGTAACTAGTACTTTGTAAAAACTTCTATCCTTCCCTGTTCAAACATTTGACAACTACCTCCATTTTTGGTAGGTAAGGAGTTAATCCATACAATGTTATGATAAGATCAATGTCAAAAAATACTAAATGAATAAATGCTAAAATTGGATGACTACATTCTTTTCTCATTCTAAGCTGCAAGACTGAACTGAATTGTATTCATAACACAATAAGTATATCTCAGTTAAATCGTTTTTTAACCAATGATGTCAGATGTTACCTTACCGGAGGATGTAGGCTGAAGTTGTGGGCACCTTGCGTCCCTTGGTGGACTAAAGCATCACTGCAAGTCCTTCGTGTTGAGAAAAGGACTCATTGGCATTGGGTATCAGTATGAGGGTGCTCTCTAGAGGACAAAAAAGAGCAACAGGCGAACTCATTACAAACATTCAGTTAGGACTCTTTTAAAATGAGCATTAATGATTTGTATTTGATGTATCAGTATATTTTTACAACTAAAACATTTGACATTCATGAATTTGAAAATAAATCAATACATTTGATTTTTGTATTAACATTTTCCTCATGATAAACCAATAAACATGATATTACTTTTTTTAGGGCTTAAAATGAATTCATTCATTTATAAGCGTTGCGGGTTCTGTAGCCTATCCCAGCTGACTCTGAGGGAAGGGCGGATTACACCCTAGACTGGTCGCCAGTCAACCGTAGGGAACACAGAGACCGACAGATATTTCTACAATCTATCGACCGTCACAAAAGCTGTCAATTCATTCATTCAACAGTCAATGTGGCAGAGATAATGTCTCCCTCTGAGACCAGAAGTATAACATGACCGGCGACAATCCCCCAAAAATGCTGTAGTCCTTTCAGGCTTAGTGAAATCAGATCAAGTATTAGCGACTTACAATAAAATTTAACATGAACTTTAGTCATATATGGAAAATAGGTACAGTAATCCCTCGAATATTGCAGCTTCAACTTTCGTGGATTCCCTACATGATAGATTTTTTTCCGCTTTGTTGTGTTTGGCCTAAATTGAAAATTTTGAGATCGATGCCATGACTTCATTTCTTTCAAGGTTTTTCCACCAAAATATGAATGTTCAAGAGAAGGTAGGTTGACTGAAATGTCAAATTCTGTCAGAACTGTCTAATAATTCACCCATCTTAGATGGATTGTGTATTGTGGTCGATAAGTTAGGGTTGGTTGACTAATTGTGATTACATTTAGATGCAGTTTGCATCTGTCGTCATTGTACGGACATCCACAAGCTCCTCCTGTGGCCCACCAGTTAACTACTGCAAAACCAGGGGCGGGGGGGCCAGTAAAAAGCACTATCGGATGAGCCGTCTGATACGAGCCCCAGACAATTCCTGGGGGCAACTTAAAGACACCAATGGCAACCCCTCAAAGGCGGTCTTTGTCCGCCCCCTGCGCCCCCGTCAGCTGGACGACGCCATTGTGGCCTCAAAGCTCATAAATTTGCCGATTAAACATCTCGCGATTGAAACACTAAACATTTTGCCTCGCTCCCTTGCGGACCCTGAAAAAGTGTTGGGGGGCACAATGGTCTATTCAGAGATGGGGTGGACAAGCCGCGTGCCCCCCCCCCCCTATTCCCTTCCATATGGGACGCAAGGTGGCCACAAAGGACCAGGTGACAGCGTCGACTGGCTGCGGGGTCACAGGACGAGCAAACAACATTATTGGGGGCGGGAAAACACGAGACCACCCGGCCCCCCCTTGCCGCCGATACATCCCATGTGATGTGAAAAGGCGGGCATGCATAAAGAGGCTCTCCTGTTGATGAAAAATACACTTTCTGCATTCATACATCCAAAGCGTGGACAAAAATAGATTTCCAATCTATTCAAACAGATAGACCCTTGCACTATAAATAGATCGGACGTCTATAGTAAAGGATATCGTGCCTGAATGGGGCTCTCGCGTCAGAAAGATGGAAAATGCATTTGTATTGAAATCTAGTCAGATACATTTATAGCATATACATTGGGACTGGGTAATATCGAGATTGAGATTGTTTGATCGTGGAACAATATAAGGGTGTTCTTAGTGGTTTAAGTCAAGTTATATATGGGGAGTGAATGGGGGGGGGTGTATGTATGTATGTGATCTTGGATACCTACATAAAAAAAGAACCAAGTTGTAAGACACTTTCATTTCTTGCATTGCACAGTTAAGCTTATAGTTTTCTATGGTCTATGTATTACTGACATGGCTATATAATGTGGGATTTGCAGGCTATGCTGGGTTTTAAAGTTCTACTGTCATATTTGGTTAGTTAGAAAATGAACAAGTGAAACAAAAACCCAAATTATTCGCCCAAACTCCATTTTAAAATATCTATAGTGGGGACTGAGCTTGGAAATAGAACTTTTTATGGCATGTCAATCTAGACAACTGCAAGCACAGTGATAGAAAATCAATGTATGTATTAAAATCAAGTGCATGTCTTTTACAACGACAGAGTATATGTTGGAGCAATTTACCACACAGCATTTGTGAACAGATAAACTACAGTATGTATCATTGTAATTTTTATGGGCCAGATGGCACAGGCCGAGGTTTAATATTTAGTCCTTCAGTTCTTGGTAAATAGCTTTGTTGTGTTTGGCCTAGAATGAGTTACATAGCTAAAGAAGAGCAACATTTTGGACATACTTAAAAGCTATGGCAATTCTTTTCATGCATAAGAAGGGTTTTCAGCATGCCTGTCTCTCAAGTAAGGGTGAGATGATGTTTGCTGACCATTCTCATGCTGAAACCAAGCTAAGGCCCCCCTTTTATTCCTTAAAAAACAGTGTTTGCACAGCTTTTAAGCTGCATAATTAGTTTTTAACATCAGAAAGGCCCCTCGAGCGCGGCTACATCACAATTTGGAAGAATACAATGAAAAGCTTGAATCATCTTAATGGGGAGTGGGTTATGGAGACAGAAAAAAAACATGGTTTTCAAATATTTGTGGTGTTAAGCAATACAGGCAATATTTTCATATCATTTTTTTTCATTTCTTGAGCTATTGGTATTTCTGTGGAGAGATTTTAAATATATTTTGATGCTAAATGTAGTAAAGTCGACACTTTGATGGTTTGGGAAATCATGGGGCAGTTTTAAGACTTTGATATTGAAATATATTTATTGGTGTTTCTTTCCAAAAGAGACAATCAAAATGGAACAATGTGGTCCTCAAATACAATTAAACATGGCATCTAATAATAATTAAAGGATACATTTACAGCAAATAATGAACTCCAAAAAATAAATGTTAACATCATTACTGACAATAATATTTCAATTGGACGGTCCCTGCTGTCAGTAGTATACAATTACATTTTTCCAAAAGGGCAGAAATATGCAAAAATAAAAATGTGCAAAGTTCCCTTATTTTCTTGTAAGTTGCGTGGAGTGGGGAATTCAGAGTTTTTTGCTTGGCCTCGAAAGACGTCACTTGAAGGGTGCAAAGTGGACCGAGTCGCTCCAAAAGTCTGTCCAAGCCAACCCGGATGGGTGCGGACTTTGAAAGTGCTGCTGGAGGGGCGGCAGAGCACCCGGGAGGGCCGGAAGGGCCCGGACGGCTGGGGGCAAACGGAGCGTCCGCGGGTGCCCGCTCAAAGTGCCCCCTGCCCCCGAGCCGTCCAGCAAAAAGGGCTTCCCGTCCCCCAGCAACACCGGCACCAACACCCTGCGTAACAAGGGAGGAGGGAGCAACGTCGGCTCGTCTGCCATTCCCCGGCCCTTCTTCATCTTGTAGCGGTGGTTCTGGAACCAGATCTTCACCTGGGTGGGCGTGAGGCTGAGGGCCCGGGCTAACTGTTCGCGCTCCGGGCCGGACAGGTAGCGTTGCTGCCGGAAACGGCGCTCCAGCTCTAGGGTCTGAGCCTTGGAGAATAGCACGCGGCGTTTTTTGTTCTTCTTCTTGTCGGGCTCCGCCGGAGTTTCTTCGGCGTCCGGTTTGGTGGAGTCTGGGGAGGCCTCCGGGCTGCTGCCTTCATCCCACGCTGAGGAAGAACATCATCATTTCCGTTAATACAATAATGCCAGTTTTTTGTTGTTGTATTTTTTAAAGTATATTTGACAGTGATGCAAAATACTCATCCAATGTTTTATCACATGCACAAACTTGACTCTTTGAAACAAATGTCCCAAATACAGTATTTACTAAAAATATTTATGTTTAGATACTATAAATCAAATATAGCTGCAAAAGTATGGCATCTAAAACCCACATAAAAGCATTCAGAGGTTTTTTTTCCATGCACGTATTTAAAATTGAAGCAAAAATCTTATATATAATCAATCATTAATCTTGAATTAATTAAGACAAATACTATTTTCTAGCAATTCTACATAGAAGAATGTGGTCATTTTGTTGTTACACAAGTCCATTAATAAAACATATAGTCAAACAAGGCAGAAGCTATTGAATTTGCCTTGCAGTTTTCAAAACTTTATGGAATGAATTGAATGAATTTATGGTCTGTTGAGTCTAATCAAACTTAACTTGATATTAGACTTTAAACGATCATCAGGCAAGAATCGAGCATTTTCTATAACGGGCATGCATATAGCCATAAAATATAAAGAGGAAATAAAGATTGTTTTTTGTACTCACATATGCACGAGCTTCTGTCGGAGTCCAGCACCCACGGAGGGCCGAGGGGGGCGAGCGGCGACCGAACTGATGCCGAAATTGGTGGCGATGACGCGGGCAAATTCTTCGGGTGACGCTCCGGCAATTCCAGGATGCTCCGGACGGAAAAACTCAAACTGGTGGGCGCCGTCATTTCAACAAAAAACGGGGACGCACCCGTGGAAAAAAAAAACCCCAATAATATCCAATAATCCACTTCCAACACGTGTTTGCTCGGCCCAAATAAATAATTAAAGGGGGTTAGAGAAAAAAAGTAAACACTTGAGGTCCACTTGACGCGCTGATTCAACAGTATGTGTACACAAACACATCCACCTTTTTATATATATACACGATACCCCTTCCCCTCCACCTGAATGGTATTGTCGCCTCAATGAATCACCGTCTTGGGTGGCGAGTGACAAGAACCCCCCTCCAAAAAAAAACATCTCCCATGCCCCCCCCCCCCCCCCCCGCATCCAAACAACGTGTCCAACATTTGCATGCCAAGTGAACAATTAGCCCCGAGTTGGTTTATCTAATATGGACATCACGTGATGGCGAAAAATGAATAGATTGTGGACAACTTTTGGTTAGAATGACATTGACTTGCAAGGATGACGACAGGGTTGCAATTCATTTGGACGTCTATGGACGTCGTTTTTAACAATTGCATGACAAAACAACTTAATGCATGATCAATATTTCTATTTAGACTCAAATTAAGTAGAAACTTGATATTTCTAGCTGAATACAAATTTGTGACATTTTATTGCAGAAACATTTCAGGCATTTAAAAGAAATGCATCTTAATCTCATTAGCTCATTGCATACCTAATTAATTTAGATCCAGGCATCCTTATGACCCATTAGGATAATATTTATTATTTTGGAATCCAATGGTATTTGAATCCTTTTTTTTTTTGTTTATTGTGGGTCAATAAATAGTTTTATCATTTTGTTTTCATTCTAACGCACCTGTTTATTTTCATAACCTACGACGCCTGCCGTAAAAAAATATAGCGACATAACTAAAAATGAGTAGTATCAAGCATTTGTGCGAAACCCTCCATTAAAAAATTCAAATCTTAAATATTTGGTCAATCTAATGTAATTTAAGTTGATTGATATACATTGCATATGCAATAACTAAGTCGGTACCCCAAAATTGCAATCATGCATAAACTATGATTATTGAAATGTTTCACCGATTACAACTTTCAAACAAATACAATAGCAAACTGAACTGGGCATTTTGCATACTATACTTGTATATAAAAAGGTACATTGTCAAAGCAACTAGTTAAAGATATGTGATATGAAATGAGAAAATAAAAAAATAGGTGGTTGAAGAAAACATTTCAAAATCCACTTCCCAAAAACATTTTGAAATCACCAATTGAAAAATAAAACCACAACAAACTGACTAAAATCTTAATGGGAAGCACTAGTGAATGCTTTCCTGTCATGTGGACATAAACATATCCCTCTTGTCAATTTTGAAATCCAAACACGGTCCTTGTGTGCCCCAAAATTGAATTTGACCCAAAATATGACATGGAATCAAGGGAATTGAACATAATCTCGTGTTTAACATGGTGTGAAGGTGGTGTGGTGGCGGGGTGGTGGGCTGTGTGAGCTCGGTGTATCGGTGGGCTCCCATTGAGAGCCATGACAACACGGAACAAGCTGGGATTTATCCTGCCAACGTCAATCAGGACAACAAATGCGGCGACATCTTCCTTCTTTGTAACACCCTCAGCCGCCCCGCCGCCCCGCCGGCCCCCCTCCCCGCCTGGGACGACCACCCAGGAGGACTTGGGTGGCCGGGTCCGCGTGCGCTCACGTGCACACGCCCGTATCGATAGAAACGTGAAGCGAAATGGATGACCCCCGGCGTGTATTTCAACCGAAATATTTAGTGCGGTGTGCTAAAAAAATTTCCCCAGAGTTTTAGATCAAGTGGACATTTTGTTCTTTTAACGACAAAACCATATTTTCCAATCAAAAATATCATTAAGGGGCTTTCCTGTCTCTTTTTATCTATTTCAAGCTTGAAAGGGGATGTAAAGTGCATTTTATGTTTTGATATGTGTAGATGTGTTAAGGTAGTTTTTTGTTTAAAGTTTCACACTGCCTCTGACAATAAAGTGGGTCTTATGGTGTCTTGCGCCCCCGAGTGAGTGACAAACCATTGCACACGATTTAAGGGGACAACTCTGTGCATATGTAACGTCTCTATGTAAAAATCCCAAATTACCATAGAAACATTAGTTTTATAGTCAGCTGTGGCCTGTGTGGAGTTTTCCCTACATTTTGTGAGACTCTGGTAGCATAACTTAATGTCAGGTATGATCCATAGTCTAGAAATTTTGGTATTTGAAGGCAGGGGGTTACTATCAGTGACCTCAACTAATAGGTACGACTGTTTTTGTGAAAATGTAAATGACAGTTTTTCTGAAAATGAGCATGAAATGTACCATTCTATACTGAGTGTATCATATAATGTCAACCATAACAAGACAAAATGTATCACAACAAATCAAACTTCATCACAAATTGGTCAAATTTGCACACCAAAAATCTAAATCTATGAGATCTAAGAGCAAAATGTATCACATCACAATGCCACATGGATAACATTTCAACATCTAAATTAAGCCATCAAGTAAACTTCACCGTCATCAAAAGCCACCAATCGAAGCTTGTACTTGGGATTGTGATACTTGTATTCATTACTGTTTACCCAGGCCACTTCATTGGAGAGTGTCAACACACACTAGTGGACTGGCATGCCCGGCCATTTTGGCTCCACAATAAACCTCTTTATCTATTAAGAGGGACTCTCCTCGGTGCACACCGCCAACAACTATTTGCTCTCGTCTGGGAGGACTCGCAATGAATGGTCAAGTTTCGGTGACACCGATGGCGATAGCCGTCCAATCCATTGGGATGGAGAGGGCTGGCCGTGATCCAAAAGGATTGGACGTCTAACAGCATCAATGGTTACTATGGAGTAAAATAATACCATTTAATTGTCTCATAACAAGCTCACTCTGAGTTATTGAGTCTAAATGTACAGCATTGCTGTCCTCTACAGGCCAGAGACTATCACATCACACCAACTTTCTAACCTAGTACTTGGGTCGGCCAGAAGGAGGCATCAAATCATTTTTAGTGGGTCTGGTACCTAGAAAAAACCCATAAAAGACATATCAGCTGACGTCATTGTTACAGTTTATTCATAACACTGGCGGACAGCTACGAGGGTTGTAATAACTTTATCACTGGGTCATATTTTTACACCCCAAAACAGGCAATAACTTTTTGCAAGTGTCAATCGAAAGGTCTTATATTTTTAAAGTCATGGAGGGATTTGTTTTTGAGGGATTGAGCAAAAAAATATTCAAAAAAAAGAATCACCTATACTACAGAAAATTAAATATTGCTTAGGAATAAATAAAATCAATGCAAAAAGATCTCAGGAGATCAAGACGACTGACTGGAATATTTTCCCAAATAAATATAAACCAATCAAAATTTAAAGGAAAAAACTGGACAAATAATGCACATAAGACTCTAGAGGTCAACCCTAAAATGACAAATTTAAAAAAAATATTCTCACAATCAAAATAATGAATGCATAAACAAAAACAATATATTTCAATGAGTTGGAGTGATATTGAGCCAGGATAAACTCCTTTCAAGAATAATTTCCTTCTAATATTGTCAGCACAATCCAGCAATCGTTGCAACTTCATATTCCATTCATTTGAATCCTTATAGAACAAGCAATTCATCAAAACTAAAAAAAATAAATATTAAAGTATTTTTTACTATGCACATGCTCCTGTTTAAACACAATAAATGTTAATAAAAAAGTTTGTTACCATTTGAAATGCTCGAAGGGAAAATCATTTTAACAGCAATTATCTTGTATCCAATGTCATTTGACCTTCACTCATTGGCTCTCATTGACCACTACAGATTTTTTCACAAACCTCTCACCTCTCAGAAAAAAAATGAAAATAATGTCTATCACCGTCTCCACGACTGAAACATGATCATTCTCAGCTAGTCCTCCCAGTATAAATGTAGAGAACGACATTGACGTATATCTCAAGCCTCCATATCACTCCCCAAATCATTTGCTCATCCATCCATTTAAGTCCAAGGCGTGTGACGGCCGTGCAATAGGCGGAAAATCGGAGGTGCTGGAACGGCAACATGCAACTGCGTTCGCACACAGTGCAAAAAGACTCGCTGCCTTTTGGACCTCAGGAAATTATTTTTGCAACTAAAGTTCTTAAATGGTACTCTTTAAGTTTACATCGTTTTTACTTTGCATTTCAGCAAGACTCTTACTATATCTTGCAAATAATGTTATGTATTTGTTTTGCATAAAACACACACGCTCTCCATTGCCTCGTTTTGTTGCACACACAACTAAGGACAATGCAAAGAAAATGTTTAAAACTAAAATGCATGGAAAATATGAATAAAGGTTCAATGATACTGAAACTGAAAATAATATTTTAAAAGCAATCAAGCAAGGTGTTTCTTTTTTCCACATTTCACGTGTATTTTTTGACCATTTTGACAGTATAAATACTAAATTGTTTTCACTCAAAACACCTGAAAAACGAGTGCACAAAGTATAAAACTGTTAAAGTTAATGACAAAATATGACTGTGATTACATCCAAATATAATGTCATCAATATGAATCTCAGTGGGTATTAAATAAAGTTTCCATGTTTTAGGTGCAAATCAACATGTTAAAATTTCTCGACTCTATGCAATAATAATAATAATAAAAACAAAGGTGCCATTGTTTTCATTCAAAATATGCACGGTTTAAAGTTTTAGATGTATTAAAATTATTATCATATCTTCTTACGGATACTTTACGGATACCAAATTAAAGCAAAGACTGGACAAGCACATTTAATTGTCAACTCTTCATATTCTTGCTTCACGCTACATGCACGGCGAAGCGCACGTTTGACAAAAATGACAAATAACCCCAAAGAACCCACGCACATGGGTGTCAAATTCATGCATCCCTTAATTTTAGAATTAAAACATAAGTTACATTTTATGCAAATGTCAAAATCCTCAGTGAACCCCCAAAATAATGCACCAAATTTTTAATTTCACCACAAATATTGCAGGATTGCTTTTCCTAAATTCACTCACACCACTTGCATGGATGTGGACTTTTGAAGTGTGAATTCTTTTTCTTGTGTTGGGGGGTCTACACCCACGCAGAAGGTCTGTGACCACTAGTGTACTATCTATCTCAATAACAAACACATTGGCAGTGACATGCAGTCAAAATGATGGTTGAGGATGGTCAGGGGAAGATGGGGGGTGGTCAAGTGTCATGTCAAACTAGTGCCCCAATAGCTGTGCGTCTTCAAGGGCGTCAGCCAATCCGAGGTTGAGGGTGTGAGTTCAGTCCCACCCCCCAACAAGAGCTCGGAGGCTCCGGATGAGGAAAAAGCTCCAGCGAGAGAGGCGTCTGGAGCAAACGCAGCCGAGCTTCGCGTCCGAACGCCCGCCGCGTGCCACAGCCTCGCCCCTAGATCGTCTCCTCTCGGTGGTCGTCGGTTGGGTGGGTGGGTGCCGCAGCGGATTGTAGGGTGGTTGGTGGCGGTGGTGGTGGGCGGGGGTTGGTGTTTTGGCCTCGTTTTGGACACGCTGGACGAGGGGAAGGAGCCGTGCAGAGGCACCAGCAGCAGGGCGGAGACGGGCCCGCAGACGCAAGCGGACGCCGCCGTGTTTCTGCTTTGCGGCTTCAACGTCATGGGTGAGCCCACCAAAGTTTGCTTTGGCCGAATATTGTTCATTTTCCAGCATCGTGTAGAAAATGATGGGTACGTTCCATGTTTAGATGGGAGCAGTAAACGTGTTTCTCTTGCGAGGAAAATCATTGGTGTCCATAAATGATGGATTCAATGTAATGATAGTTTAAAAAATACTATATTAATATAAAAAATACAAAATAAAGGAATACAACTAGGTTGTGGTTCAAGTTTTATGTGATTACGATTCAGAAAGTTGTCATCTTTCTTACTTTTGGGCTATTGAACATTTCATAATCAGGTTTCAGCATGATTTATGGTTATTAGATAAATATACTTTGCACTCAAGTGCACACTCAAATATTTTGTGTTTAATAAGTCAAACAAATATGAGAAAGTCTCAGTATGCTCCATTTGCAATCAAAAATACATGCAAAATCTATGCATAAATTAAAACAAATACGACGTCTAAAGCATTAATTTCTATCTTGGTTGCAAAACGATTACGCTTGTTCACTCAAATCTCAGCATTGTGTATTCCCATGCCCCTATTAAAAATGAATCAAATGTATTTTGTACCTGCATGCCTTTTTTATAATTAAGATCAAGTGTCAACATTGAGCCTAATATTGGAGCCCACTTGAATCAGCATTATATAAAACACATTTCAGATTTAGATACAATATGGATTTATCTTTCCCCCCCCCTCTACAAACATGTCTCAGCCTGATGCATAAGGCGGCTTGGATCATATTGCAACAACTGTCAACATTACTGCAAAACCATATTTAAATGGTTGGCTACACAGGGAGTCACGTATACATACCAAGTCTTCCATTCATTCACTGGCAGACGCAAGTGAATAATTCCTGAATTTTGATTAATCACAGTGGATATTTTGTAAATGTTCCCAATCAAACAAAAACGTGTAATATTTACAAATAATAGCACTCGAGCCTGATGCACTGTACACAAACCATTCACAAATGCCTTAATTTTCTTTCCTGAATTTGAGTGTAAACATAAAAAAATGAAAATTGAGGCGTACAACTAATTAAAGTTGACTGCAGCGAACATGCATTCTGGACATTTTTATTCGTAGCATTACATTTTCTATGGTTTCAGCATTAAGTGGAGATAAAACAACAATTATTTTCCATAAGCACCAATGCTGACGGGACCAAAAACAATCCAACATATTACTAAACTTGTCCATTGGGACCACTTGACCCCTAGCACGAAATTACTTTGCAGCCTGATGCCAAAGGTTCAAGTGAACCCAAATGATGTGGAGTTACCAAGCTCAACTTTCAATGCAAGATAAACGCACATCCAAGACATATTTGTCAACGCATGTCAGATTCTCATCTAATGTACCTGGGTTGCAATGCGTCTAAACAGCGCCTGTCACTAACTTAGTAACCAACTAACGGCTGCCCTTCCCCTTGACTCCCAGAACCAGCCTTCGGCGAGGTGAACCAGCTGGGCGGCGTGTTCGTGAACGGCCGGCCGTTGCCGAACGCCATCCGGCTGCGCATCGTGGAGCTGGCGCAGCTGGGCATCCGCCCGTGCGACATCAGCCGCCAGTTGCGCGTCTCGCACGGCTGCGTGAGCAAGATACTGGCCCGCTACAACGAGACCGGCTCCATCCTGCCCGGTGCCATCGGCGGCAGCAAGCCACGCGTGACCACGCCCACGGTGGTCAAGCACATACGGACGTACAAGCAGCGAGACCCAGGCATTTTCGCCTGGGAGATCCGCGACCGGCTTCTCGCCGACGGCGTGTGTGACAAGTTCAACCTGCCGTCCGTCAGCTCCATCAGCCGAATCCTGCGCAACAAGATCGGCAACCTGGCCCAGCCGGGGCCCTACGAGGCCGGCAAGCAGCCGCCGCCGCACGCGCACGCACACCCGCACCCGGGGCCACCGCCTGCCTCCGCCGCAATTCCCTACAACCACTTGTACTCGTACTCGAGCTCCAAGGTGGCCACGCCGCCGGGCGTGCCGGGGCTCCCCGGACACATGGCCATGCATCGGATATGGCCCTCGTCGCATTCGGTCACGGATATTCTGGGGATCCGCTCCATTACCGAGCAACAAAGTAAGGCAGCTGCTATGCTTTGCTAAGCTATCCTATGCTACGTGTGTTTTCTCGCCACTGGGCTGCTGACATTGAACGCAGCACTAGTATTTTTTAGGTTAATATTTGTCTAAAAGTGCAAAAAACAACAATTTTTTTCTGGGAAGATTAAAAAAACGAGGGGGTGTAAATCCGTATTAATACTCCACGTCAATATGAGTTTTTTTTGCACGCTCTGGGAAGGGTGGGGGTCTTGTAAAGGATGCCGTGAAAAGGAGTGTTGTCCAGCCGCTGACAGGCTGCCTTTCTCGGCTTCGTTCGGAGTTGAACCCCGGGGGAGCCCCATGGAGTAATTCGTCATGGGCAAACGAGGAAACGTGTACTTTATTTTTTTAATGGAATACTTCAAACTTAATTTTACAGAGAGAGAAAGGGTTGGAATAAAAAAAAGATAATATTGAATCTTCGTTGACTAAAAATCGTATATTTAGATAGTTTGATAAGGTCATAAATATAAGCTTTCAACAACACTTTTGTCTTCTGCGTACATATTGTAATAAACCTTATTATTATTTTTTCCAATTACGCAAAGAATATAAAAATGGAACTGTTACGTGCAAATCAAAATTCAGCATACGGAATTGTGGAAACAACAGACAAGTCACTATTCGACTGAATATTTTTTAAAGACAGAAATATTGCATTTCATCTTAATACCCATTGGCCATCTACATGAACTACATGGAACGTTAAAATCTAGAAAATACTTATTCTAATTTGTTAAGCTTTATTTGACATGACACACAGATGTATGGGACTGATATATAAATAAATATTGGGGAGCATTGATTTCTATTAAAACTTAAGCTGAAATTTTAAAATAAAAGCTATACATGTCAAGTATACGTCAATGGACCAAACTTGTCAGTTAAATGCAATAAATGAGTATGTGGGGAATAGTTTGCTATTTTAATTCATAAAAATGACTAAAACTAAATGGTAGTGACCACAGGAAGAAAAAAAATTAAATCTTAATATAAATCGACCCCCAAAGCGTTTAAAAAATTAATATGAACATTTGTATGAAGCTGGCAAAGAATATTTTCTATATTGAGTAGCCAAACAAAACTAGATTAAATGGCGTTTGTACTTTGATTATAAAATTCTATTGGCCGACGTGCACCTTGATTTTCCTCAAATATTTGAAAACATAATTCATAATTCAGACATGATGTAGCCACTGGCGCTAATACTCAACATATCATTTGTCACAGCCACTTTAAATCAAATAGTAGAGTGTCAGTAAATCGTTTGTGGAGGTACGTGCATTCAATAAATAAATGATGCTGGGCATGTTTGAGACCACCCACCCAACCCACCTAACACACTCAGTGGGCCTCCTGCTCTCATCTCAACAAGTTTGCTCCTGCCTCGATGCCACACAACTCTTTCCTTCTTGATCATATTTCATACACCTATTCAAACCTAGTCACCCCTAATGACGAAAATAGACGTCGAATTCATTTTGACATTGTCATTGTAAGACCTGAACAAATATACACCTGCATCCTGATATTGAGATGCGACAACAAGTCTGTTTAAGAGCAATTTCTATGATTGACAATTTTTATATGAGCAAATATGGTCAACAAATATGGCATGCTCTTCAGTTAAATAGGTTCTTAACAATTCTGGTCAACTCACAAATGACAAAAAATGTAAGAAAAATAGTTCATTGAAGCAAAAAAAGTACTACCTTAAAATATGCAAAATGGATTTGAGGAAAAGTTTCAATAGTCACAATAGTATAAATTCCAACTACTACTACTATTTACTGCATAGTAAGTCCACGACAATCTATGCACCATCCAAACACTTAAAAAAACAATTTAAAATAAGATTGGTAACATCATTTGTCACTGCTCATTGTGGAATGAGGAGAAAATATGGGAAATACTTTTTGCGCAGTATTGCTTTAGTGTAGAACAATAATGCCAGCATTATAATTGAAACTGAACAGTTATTTTTGGTTTTCTATTGCTGAGTCAGTGACTTATCAATGCTTCTACTTTTACAAGAGTATTGCTTAACAAAGAAGTTTGAACACAATGAATAATATTGTCCATGTTTGATGTTCTACACAAATAAATGCAAAATAATCTAATAAAAATAGATAAAACATTTTTATATCATATATTGCCAGCACCTGAGCCTAGATCCAAAATGGCACCCTGTAGGATCGAACGGCAGGAAATAAAGCCCAACTTGACATTTATATCACCCTAAAACCTGCATCTTATATTTCGTGATTTAAGCTTCATGGCAAAAAATGAGGAGCAACCTATCGATATACTCACTGTGATGATAAATCGAGACAATAATAACAATAAAAATCGACATATTGTTCAGACTTGTCTCATTGCACGCATGCAAATGTTTTCTCGATTGCAGCCAAATCAGTCAGAAATCGAATCGCCACGTTGCAGTACAATAATGATCTTACAACCATTAATATTTATAGGCACAGTGAGACAGTATGCAAACGCACGTTTAAGAATGAAATCAAAATGACCTTACCTTGCAGTGCCGCCATGCTGTGTCATGTGGAGCGTTTCGTGGGCTATAACGGAGCTGTTTTGACGGGTTTGATCTTTGTCATCCGTTCAGATGCCGAATGGCTTGCCCACAGCGAGCAGTTGTGTCATAGCACGCAGCACCCCGGTCTCTCGGCGGCCCACCACCCGAGCGTCAGCCTTCACGGGGTACAGCGGCATCACGTCGGCCTCTGCGACCGCACACACATGGCCGCCGCTGCGGCCGCTGCTGCAGCCGCCGCAGCCGGCCAGTGGCAACTGTGACGGTGGCCCATCGGACACTCCAGATCGTGACTTCCGCGATGCCTTTTTAAAAAATGAAGGACTAAAGCGGGATTTTATTTTTGCTGTGGTTTGAAATTACCACAAGGACGCCATCAAGGCACGACCTGCGACAGGTGAAAAGAGCAATCATTCCACGGGCATGCACAAAGCTTCGCCGAATGGAAGGGGGAATCTGATGCATTCAGGGTGCTTCTAAATAATTGTTTTTTTTATACGCCTGTATGCTTTTGTTTATTATGGCAGTGATTCCCAACCTTTTGATCCAAGGCACTTTTTAGCTAACTAATGACTTTGTTATTTGCCTGGGTTTCCTACCTTGTTGCAAATGTTTGAAAAGTAGTTTAATTATTCATGAACCCCTGAGATCAATACTACATAATAGTACATTGTCATTTCCTTTTGGATTCAACTAATGGAAATTGGATTTCCCCATCACATTGGATGCAAATCAGTTTTCAATGTCTTTGTTTTTCCCATTTTGTTAGGGTAAAAAAAACAAACAAACCTAACAACAACAAAAAATAGATAACTGCAACCTCATTGCATTTCTTATTTATTAGATGAAAAGGTATGTTGAATGAAGTGCAATTACTTTAAAATTGGCGTGTGTACGAATGTTTGTTGTTTCTGCTCTTTGCATCAGCTACAATTGACACGTGATGTTGCACAATGAAATTGAATGTATCTTATTAAATGGTTTGGCTGGTACTTTGGAATTTGGCTGTTACTCTGGAATCTGGCAATTTATTGTGAAGGGAAATGGCAAAATTAGAGAGCTGGAAACATAATGATTCCATAAACTTTTTATACATGCTTTTTAATCAGAACCGAATTCTTATGAAGGTGGCTTTTGTTTCAAGATTATCATTCGAAAAATAACTATTTTGGTGCAAAAATGCTGCTTTAGTTTCTCTGAATAAATAGTGTTATTCCTATAGCTACAGATAGTTGTGCGAATAACTTTTTTTTGCAGTTCATTTAATGTATTCATGAGCAGAATTAGTACAAATGACGTTAGGACATTGTGTTAAACACAATTAAGAACAGAATACCACGGTTATCGGATTATGATCAATCTATATATTATTGTCTTCACTACAAATACAAGATATTTCACATTAACACTGCTAACCATAGTTTCAAAAAAAAATTCCTTCATTTAGAATTGTATGGGTCCATCATGTTTCAGAATAACCGGGATAAGGTCATGTTTACCACTGTTAAATTGCTCTGTCATCATATTGTATGGTCCCCATACGGCATCCATACACGCAATCATGCAACACCACGTCATGAAAGACGCTGACTTTTGCACTGCGTGCTGTTGACAAGATGGGTTGTCTTTAGTCCTCGAGTCCAAATGCCAGTTTTCCCCCAAATAACTTCAAATTGTGATTCATCTGACCAAACGAGACGAGTAGACTAAACTGTTTGACAAATTTCTCTCACACACATTCACTACGTGGTGAACCTTACCACATCTATGGCTTGTGAATAACTGTACAGTTCAGGGAAGCGCTTTTTATAGCCAGTCATGGCCCCCACCTGTTCCCATTTAGTCTGTTTTCACCTGTGGGATGTTCAAAACCCCAAATAAACAAAACAACTTTCCATCTTGAGCAGGTTCTAACCTCACATTGCATTGTAGGTCATAAAAAAATGTCAGGCTGTTCATATGTCAAAAAGTTCAAACCCTAAAGATGCAAAAACACTTTGGAGGACACTTGAAGTGTCAAGTATCATAAATAATTCGACAAGGCATGTTGGAACTGGAGGTGTTTTTTTTTCTTCTTAGGGGTGGATATTAAGGACAGAAAAAAAAGATGCTCACCTGGTGAGGCGGGTCGAGAGCTTTGGGTTGCGGCCTAAACAGTCGGGTGGTGGGTGCCGCAGTGTCAACACTCTCATTTGACTTGGAAAGCGTTCTTACCCGCATGCGGCGGTCACGGACCGTTGCTCCAGGAGAAGGGAGAGTGGGGATGATGTGTGTGTGTGTGTGTGTGTGTGTTTGTGAGGAGGACGTGGGGGGTGGGGGGTCCTTGTCATGTTTCTTTTGACCGTACATGAACCACAAAACAGTGTACGTGACCATGGCACATGTGGGTGCCATGAAAAAGTGTATTTTCCTAAAAGGGGGTGGGGAAAACAATCATCAATGCCGAAAAGTGTAGTGTTAAAGAATATCTAAATAAGGTTGCCTTGTTCTTTTACAATTTAGTTCACTTTCCTGCTTAAAAAGGAGAAAGTTGTGCAGCTGTTTTATAGAATTCTGGGCATAAAATCCAAAGCAACCACTTTTGGAATTTTCATGGAGCAATTTTCTGCATATTTGCCTAACTAAGCCACACACGTGAACAATATTAATGGTTAAAATGGCGCGTGTCAGAGGCTGTCAACACACACCAGTGAAATATTACAGGGCTGGCGGATGAGGCGTGGAGAAAGGAAGATGCAAGATTTACAGGGGTGGAACGAAGGTGCGTTGGGAATTCGGCCTAAAAGAGAAAAAATAAAGACGTCGTAAATGTCCGTGGAGTCATTCGCACCGTTGACAGCGATGGAGGTCCAACCTGTTTCGTCATGAGAGATGACAAAGTGTATTTTCGTCACTTTAAATTGCAGCCAATGAGTCCTTGAAATAAAGTTTCATAATTAGTGAGCTTTATTTAAAATATGCAATTATCACAATGAATCAAATTTGTACCTGGAAGGTAAATATGTGAAGAAAATGGAGGATTACATTTGGTTTTTCCCTTTTTCACCACCATGAATGCAGACAGAAATGTGCTCAAAAAGTGAAAAATAACATAAGTGTGAAGAAGTGCACCAAAAACACCCAAGTGAGAGAAACAAGTGACTTATTTTTAATTCTGTAGCAAAAGATACGCATACAGTTAAAAAAATGAAATTAAGTCATATTTGGCCATAATAATTAAAAAAAGTCATGCAACATTTAATATACAAATACTGGTGCTACCCATCTAGAGTATATTTCTGTTTATATAAATTTAAAAATGGACTAGATTGGTTACCAAGACAGCTAAACAAGCTTATTTTTTGGGTCCCGACATTCATTGTATATGAATCACAGTGCAAATATTTAGTGTTTCCATATTATGGCTATTAAGAAGTGATCATTAAGGCTTATCTCCTTAAATATGGCCGAATATTTAAAAATAATCATTCTTTAAAAATACTGAAAGGTGTTTCACAAGTATTGGTTCAAGTAACAAAAATGGCAAGTGGACCTGAAAAACTGCATTTGGATTCATATTGAATATACTTCATAAGAAGAAAGAGGACTTTGTGCTATAAGCTATACATCCCAAAAGGCACTTGGTTTGTTTTGGTAGTCTCTTTTTTTTTTACCAGTTTTTCTGGAGCCACCCGGATACGTACTCGTAGACCAGCAACATTACGGCGCCACCTGTGGTGAAAACAAGGAGGATATCGGCAAAGGTATTCGAGGAAAAACGAAAAGGAAAACATTACCTGGCCCGAGTCTCATGATCTTTGGCACCAAACCCTTGTAGAGTGCCAAGTACCTACAGAAAAGCATTAAAAAAAATGTCATTCATTACACCAACATCTTAGACATTTAATACTATATTTAAAAGATACCATTTTGTACCAAGCACCCACCAAGAGAGCCACATGTGGCTCCCGAGCCATAGGTTCCCTACCCCTGATTTAGATGGAGGCGCGGCATCTTTTTGGTTGATTAAAGGGGGTGCGTCTTTCACACTGTCAGTCCCTTGGCCGTGACGTTTAATACGTTCAAGGTGAGAGGGCGCACCCCTTCCCGGCGTTGCACGACAGCTTTAATAAGACTGGAGCTACTTCCTCCCTTGGCCCCGCGTCTGATTAGATTGACCCGAGGAACGCCTCGTTAGGGTGCGCTTAACGACGTCCCCCACTGGGAGCACTAATTAGCAGGCACTGTGTTGTGTTTCTGGATGGGGTGACGTGAACAGGCAGCGGCGCGAGCAAGGCAAAAGGGGCAGGATTGTGCGATTGGGGGTCAACGTTTTGACACGCGACTCCGATGTGATGGTCAATATTAATCCATGTGTTGACTTTTTTGTAGACACGTATTTGTATTAATTTGATGATGATCATCGTCAACTTTTCAGTCTAAGACTCCTTTGTCATTTTTAATATTGACAAAAGGTCCATCTCTATATGTCATCACCTGTCATTTTTCTTCAGTCCGGTATTTCCCCGTCATAGGGATTGTTGACTCTAGGTCCACAATGATGGCAAATGAAACCGAATTTCAACCCACGTACGTGAATATGTTTTACTGCGTTATCAAAATAGGGTGTATGTCACCAACGCAAATATTTGGGCAGCAAGACTGACAAAATAGACAGATAGAGGAAAATGAAGGAGAAGTTGGACATACCCTTCTTCACGGTAAACCAGTGCCATGGTCTGAAAGCAGGTGCGGTACTTGATCTGGCCAGGTACGGGCTGTGGGCCTTGGATGCGACTCTTGGCCACGTCCCACGGGATGTTGACACAGGACGAAATGGTTCCTGACACCAGGCCGATGGTGAATTTCCTCAGAAACTCGAGGGTGGGGTCCTAGTAAACAAAAAAAAACTATATATCATATCAAAAAAATCGATTGATTCTGCAGTTTAAGTGGTTTTATATCATAAAAATGTCCAGTTGAAAAATAATTTAGAATACCAATACCCTACAAGATATTGCTGTCATAGATTAACATACATTAATATTGTTTTTGTCAGAATTATTTGCATTACGACTTATGCAAAGTGCAAAACAAAAACTTGATATTCTCCACCTCTTTTAGTTTCTATGTTCAAAAATGACCAATGAACCAATGTTGGTTTTAACTGATGAACATTTTGTCAATAAAAATGACCAAAACAGCTGTAAATATCCCTCAAGCCAAATATTGAACACCCAGGATGTACGTTGATTGCAACATGGCGGCGGCGAAAGGGCATATGATTGCAAAGCTGGCATGAAAGCCGCCATCAATTTATGGTATCGACGGAAAGTGCGGGTACAGGGGGGCTAAATGAGGCCTTCCTGATTGGCTGAGCAGAAGCACATGTTTTTGGCGAGGATTTCAAAACGGGATTCATGCAGGCGGACCCGGGGAGGCATATGGGGACAATTTGCCTAATTGGGCTGCGACTCGGCACACAGGCACATTACTGTACCCCAGCGCCCCCCAACAAAAAGGGGCCAGACTCAAGAGAGCGCTGACAGCTAATTGGCCAGGGGATTTTTTTTTCACAAATGACAGCAAAGCACCCCCCACCCCAGGGTAAGGCTGAAACAGATAATCCCCGACATCTTCCCATAAGAGTTCACAAACTTTAGACACAACCCCATCTAAGAAGTAGAAAAATATTATTGTCAAAAATACTCTTTCCAAAACATTGCAGGACTTTGACCAAGACAGCTGTACTGTGAATTTGAAGGTTAAGAAAAGGTTAGTTCGCTGGCTGTTATTGATGGAAATAGATGTCCGGTCCATTTGATGGATTGGCCATCAATTGCCAGGAGGATTGCTTGGATGGGCCAATTCTTACTGTAAAGTGAAAAGAAGTGCCGTTGTCTGCTTCCAATTAGCCCGTCCGAGTTAATCCGACGTGGTGCTTCGGGTTCACATGGCGCACGACTATGGCTATTTCCGTTACACAAAACCAACATTTGTTTGGAGCCATCGAAGCCCGCCGGATGCACCATGGGAAACTTTGGAGGATGTTATGGAGAGCAAACAGATGCGGTATTAGCAGGGTTGGGACCACCACAGCACAACTTTGATTGTCTGTCAAGATCACAGGTGTCGAATTCGTGGCCCGGGGGCCACATCTCACAACCCCCAATTATTATTATTATAATTACTACTACTACTACTACTACTACAGCTCCATCTAGTGAATGTATAACACAATCCTCTTCTACCACTACCAATACTACCGCTACGCCTGCTACTACTACCACCATCATTGCTTCTACTACTACTATTACCACCATTGCTTCTACTACTACTACTACAACTACTACTACCACTATTACTATTACTATTGCAACCATTGCTTCTACTACTACTGCTACTACTATTACCACCATTGCTTCTACTACTACTACTATTACGACAACTACTACTACCACTACTAATAATACTACTACAACTACTATTACCACCATTGCTTCTACTAAACTACTACTTCTGCTACTACGACTACTACTTCTACTACTATTGCTACTACTACTAGATATGCGATTCATTGAAAGTGCGCCTTATAGTGCAGAAAATATGGCAGTTTGTAATGCTCATGATGCATGTATATTCAATAATGCCTCTGTAAGAGTTTCGGAAAGGCCCATTACCGGGTTGGCAGGAATAGCGTCCTTGACATTAAAGTAGAAGCCAAAGTAGATCATGTTGAAGATTCCGTGCCGTCCCAGTGTGGATGTCAATCCTTTGTTCAGACCCTTCAGTCCAAAGCCATCCGTATTGATGATGCGTCTGGCTTGAGAGAACGAGGACGGTTGCTGCGGGACACAAAAAACAAAAATCTATCCAAAATGGATAGCAGGTGGGGACAACTTGTATTGGATTCCACTGACCTCTTTGAAGGCATCCCTGTTGGCCTGCAGACTGACTTTGACCACCTCGAAGGGGTTGACCACAACAGCCTCGGTCAAGCCCGCGCCCAGTCCTGCCGCCGAAAGCGCCTGGAAGACGATGTGGTCCATTTAAAATAGGTGACAAAAATGGCAGATGAAATAACATGGAAGCAGTTAGAACAGTAGGAACGTTGTTGATCCGTGTTCTTACTTTTAGTGTTCAGGCTAATTTGTCAAAGTTACTGCATGGTCACTGTAGACAAACTCTGGTTCATTAATCACGTTCCACGGCAGCCAATGCGTTGAGTCACCTCTGCTATTCCCCAAAAAATGTTACGGAATCAACACCCCTCTCTCCCCATCGCCGCCTATGTGTAATTCCCCCAATGGTGTAAATACAAAATAAATCAAGTCCAAAATTGACATCTAAATCATATCTGGGCTATTAAAAGTCCTCATTATTTCTGGTTACACAACATCCTCCCTGCAAGCGCGAGACGTGAAATTAACAGATGTCGCAAGACTGCGTGTATTTGCACGAAGACGGCGCGGCGCGTGTGTGCGCGCACTGGCGTAATGGGAACATGTCAAGAACGTGTCTCCAGCTCATTACTCTTCCTGCCCTCTTTATCCCGCTGTCAGAGCCCCGGGAGCCATCCTCCTCAGACATGCCCCCGCCGTATTTACACAGGCCGCCGCCAACGCCACCTTTTGCATTTTTTATTTGTCTTATTGCCCCGTTGAGTCCCCCTTAATCACGGTGAAGGAATTCAGCTGCACGCTGACGCAGTCTTTCTACAAATCAGAAAACTTTCAATTCAAAGCCTTTCAATTTAAAAGTGCAATTAAAAAAAGAGACGGCTATGATGTCAACAAAAATAATTATGTTATTTAGGTTCTGGATTTGGAAATGTGCATGTCATTATGCCACCTAATATTTTTTTTTAAATACCTAGGTCCTAAATTAACATATTCAGTTGACAAATAAATGAAAGCACATACTGATTCATTCCTGATTATTTGTTGCTGTTCCCCTTTTCTAATACTTAACTGTAAAAATTATAATATAGATAATATGTAAACTTGCAAATAGTTAATAGTACTTTATTTAATTGTGATAACTTGGATACTAGAATATTTGTATTTATTTAAAAGCTAGTACACACACTAGTATATACTTTCATTGGCAAGTATAAAATATTCAATATTAGGTTAATATATACATTTGAAACAAGGAATTTGATACTTTTAAAATCATTTCAACTCAATGCAAAAGACAGCCAATTTTCTTGAAATAAATAAAAATAAATATTGCATTAGATTTGATATTAGGCTACTTTAGGGGTTTCTGTGATCAATAAATGGTAACTTTGTAAATATTCAATATTAGGTTTCTATACATTTAAAACAAGACATCTTATTACTACTTGTTACTTTCAAAATAATTTACACTCAATGTAAAAGACAAGCCATTTACTTGAAATAATTAAAATAATTTAGTGCATGAAATTTGATATTAGGCTGCCATAATGGTTTGTGTGATCAAAAAATGGGAAATTAATCTAGCGTTATTTTATTATTATTATTTTTAAATAAGGATAGTGCACACACTCACACAAACACGAACACACACACACACACACACACACACACAAAAACACACAGGGCAAGGGATATATGAGGTGCTGGCGTGGACTCTGAAGCTACAGTTTCTCTATCCATCAAAGCAGAATAGCTGCATCTCTTCTTTAAAAAGTCTGCTTAAAAATCTCATTCCAAGACATTTTCTATTTTCTCTCCGTTGGCAACCATTTGTGCAATTTAACAGCAAAGCAGCTGCCCGTCAGTAATAAATGCTGCGTAAAATGTGACGCGTTTAAGTAAGAAACCGCGAAGACTAACCACTTATGCATTCGACGTGGTGCCAATTTTTCTTGGCGTCCGTCAGCAGGTGAGACGAAACACTGACACTGCTTACAATGTTCTTCCTGTTCCTGGTGTGTTCATGTGTGTGTGTGTGCGCATGTGTGTGTGTTTATCTTTCCAGCAAAAGTGTACTCAGGTGCGTGTTATGTTCGCACTCACCAAGCCTGGAGACAAAGGGGTCAAATTCAGGAGCTTCTTGTATTGCTCGAAGGTGAAAAACTGCAAATGGGAGGAAAAAGACGGATTAAGACAAACGACTGTTGACTACTTCATTATTTTTGGGTTGACGTGGTGAACAGAAAAGTAGGAAAAGTAGTGAAAAACCTCCTAGCATAATATTCAGACTGAAAATATACTTTTTTTTTTGTAAATGGCGTGTGCATTTGAACTAGTTCACTCACTATTTTGTCTCCCAGAAGAATAGTTAACAAAGATAACGCCAGTTAACATAAAATTCAGTTTTTGCTACCGTGTCAACAAAATTGGATGCCTATAACAAGTAATAAGTCGCAGTACTGGGTGTCTATCTCCTTGTGCCCTGCGATTGGCTGGCCACCAATTCAGGGTGTCCCCCCGCCTGGCTTCAGCACCCCCCACAACCCTTGAGGAAATGAATGAATGAAAGTAGCAGTCCAGCCAGCCAGCCAGCGTGGTGATGGCTGTCCACTTTGTTGTTACAAGATGGAGCTGCTAACTGGTTGTAAGTCAATATTTGGGTAACAGAACAAACAGCTTGATACTTTGATGGACAAGATGGCGGTTGGTCGTCGTGCCAAATCCACTCACCTTGACTGCCCTCTTGGGTGTCTCGGCAACGATGGGGGGCAAAATTCCCTTGTAGAAGCCGAAAATTCTGCAAGGAGAGACGAAATCATGAAGAGCAGATGGGAAAAAATATAATTTGACATAGCAGTGTTTTGAGTTTGCTTTGTAACTATGGTTGCAACAAATAATCGATAATTAAATTTTGTCCCAATGGATTTGACGATGGATTATTGATGGGGAATATTTGCGGGTGTATTCTAGCTACTCTGGGAGGAAGTCGAAGTGTGGGAATGGGTGGTCACACTCTGGTACAGGAGGTGGCAGTATGCACCTCATTGTTGCTTCTAATCTGCCATTCATCAAAATGTGGAGATGCTAAATATCATCTTTTTGAATAAACGTTGAATTTGTCATTATGTAGCCTAATGACGCCTGTTGACTTCATCCCGTTGCAATCAAGTTGTTGTAAGTGCATTAGTTGTAATGTGTAAAGTTGAGGACCAGTGTCTACATAATGCACTTTTTTCATATTGAGATTAGATATGTTTTTTATTTTTATTTTATTATTGGAGCTAAATTCTTGGTCTGAAGAAAAACAGGTACATTTTTTTTTAAGAATAAAAACATGTATCGACAATTTATAATAGAACTTTGCTTACAGAGAAAAACTGTCAAGCAGTGGCAAGTTATTTTTTTGCAAATTGAATTAAAATGATTTTACCTGTCTCATACTCAGTTCTGTTATTTAACTAAACATGTTTTATGTACTTTGGACAGTACAGTTGTAATAAAATCTTATTTTTGAAGAAAGTAGTTATTCATTTCGGCTTCATTTTTGGTTAAAACATCCCTAAAACAACTCATTGATTGTTTATTATTGTTGACTACGATTATTAAATTGTGGAGGTGATAGCAAGAATAACAGCCGATAAGGTAAATTATGGTTAGTTGAAGCTCTACTCGTAACGGCTATTACAATCACCCAAGACCTTTGCGGTTCCACTTGAGTTGACAGTGAGGACAAGAAGACCGGCATGTGGATAGCATGGTGTGTTGTGGCAACAGCCGCTACAAGTCAAGAGAGATGATGGCGGACGAATGGCGACAAGGGTAAATATTTGTCGTTCCACTCTAAACGAGCGGGTTGCGTCGCAGGGGTCACCGAAAACGACGACCCGAGTCACAAATAAGGAAAAAACATCTTACATTCATTTGGCGACTTTAAAAAGTCAAAAGATGGACATCACAGCAAATATTTATTTTTCAAATATTCCTAGTCCATCATTCAGATGATTGTATTAAAGCAGTTTGAGAACATTGACAGATGATTTGTGGAAATCTGTAAACTAGATCCCCGGGCCCCCATGCAAAAGGTCAGCCGCAGATTTCCCGGGTGCGGTCAGGCCACCGGGTGAAAATTTGCTACAGGACAAACATGGCCTCCACATTTGACTGCTCATTTCCATTCGATTGTCAAGTACACACTTTTTGGCTTGCCTCACGCAAATGACACAAAGCGAAAGGGGCCCAGGCTCGCCCCGCTTCCGCTTTGAATAGAGCTTTCCTTAATGTTAACAGCCCGTGTCGGTCACAAGAACAACAAGCTCGTCGTCGGATCCTAAAGATGCTCGGCGGGGGGAAGGGGGAATTGGGGGGGGGGGGGGGGGGGTTCCCAGCCGCCGCCCCCCGAGGGAAACATTTCACGTGGAGATAAGCTGGTATGCTTCATCTGCAAAAATGTTCACTTTCCCACTGCCACACAGGATGAGGATGTTTACCACTTGGTTTGATGTTTTTGCATTTACGGTAGCAACATCATTTCTTTGGACATTGTTTAGCATTTTAACCTTTAATACGGCACCCATTTATTAAGTCATTTGGGAGTCTTTCTAATTGAAATGAATTGGATGCTTACTATTATCGATTGCAAATTAACAGTGTTATTGGGGCTCTAACCACAGTATATTTTTCCAATTTTTGGGTGTTTTTATTAATTTCAAAATTGTATTTATTCAGAAATAAACAAAAATGTATTAAAACAAGGCAACAATGATCAATAATCATTTAAAGAAGTAATGGGAAAATATTAGGAGACAAAATTGTTGACCTAATGACACTAAAAAAGTGATTATTATATATTTTTCAATGACCAAAATGGTCATTTGTCTTATTGGGAACATAGGTAAATATTTCCAAAATTGTCATTTGATAAGCTGCATTTGAGCATAGCAGAGCTCGGATTTACCCGCGTGGCTATGTTTATTTTCTAACAATCCTGCGACAATGTTTGTACAAATCCCCACTTAGCAATTTGGCCCGGAGCGTGCCAAAAAGACAACTAAAGTGACTCTTCAGTCTTTGGGGACGCATTCCAACACATGGGAGTTAAGATGGGATTGTGGGATTTCCGAGCTGTCACCAGATGGCCTCTGGCCACCTGACGCACGTTTTATATCTGCTGTAAAGCTGTCGTCTCGCTGTTAACGCGACAAGTGGCCGCCACTTTCGCCGACGCCTGTGCTATCTCACAGAGCTGTCACCACAATGGTAGGAAAAGGAAGAAGACGAAGAAGAAGAATAAGAAGAATAAGGTAGCGTGCCTTTTTGTATGTGGTTGGTAATGCTTTCCAATGAATTAGTAGGGACTAGCAACTAAATAAATGACATAAATAATTAAAACAAATGCTATATACAATTTAAAATTCACCATTTAAAATTTACCCGACAACCTTTAACTATGGGAAATATACAACTTTAGGATCCGATGACTAAATGCAATGATTTACACCTAAGAAAGAATTTATTTCCTTACAATCATTAAGCGAAAATATCGAAAAAGATTGTTGTGCTGTTTTGGCAGATGATTTTAATTGTTTTAATAAAAGAGCTTTACCAGTCCGCGGTGAGAAAAAGGTTGAGAATGACTGGCAAATAGGACTTACCCTTCATTGCGGAATATGGTGCGGAAGCAGTCGCCCAGGCTCTTGTAGCTGTTAGGATCACCTGTTCCCCTCTGGATCTGGAATCTGCAGGGACACAGTTTTCTTGGTGTTATTTAAAATTGCTCAAAATTACAAAGTGAAAAGCATAGTCATTTTGGCAAGGGGTGCTGGAGCCTGTCCCAGCCAACTAACCCTTTAAAGCCCAACCTGCTAAATAGCTGACAACAAATTAAAAATTTTAAAGCTTGAGCCTATATCGTTGGGGAAATATAGGTACATTTCAATTATAATTTGTAATAAATAAGATTTTTTTCAAAAAATCACATTGCACAAAATGCATGTATCAAATATGATATGTTCAAATTGAATTGAATGTTTGTATTGTCATTACACAAGTATAATGAGATTCAATTTTTGGCCCTATAGGGTATATGTCATAGAGGAAAAAAAAATCCTAATTATAGTACTACATATATATTTTTTCATGCCAGTCAGTCAAAATGTATACATCCTTCCTGAATTAGGATGACAGGCAGCATGGTACATGGTCAGAGGAGACTCCTCCTCTCCAGGCATGAGTAGCTTGAGGGAGGGTGAGAAGTCAAACATTTATTTAACCCAACCGATCCAATTAGGCAGCCGACTTCCAAGTGACCAGGCCCATTTGCAGCAAAGCTAACACGCTAGTAAGCCTGGCCTAAGTGTAAACGTTTCATGTGACGGACTAACTTTTTTTTTAAGGGGGGTAGGGTTGTGTGGCAAACACACACTTTTGCAGTAAAAGGCCGCAGAGCAGTGTTGATTTTTTTTTTCTTTTTGCATGAGGCACCAGCCAGGGGCCACAGAATGAATTAAAGGCACCCGTTAAGAGATGAAGGTTAGGCCGTTTTGAGGTGATAAGACCTCGTTAAACGGAGCTGCGCTGCTTTGACCCGAAAGCCTGGACCGTAAACCTGAAAACAAAACCCTTTCTGGACCATTAATGAACACAATCATTAAAAGGCCCTGCTTTACAATATTTACACAGAAGTTGATAAATCTTGAAGTAGGAAAACTAAGGTGACAAGAGAAAAGAATCCCACATCATATGGTTTCAACTGCGAGGTCAATGGGGTGAGCAGTAAGTCGTCCACGCGGGTGCCTGATGGCCCCATAAAGAGCCCCCAGGTTCCACTAAAGGGGAGAAAGGGGGGAGTTCTGATCATATAGATCAGGGGTGCCCAGATTGTTATTCCAAGAAGAACATACCAACAAAAAAATAAACATTTTATCATTTCAAAATGAGTGCATATTTCTGATATTCCGAAAAATGTGGGAGGAAACCGGAGTACCCGGAAATACCACTGCGTGTATTTTTCCACCAATTTCCACTAGAACCCACACGTCATCTTGGCAGTCAAACGTGCTGACTGCCGAGCTAGTGCAAGCAGGTGCTATGTATCTTAGTTTATGTAAACAGTAGATTTCTAAAAACCACTGCTTACTGTATTTTACTATAAATGTAAAACATTTTCCACATTTATTGATTTGTTTAGATACGGGGTATCTGGCAGTTACCCAAAGGTCACAAAAAATAAACTACAACAAAAACACTGTGGGCTTCCACTGCCCATTTTTCAGGCGCCGCCTTTCTCAACGAATACTTGGTGGATAACCTACAAGCTCTCTATAGACCTTTCTGACAAAGTATTAAAGAGAACTAAGGTTATGAGGGAGTGGACAGCGGAATGAGGGAAGAGGGGGGCCCAGCTAGGGGCGTTGGGGAAAGGGGGTCTGAAAGATTTAAGACTACAAGTGGCTTGTAAAGAAATTCAAATCGGGCTTAATTAAAGGCACATGATCCTGGGGGTCAATCTCCCAGCATTTCATTCGCTTTGGCCAAAAGTGGTGGTGAGCCCACGATCCGGGTTTCAGTCCCCCGACCCCACAGCTGACCCCGGGGTCGCCTCATTTCCGCGTGGCCCTCTGCTACCCTGCCATAAAAAGCTAGGGAGCAAACTGCGAGTCTTAGGCCGGGGAGATAATAGGGTGCGCAAAAAGAACTTGTGGTAGCCCTGACGAGGGGGGGGGGGGGGGGGGGGGGGGGGGTTGACCGTCCAGCCATTCTGGCAAGGAAGCAACCATGTCAGATTTCACAGCTACCAAGTGTGGAAGTCAGGACTTGAAACGCTTGATTAGAGTGAAAAGACGCAGATGGCAATCAGTAGTTAGATGCCAACATGATAGTGGTGGAGATAGGCAAGGCACAATGATATGTCCTAAGTGTTCTTACTATTTGTTGAAGAATGTTGAGCAAGAGTGTAACTGTCTCTTGCTTTTCACTGGCAGTTTGTGACACCTTCACATAGCCTGCAGACAGGAACACACACTGGTGTTCCTCCACAAAGACAAAATAAACAGAAACTGATTTTTCTTGTTGATAGCAGAGCTGCCAAACGTTAAAAATCACTCAATTCAAAGACACAATGTGACATCCTGGCTATGTCGCGTCATGTGACACGGCGATCCAAAAAATTGTGTAGTCTGGGGAAGGCTTTGAAAGCAGCGTATGTTGACTAAGAAAGTGAAGCGTAAGGTGGAAAGATGACATAATCGCAAAAGTTCCATTCTAATTTGTCCATTGTTCGTGAAGTGAGGTCTGACTCGATTCGCTTTGGCTCAATAAAGGTTGGGAAACATTGGACTAGGTTGGAACATTAAACAGTCTAGGTGCTTCTGGCAGATTCATTTGGCTTCCGAGTCAGCCGTGCCGATCGTAAAACTCAGCAGAAAGAAGACCCCAAAAGCCCCAAACCCCTCTCTCAAGGGGGCTACTTTGGAAACCCCCAGCGACTCATTCAATCATCGACTAGCTAAGCGAGCAGAGATACAGTACACGCAGAGGTGATGATATCTGAGAGTTCATCAAGAACAACACCCCCCCCCCCCCCGCCTCTTCTTTCCCACATCCTACTTTCCCCGTTTGCTTGTTTGTCTTTTACAGGCCCAGAGCTGCCCGGATGAGGGTGAAGGCGAGGACAGGTTGGTGCCAAGAACAAGACGAGAAGACGCAAGCAAGGAAAAGACCCCATCCGACGAATGAGTCAAGGTCTTCGCAAAGATCTCCGAAATGAGTTAGAGTTTAAGGTTGAGGCAAGGTCATGTCCATTACCAAAACCAAGAGGTAATTGGCTGTCGTTCAAGATAAGATCTTAAGGAGAAGTGATAAAACTATCTCCGGGAGGTTGGGGGGTATTTTGGACTTAACCATTCTGTCACTTGGCGGATTGATAGGTTGGACTTTAGAAAGGTTAGGACCAGGTTAGGACAATTTTATGGATCCCGGGAGGAGATTCTGGGAAGATGATCATTTTAAGTGATCATCAGAGAAGCAGCTCCCTCACAAAAAAAATGGTGGATCCAATATAAATTGGAGATATTTTTAACTAATCCAGCGAGGCAAGAGAACTTGAAAAACATTTATTGATTCTTTAAGCAATGTACCATGAATGCAAGAAAACCCATATACGCAGAATATAGAATCTTCAAGTGTACAATATTAAATGTAAACATGTTTTCCTTTACTGTTATTTAAATGAAAAACATTGACAATACTAAAGAAAACAGAATAAATAAATTAAAGACTTAAACGTATTTTGTTTGTGCTAATGTTTTTGTTTAAAGTTATTGTTATTTGGATTTTTTTGGTCAACAATGCCTTCGATCAATTTACTATTAAAAAAAAGCTAATCATTCACATTCATTGTCGATTAGGAGAAAGGAAACCATAACTATGCTGCGGTCCACGACAAAGATCATTTTGACACCTGTGGTTTAAGTGAAGGCCGAACTGGTGACAATCTGCCCATGTGCTCTAACAGGCACGTTTTTCTTTTATTCATTTTTTAACAGTTAGATAGTAACTTTTAATGGGCAAGATCATAAAAGATGGTAAAAAAGCCCATTGCGCCGTTCCGCCAAGGTTAAGACCACTTGCTTGAGATGAAAGATCTGAGGCGTCTAGAGTCAGACTCCGGACATTCAATCATTGGAGCGGGGAAAGACCACTGACGCCGCTTTGAGGATGAGAGGCGCTTGTTTACTCGGAGACTAAAACATTCCTTTGAATCATTGGCTGCCATAGACTGTGATACTTGTCCAATCCGTAGAATTCAGTAGAATAAAAAGGGCCACAAATATTGTATGGCACTATAACACTTCATACTAAAAAAAAATAGTTTTTTGTATCTCATAGTCTATATTTACCACACATAAAAATAAACACTGACACCTGCACCCCCATTTAATACCAGATTCTCATTAAAAAAATAGTTCTAAATTAATCTATCCTCAGTCTATCAAAAAATATGCAAAATTTGATAGTCTTAATTGGTTTCACACGTACAGTAGAGTTTTATACATGGAACTTTTACAGTTGTACTCAATAAAGACACAAATTTGAAAAATTGGCAGTTTCTTGGAAAAAAAAAATCATAGTTTGATTTCAATTCCATTAAAAAGTAATGCCAGCACAGGCCTACCAGTCCAGATGGTTTCTAGTATAGTACCGTGAAACAACACACTCACACACACACAGACACACAAACTTCCCCATGATAGACAAGGAAAAGATGCTCCGAGAAAGCCAGAGACTTAGAGTCCAAAACTGACACCCAAAAAAAGTACTTAAAACCTGGTCAGCTGCTTGCCTAGAAAAGGTCTTTGGAAAAATGTAGCAGTTTTTACTCACATCTCCATTCACAAATGCATTGGAGGACAAATACTTCTTCAGTGTTAAAATAGGGTATTTTAGATCTGGGCCAAATACTGTTAACTCAAATGATGTGCTAATGTTCTAGCAATAACTTTAAATAGTACCCCGTGTCAAAAAAAGGAACAAGAGAATAGAACAGACTCACATTTTCTGCACAGGAAGTATAGATTCAATTTTACAGCTGAATAAAAATGGTTAAAAAAAACGGAACTAAAAAGTAGGTTAAAATAACAAAGATGGCCACAATGGACGTTTGAGCGCATTACACACAACCTACGCATAACATGCAAATAGTTCTGTTCTTGGTGTTTTTAAGGAGGGACTGAGGACTAGATGGTTCAGATTTAATTATTACATCTTTTCTGTCACTTATTTTGATGGATTTGAGAGAAAGATATGGTTTGTCATCCTTTTAAAGGTCATTTCTATAGTATTTCATGGCATCTTTAATGTTCCTAGTCTCATCTCCCAAAAGGTAATGGGGCTTGCGTATTGTGGTCTTTTCAGCTGAACAATAGGTTGTGGGTTTTTGGATTGCTACTTAAAATGATAATGACGCATGATCATGTCAAAAAACAAGATGGACTGTTGGGATTTATTCTAGTGGGCCCCCTCCAAAATAGGTTTAATGAAAGGTAAACAAATACCGAGCGGACCCCTTGAGAGAAACGGAATTGTGGCATCACAGTCTGGCTCGTCCAAAATCAAAGGCCACTAGTCTGTAATTAGTCGAGTGGAATGTGCAGACTGATAATGATTATAGATGGTGCTGGAGCAAACATGGTCATGCACATTGGCTATTTGCAACTCAAATTGACATCTGAGAAATACATGGTGCGACTTGTAGACCAAAAAATACGGTCATCGCTTTGAACATTTTGGATAAATTCTACTTCAGTTTGGTATTTTGAAGTAAACTGGACTTCAGTTTGAGAATTATAATAATTGCTCCAAGTGGAAAGTCATTGGCGGATTCCATTCCATTTCAACTGTGACAGGCTGGCTGTAAATGAGGCAACAACCGCCCAAAAATGTGATCCTCGAGCAGAAAAATGTCTCCATTTCCAATCTAGTGGAAAGATACCGTGCAAAACAACTCAATTTAACTTGTAGGAAGCTCTGACGTGATCGCACCACTCCCCTTGTAGTATTTAATTGTGTAGGGGGGAGGGGTTAGGCTTGATGACCGCTGACCTGCCTTCTACTTTACAAGGTAAGACTAGCGATCAGACTGCAGCCGCTGCTTTGTGGCCTGCTGGGTTGGGTGGTGTCAGGGATTCCTCCAGGAGTGAGTCGGGGTTCACCAAGCAGTCGGGGGGCAAGATGATGCGAGGGGACGGCTCGGAGGCGGGGGTGGGAAGAGAGGCAGGACGTTATCCGTCAAAGCCCTCGTGAAAGATCACTTACAAGAACACACTTTAAAGCGTGCTGTGAGCAAACGGAGGTCAGGTTGTCGTGGTTACCAACGCGCGCTAAAGGGGCTCAGATTCTTTTAATCAATTTGGAAACAGGCTACTTACTAAGTCTCCGTTGACTGGTGTGTTTATATTTTTTTGGTCCAGGTCTCTAATCCACAATCATGTGCTCAAATTGGGGTGTGCCAGGATTCAGTTCTGTATTAGTCAGCTGTTATAGTATATTATTATTAATCCATGAAAAGGAACTTGGACCCTTGGCAGTGGTACAAGCCCACCGCAATGATGTTCAGAAGCATTTCTGATGTTATTTATCTTCCAACCATTAATTTTAGTGCTCGGTTTAAGTAATTAAAAAATTGGGTTATTTGCAAGGTGAAACAGGAATGAAATAACAAAACTCCAAATGTTTTACTAAAAAAATATTCAGTCTTTTTGAATCAGGGCGTTTTAAGCTAAACGTTACTTGTCAAATACAGAAAGGATGAGGGTCATTAATCTCCACATATTTCGGTTTTCTCAACACCTAATATATTTGAGTCAGTTTTTAGTTTTATCACTGAAAAAAAATGTTTCTTCAATTGTAGTTCTTGTCATTTGTTGATGTTGGGTTGGGTTGTAATTGAAATGACACTTTGTTGTTCTGTACTTGTTACATGAAGCTCTTGTGCTCTGTAAAGTAAAAGGTATTTGGCACTAATATTGAGAGAATAGCAAATAATTAGTCTGATTTAATCGCCCAGTGATTGGAGAGTGGCTAGTTTAAATGTTGGGCCCAAAAAGAAAGTTTTGTTTTTTTTTAAATTGCATTTCCTAGTAAAGTCACAATAGTCCTTTCAAGGAAAGCGGAAGTTGAGGTACTGGCAGTGAAGTGTAGTTGTGGCTGCTCTCGTATTGTGGGCGGCACTCCGTGTAACCGGATCTCCAAAAGGAGAAGGGAACTGGCGTGAGGAGTTTCTCCCTAATGAGCGGGGCCCACCTGATCAGAGTCAGATGGCGGCGCCCCCGCCGCACTGCGGCCCCCTGCGGAAAGTGCCGCCCGACACCCTTTGTTACCTCCAAGTGAGCTGAGACCAGCCCATGAACCATGTAACTAGGTGCTTTCCAGGTTAATGAAAAGCTGTAACTGGTCTCAATGTCTTTCTTGGGTTAACTGACCCACACCACCTCCACCCTTGCATCAACCTGACACCGCAACCCCTTAAGAGTACCCCAACATTTCTGCAAGGCCAGAGCCAATTAGGGGTTTAGCTTGTGTGAACTATGCTACATTGACATTTGAGGCTGATTATTATCCGGACGGAAGCTCAAAGAGAATGCTGAACTCTTTACCAATTCAGAACATTCTCGATATCGACCTTATTTAACTCATTGGTTGCCAATGACTGAATTATTAGTCTGAGAAGTGAGAATCTCAGTCAGTGAAAAAGGCCAATGTTAAAGATGACAAAACAGGAATTCAGGCAAGTTTTCAAACTTGTTTTGCGCCCGCGTTGTCATTTTAAAACTAATGATCAGACTTATCACCACAATCTGTCCGGTACTACTACTATTGCCTGTCGTCGTTCGCGCAAAAAGAATAACACTGGAACACAATGGCTGTCAACCCAGAGGGTGAATCCTTATTTGTTTAAGGACGCGAGTTGTCAAACGGCCTAGTCATATTTCTTTTAATTTCTGTTTCACAGCTTCAGAAATGAAATTGAAAATCCAATTTGAATAGGGGGAGTTGTAAAGTTATGGAAAAACTATTAAAATTAAGGCAGTATTTTCCAAAAACTCAAAATAATAAAGCTGTAAACATATAAGGTTTCTGAAAATGTGAGGTAAGTTCAGTCAACACAAAGTAAAAATCTTTCAAACAGGAGCTGCTAGGTGAGAACATAATTTGTCACTTTTGCCTCGCCAGACGAAAAAAAAAAAAATCCTTTGATATTGTGTTGTTGGAGGGCTTTAAATTCCCTCCAGTTGGGGATCCATTCGGCCAACTGGACATTAAAGCAAAGACCGGAGGAGCCTAATAGGAGCCATGCCCACCCGAGCCCAATTAGGTACTACCGAGACTTGGGTCTAAATACATACACAAGCGCGGGCGGGGTTTGGTGGGTAAATTCCCATTGTTAAAAAAGTATTTCAAAATTAATTACTTGCGTGATTGGCATTTTTAGTAAATAAAATTCTGAAAAAAAATTGCAAGAACCATTATTCCATTTAAAAAAAAAGTATAGTATTATTTAAAATATGAAAAGAAATTTATTTAATTTATATCAAATTAGTTTTCTGACTAACTAGAATAAGTGATAATATAATAAGAAAATGAGAGATAAGTCGAATATCTAATTAAAAAAAAAGGTGAAATATCTGAATCGTTATGTATTAGTTGTCTTATAAAAATAAAGGTGACCAGATTGTGTGTCCGCACTGTCAAAATATGAGAAAAGACAAAAAGTATTTCTTCCAGTAGAAATATTACTGCATGAATCAAATTGTTACAGAAATTAAAGTCCAAAAAATCAAGCTCAACATTTTTTTGGGATGTTCCCTAGCTTTCTACGTGGCAAAAGGTGGCGAGACAAACAGATAAAGCTGTCGCGTTTTTGCTCCCCTCGACCCGGCGCGAGGACAAATGGGCCCAGCGCCCGACACTTACCTGTAATAAACCCTCATACTTTTCGACCTGGTGACCATAAATCACGCCTCCCCCCCTTCAGAGGATCAAGTATCGGCCGTTAGCTTTTACTCACGCGGTGGCGCTGCCTTTAAAGTGCAAGCGTCTTCGCTTATTTCTTCATCTTTTTTTAAAGGCGCGCTGAGCAATTTATCCACGGAGAGAAAGTGCGGCCGTAAATGACACAAGGCGGCTGTAGGATTTACAGACTGGCAGCCAAGGGGGCAGGGGGCCTAAGAAGTGAAGCCAGAGGTCTCGGCGAGGCCTATGAAAGACTATAAAGCTTTAGTATTGGCCCACGACCTGTTTATGACACTGGCCTCTGCGCACTTGGGGGTGGGGGGCTAGGGGGGGGGCAACAAATAATGAGCGCTTACCTCGTCTTCACTACGTCCAGAGGGTGCATCAAGCAGATCTCCACCAGGCCTGAAACAAGAGATTTTTGCCATTTTTAAATCAATTTCACTTTTTATCTGCTACATACAATTCACAATGTTGCAAAAAATTTGGATTTAACTTTTTGACTTTTTAAGGTACATTTTGGCAAAAATTAAAACAATCTCAGGAGAGGTTTAAATAGCAAGAATGCACCGGATGCCTATAAAAGTTTTGAAGGTAGCACCATGCTACTCACTACACCCCGTAGAAAGCAAAAATAATGTTAAGAATGTTTTAGGGGCCGCCCTCTCTCTTGCCAGCTTGAAGGAAAACTCAGCCATTCAAATGTAAACAAAAGACGAATGCGGACGAACATTTTACACGACTTTTATCAAAAAGTATTCATTTTTTAAAGATTTTTTTTTAATAATAAATATATGAAGTATCTCAGAAGGCTAATATGAGTACATTTGGATAGGAAATGGTCTCCACAGTATCAGAAAATTATGCAAAAGATGGAAAGACCTTTCATATATTATAAGTAAAATCAGCATCAGGCATCTAAAGGGTTAAGGGACCCAATATTTAAAAAAACATACATTGTTACAGACAAAGCTACCATAACTTGAGGTCATGTAATAATTGTACCACTAGGTTAACAAAAATACAGAAAAACAAAAGGTAGTAATTGTGAACTTTGCATAATGTCCAATTTTATACCATCATCATCATCTACTAGAAATAAGCTGTGTTGCTTTTCAAAACAATATGAGACATCTGTGTATTTGAATTTAAATTTCAAGTTCCAACAGGTCATTGCAGGTGAGATGAACCCATTTGTTGTTTTAAACTGTGCAAACTTTCCAAGTAATTTTATCGAGTCCATCTTTGTTTCAAATGCCAACCGTCGCTGTCACGGTTGCTCTTTTGTCATCGTTGCAAGAGGCATGAAAACGCTTTCCAAAAATGTCACAGTCACCAGCTGTCAATGAAGCATGCAAATATTGAACACACTTTAAAAAAAAATATATATATATATATATATATATATATATATATATAGTATATTATAATAAAAAGCCATGATAATATTATATTATTGTTTAAGGTTGAAATACACAGAAAAATTTAGTGTGATAAAATAATAATAATAATACGTTTTTTAAAGTTGAGCAAGTAAACTGTATTATTAAAAAAGAAGGTGATGATTAAACTTGTTTGGTAAGCAATAAAAAAACTATCTTTAAATTCCTAATATTGCAAGGGGGAAAAAAAAATCAAGCTACTTGAAAAGTTTGTTATATTTGGACAAAATTATTTTACTGGAGGAAAAAAAAAATGTAAGAACATTATTAATTTTATTTATTATTTTTAAATCAGGCGACCCGAATCCCGATATGACCTTGGATACGTATCGCACAGGTGCCGCTCCATCAACGAAGACGAGACGCCGTTTGGACGTGCTACAACTTGCTGTCAGCCATGTTTTTAAGAAAGATTTTTTTCTCAGCTTTGTTTATTTGGAC
Source organism: Stigmatopora nigra (assembly GCF_051989575.1). Classification (NCBI taxonomy): domain Eukaryota; kingdom Metazoa; phylum Chordata; class Actinopteri; order Syngnathiformes; family Syngnathidae; genus Stigmatopora; species Stigmatopora nigra. The sequence goes on from NC_135520.1 coordinate 7,197,560, forward strand.
GAAAAAAGCAATATTTTTCTTGGCTGCCAATAAGCCAGAGTGCAAAACAAACAAGCTAGCGACGAGCCACCTTGTTCAAACAATGCAAAGAAACCCAGAAAAAAAGGCCTAGATGAATGAGACTCTCAAGATACAAAGCTCCTACACAATTCCCTCAAATTTATTTTAATACACTAACTGCCATTGACAGGGACAGGCGTCCAATCCATTTTGACAAAGAGGTGAACATTGGATTTCCACTTTTAAAATAAGCTATGCAATAAGTGAATTAATTGCACAGTAAATAAAAACTAGTAATTTTACAGGCCGTGATTTATAATATTTCACATTCGCAACAATGTTTGAGCTTAGATATTGCCCTCTAAACTTTATCGCAAAAGGCCCATTGTCAGGATAACAAGATAACAATAGTTAATATATATTAAAGTACCATTAAAATGATGATAGAGTTGGAACATGGCAGAAATATATTTGTTACAGAAATATTATGCGTGGAAAAAAGGAGCAAACGTTGTGAAAATTGATGACCTGCTGATTGGTTCTCAATTTCTCACTTTTTGAAAAAAAAAAGGATTGTCTACTTCATATAGAGGGTCACTTTGAAACACCACCTGGTCGATTTCGCTTGCTTGAGTGACAGACGGTCGTGGGGAATTCCATCATTTCAAGCTTCTTTTGTTTGTGTGGCACAATGGCACTGACAGGGCTTGTCATCTCGCGTCTTGCAAACGCATACAAGCTGAGACAAAGACGATAATAGCGCAGAGCGTCTGCGTCGCAACCGTTAGGACGCATTTCCAATCTATTGGAACTGGGAAGGATGCCGAGACGACTAATAGGCCAAAATGGATTACTATGTAATGCTATTTATAGTCAAGTAGCATGTGTGATCAATGAAACTTGGGTTTATTAGCATCCTCTATTCCCCATGTCTGTTCTGACAATCTAATCTGCCATTTTTCTGTCTAAACAGCTGGACAGGCTTGACAAAAAAAAGCAACTTGTTTTGACGGATGGCTTCGACACCAAGTCAACTGATAACTCGTCTTCCAAATATGAATACATGCATCACTGCAGATGATTATCGGGATTTAGTGTTGGCTTGGGAACATGCACACATACAAAGTTTGCTCCCACGGTAAAAAAAATAGATACATTAAAAAGTGCAAAAACAATAGACAAAGGCACACAGGACAAACACGTACAAACTCATCCTGAAGAAATGGGCGACAAAGTTAACAAAAATGTTAAAGTCAGGTCATCCGTAAAGTCATGGGTAAAAGGAAATCATTTAGCATCCTCCCACTGGTGGGTTTTTCCCCTTTGTGATGGGCCCCACAGGTGCGACTTGCATTATTAATATATCTTGAGAAAAATGGCTGTGTCGGGAATGCCATACAAGATTGGAAAAGCTATTCACTCATGCCGCAATTTGTCATTTGTGGCATGGCTGTATCCATCACCAGATGCGCTATTCAGATCTTAAGGAAAGATAAAGAAGATTGGCCTCGGCTTTACAATGATGGGCATTTGGATTTGGATTTAAACCCAGGTCCCCCACTGTGAGGTCGACTTGGTAACCACTCATCTGCCGGTAAATGTGTATTAAATTAATCTAAAGCCCTAAAATCGAATGCATCGGATCAGTGTCCTAACAATCAATATTGTATTATGAAAGTGATGATTTCGACCCCCAAGTCAACTATTACGGTCTCCCCTAAACCCATAAACAAGCGCCAATTCCCAAACTGGTGCTGAAACTCAAATAGTACTTTTCCACCGCCAGTGATAAATTGAGTCGTCTTCATCGGACGCGTGTTTGTCTCTGGCGTTTTGATTTATCGTTACGAGTCACGGTCCATTTGTGGCCGGCGGCTACGTGCTAAGACAGCTCGGGTATGTCCCCCCCGTCTGTCAAACTGCAGATGAACCCTGATTACCGAGGAAAAGGTGTGCAGTGTGTACGTGTGCAGAAAGTGGGCGTGTGCGAGGCGCTCCTGACCGACCGGGTCAGCCTGACACACTAAGGACGCGTCAACGACAGATTGACAGGCAGCCCGTACCTCCTCCCATTAACGTCAATGTTATCTTAACACCTGTGGTCACATTTTTGGACGCAGCGTGCAAATGACAGTCGAGTGGCGGAAGTGCTGACAGAGGAGGGAGGCCGAGGGGACAAAATGGATGCAAAACATGGCGCAACTGGTGTTTGGGAGGAAGTACAGCGTGTCAGTTTCCTTTCAACAAGATTGACTTGTAAACAAATTGATTCTAACCCCCACCGGACACCTGCTACACCGACATGAGTAAAAGTCAGACTGATTATCAAATGCCCAAAAGGGATAATATTGAAAGTATTGAAAGGAGGGGGGGGGACAATTATTTGTACTACAATAACAATCCCATTAATGTGACTTAATGAATGAGCTATTTCCCACTGTCTTCATCCCATATTTAAATTAAACTTGAACGCTGAATACATTGACAAAAAAACAGTTAAAAAATGAATTGAAGAAAAAATACAAACAAAAAATAAAATAATTTGAATTTTTTCTATGGCGAATTCAATACGTATTACATACTAATGAACAAAATAGTGTACGGAAAATATACGTCTATATATAACTATGGAAGATTAAGTACTATAATTGCATAGAAGGGAAAACATTTCTCTGGAGTATAATTTTTTGGTAGCTCACTAAACTGATTGATTGCCATTGGATGCTGTTCACTTGTTTTCTAGTAGTTTGTGTACTTTCACAAACGTTTCAAAATATGGAGACCACTGTGCTATTGTTTGTTGAAATGATTGTTTTTCTTATTCTGGGCTCCAAATGCCATTTAGAAACCATGTCTAAAGATATTTGGATTCCCTAAAACACAAGCACACATAAAACCAAAACTGCGTGCAGAAATGGTTCAATTGGAACCATTTCAGAAGCAGTTTGCCTTGCCTTTTTATCCAATTTCCTAGTAAATAGCATCCAAGTTAGGGTTGCCTCCTCCAGGGTGGACTTGGCTGAAGACGACAAACTCCGAGTCGTTCGTGTGGGTCATGTTGCAGTGATGTGGTCACGCGGCGGTAAATGTAATGACGGAGGAAGCTCCGTTTTTTTTTTTTAAGGGTTCATCACTACGCCGCGCAGACGGGCATATAATGACTTTAAGATGACACTTGTTTTGTAGCGGAAAATCAAAAGTGTGTTATTATTGTAGCCTTTAGAGTCTGTGGGTTCCTTTTCAACTGGGTTGGACTCGCATGTGGTGGTTTGATGGAAGGGTGATGACGGCTCAAAGTACGCGCAGATTTTGACGGCGCGGTCCCCCATTTATACACATTTGCTTTACTTGCCAGATCATTTGCATATTTGGATTTGAAAGCAGATAAAAATTGAAATCCTGTTTTGTGCTGGCCATTTAACACTGAGCATTTTGTTAACTGTTGGGTTTTGGGTGAATGTCGCATCACGTTTAATTTTTTTAGTGGCTATTTAAGATGTTTTAAGAAAAAAAAGAAGGTTTTAGACTTAACTTTTTAGGAACTTATGGCCATACATATACATATCTATATTCCTGATGCCAGCTTGACCCAATATAATGCAGGTAGAAGTAATCATGCTTGGACTGGTGATGGCGCTGCTTCCCATATAAAATTTTACTACAAATCTACTACAGTTTGAAAGTTATTTTCATAAATGAATTAATTGCAATATAATAGTCTGTCGTTGAGGGCGATAGCCATCAATGGGGTTCATCAAAAATAACCATAAATAGGATCTTTATATCAAAATAGTTGACTTTCAATTCTAATACACGTCAATCAATCATTACAATATTTCATATGACGTTGCTTACGAGCCACTACACACTTGCTAATCACTTCTAAAAAAAAAAAAACTAGAATTTTGTTAGGTACGTTGACGCCCCCCACCACAAGGCATTGGGGTCTTTTAGCACCACGGCTGACCATAAAAGCGGATATTTAGAGGCCATAATGGCGAGGCTACGGCAATAATTGTTTTAGTGAGGCTGTAAATTGTTTAATTAGTTGTTAACGCCTTCTGTTTTAAAAAGATTCTTAAGCAGGCCGGCCAGACGGAGGTTTTTGGAGTAGCTGGAGTCGGACGAGGTTCTGTCTTGTGATGTCGAGACACGTCATGGTCGGGACGTCACCCAAGCGCGCGCAAAAAAGATCAATGTAAATGAAAATAACAGCGGGGCCCAATTTTGGAGTGACGCATCTCCCATTCCGACATGGTGGTCCGGCCTTGTTGTGGGAGTTGACGAAGCGGTGGCCCTAGCAGAAAGGGAACGTGGGGTGTTTTTATTTTATTTTTTGCAAGGCGTGAACCCATGAGGAGCACAAGCGTGAATGCGCTCCGCACGCTTGAAATACGGTCAACCACTTGAATATATGCTTGAATAAACGGAAGGCAGGGCGGCTGCTTTTAGGGGGGTCCACTGCAGACAGACACTCTTCCATATGTGACGGGCCTTGCAGTTGAAAAGAATTAACTCATGAGTTAGCAGGGGTTGAAAAATGGCAACTAAACCAAACTAGAATCTGAGCAGGGCTAGATTTGGTCCCCGAGCCTCGAGTTTGACATCTTTACTCAAAAACAAACATTGAAAAAAACGTGTCTGATGCGGGTCATTATCACCACCCTTTTGGAGTGCTAAGTCAACGTTTGCGGCCATTAAAAAGACTTTAGCTGGATCTGCTTGACTGGAAATGAATGACAGCTCAACTTTCAAGAACAGAGGTGACGAGCGAGAGGTCGCACAAAACAATCCCGGACTTGGCAAGGCTGGGATTCACTGCCAGTCGGGAAGCAAATCCGTTTTCAGTCTTTCGGTTGGCGTGGGATTATGGCTTCTCTAGTTTCTGTTTTTTGTGGCGTTTTTGCCTTAAAAAGACGACGGCGAGCGCGTTTTCGGCGGCATAGCGTGTGAAGCCTTTAATGGAATTCAGCGGCACGGAAAAGAAATGGCTCGCTGGTCCTGTAATTAAGGGGTCGCAATGACCGCGTTGGCCAAACTCCAAGTGAACTCCACGCGGTCGCTTTGATCTCGGTGTTACATTACCAAAAAGCTGAAATAACTTGTGACGGATGGCCAGTTTGAATGATAAAACATAAAAAGGCCTCTGGCCCGCGTTGACTTCATCTGGGCACTTCCTAAAAAGTATTTAGTTGAGCCTCTACTGTAAAAGCATTTTGCCCAAAGTGGCCCGCCGGGTTGTTCAGGCTATTCAAACTATACGTACAGAATTAAATGCTTTCTTTTTTTGACAAAGGCATCGCAAAACCAGAAGTTTACGAGTTGTGTGATCAAGTGTGTGCACTATTACATTTTGCTCAATTTCTTATCCGCAATCACATTTGTTAATTCGCCCCTGGCCGTCAAAACAAGGCATTTTATGAATTTGACACCCCTTTTGCAAAGCTATTGATGAGGACAGAAGACCAAGCAAGATGGACTGAAAGGTTCTGGCAGGGATAATTAATTATCAGTATAGGACTTATCTCAGAAGGCAAATATTGGTATATTTGGATGGAAAATGGTCTCTACAACATCAGAAAATCATGCAAAAGAAGGGAATCGACCTTTCATGTATTATTAAGTAAATCAGCATCCAAAGAGTAAAGGGACCCAATATTTAAAAAAAAATATATATATCTTTACAGACAAAGCTACCATAACTCAAGGTCATGTAATAATTGTACCACTAGGTTAACAAAAATATGGCAGCCAGGCCTTAAATAGTAGGGTGGGGTTTATTATAGTATGTCTCCCTATTCACCATGTTTTTTCTTGCTGTCTTCAAAACTGAGTTAAACCCAACATTTTTCATACAGCATTTGGCACTCCAAAAAAGGCACCAATGACAACCCATTGGCATTTCTCCACCATGTGTGAGGCCCTCTCACACCAGACAGCCTCAGGATGGGTCAGGACGTGTCGTAAGAATTTTTTACACACACACACACACACACACAAAAACAACTCACTACGTGCCCGAGTAGCTGCGTGGCACGTACTGTACTCATACTGTACTCTGAGAATCCCGAGCCAACTTTCGGCCATTTTTTCTCTTTGCTATTACAGATGCCGACGTTGAACTCTTGACACCGACCCGACCGGTTTATGTTCAACATGTGTGTCTGCATTACTGTCTTTCCACAAGGCCGTGGACCCGGAGATGAGAGGATCTGTGGCGATCTGGGAGGTTGGACGTAATGACACACTGGGGACAGATTAGCTGGACGTCCATCAGGGAAGACTCTGATTTACAGCCGCGTTGACCAGCCCGTTGCCCTCCACCCAAAGCAAACACTCACGCACACGTGCAGAGGAGGAAAACACGGCCTTCACTGTGCACCCAGCGCACACATGTTGGCTTCCGTGATCGTTTTTTGGAATGGACACCACCGTCTAACGATCCCGGCTTCTGTGTTTTTTTCTGTCTTTAAATCTCAGTAACATCGACGGAACGGATGGGTACGCAGATACGTAATAAGGGGACGGGCTAAGACACTCCTTTCCCAACCGTAAGAGAGCAGCGAGATAGACAGATACGTTAAACAAGATGTCAAGATCGCCAAACACAACAATGATTAATCACGTGCTGCAAATTATAAGCACCTGTATGAATGAACACGCCCATCAGTAGACTGAATGCATGCTTTCCCTCTATTAGACAAGCAGCCCACCCTACAAAAAAGAAAAGAAAAGACCTTTGGGCCCCCTGGGGTGAAATGAGAGTGGACTGGTCTCCTTTACATTTATTTAAGGAAGTTGTAGATGATAATGCCATATACACGCCTCACGGATTGAAGTAGCCATGAAAATATCGGTATATTATTGGACTTTATCGTGCTGTTTGTCAGAAAAGGGGCTTTTGTTAGAAAATGTCTATGATATTTATTTACTGTCTAGTTTTTAGTCCTTAACTGTACCAGTGTTAATGACAGGAACAATTCAACTTCCAAAGACGACATTTATAGTATCAACTACCGAAATTAAATGTGATAGTTGATGCTATATACTGCATGACTAGATCTAGCATTACAACTTAATTTGTCATCTAGTTTGCATTTCTGAACTATTATTAAGACAATTTTCAACTGCATACCATCGTCAAGTTTATTTAATCAATGCTGACGAATCCTTTGACATCGACTTTGCGTATTTTATACCACCAGAAAAAGTCAAACATAAAATAACGACTACTTCTTCTCACTACTCTTGCTCTCACTCACAAGAAACTTTCTTCCGGCACCCCCACTTGCATTCATTATAACAACAAGGTAGCCTGGCTGATAGCCTCGGCAAGGAAATGCGCCTTTGATTAATGCGTACAAACTTAAGCGGCGCAGACAGCGGGCTCCCTGACTTAAACGAGTCGCCTCCCATCAGCCTCAAAGGGCTCTCCGGCCCCCGTCCGGCACACCCCCGACACAAAGAGTCTGTGGCAAATGAAAACCATATTAGCAATGGTTAACACAACCAGGGAAAAGTCTTTTTTCGTGTACAGTAATCCCTTGTTTATTGTAACTTTTAAATTAGGGACCCGAGGGAAAATCATACTTAAAACAAACACTACATACGACAGGAAGCATAAAATAGATGCAAAAATGGACCATTGACCAGAAAATTATTTTCTACAGAGGGCCAAGACTGTATTTACAGGGCCGAGCTGGTTTTTGTCGAGTTATTTCAAAGGATCCAGAGCAGGCAGGAAAAAAAATGAGCGCTCCATCTCACGGCGCAATATGTCAAGAGCTCAAACTGCCGGACCACACGAATCACGGATCCATGTGGCGGAGGAGGGGGTGGGTTATCGGGCCCCCAGCTACCTGCCTGTACAGTCGCCTCTCCGCAAATGTTTACTTTGGAGCAGACTGCCGGCCAACTGGTTGCAATTGACCCCGTAGCAGGACGAGTTAGAGTGGGAACATGAGCCCCTTTTCCATTTCCCGAGAGAAGGACGGAGAAAAGCCACACACGTACACAACCTGGCTAACACTGAACCCACATTAAACTAATTTGCAGGATGCCGAAAGACAACAGTGCATGTCTATAGCCTTGAAAAAAAAAAGAAAATAGAATGATACAGGTGCTCTTAAAAATGGACAAATTGTATTTCTGTTGGTTGCCATTGACAACACTGGACACTCAATTTAGGGTTTGCAATCACTGCAAATGGATTGGACGTCTATTGCCGCCAATGGCACTAAAACCTGGGCCAATCCAGATGTGGAGGACCTTTAGGCAGCAAAATTCTTTAAAAATAAGGATTTGATTTACAGCTACTCTGCTCATGAAACAGTTAAACTAACAAAACCTTGATTATCTTGTTACAACGATACATATTCTGTGACATAATTCTCTTAATATTTATAATAGTATAATCACGGTGACAGGGTTGCAAATCTACACAAAATATGGATGGAAATAATTATTTTTAAACATATGTATTATTTTTTTAGTTATATGGATTCAGAAAATGCACAATTTACTATTGAGTAAGCAGATCATTTCAAATGTAAAAAGTGCGATGTTAAATGACCCCTAATTCTGGAATAACCGCACGCTCATTTACCCAAGCCAGCACAAGTGGACCACCATGCCCGCCTCCTCTGTTGCCCGCCTGTACTGACTGCTATGACAGCTCCCAGCGCTGACTTGATTTTGCCAAGGCAGGACGCACACATCCGTTCTTCTAATTCACTAATTGCTGTTTGTGCATTGGGTGACAATTGTGACAAATGAGCGGCCCGGAGTGAAACGCCAAAGCGCCCCCCCACCCCGTCCCCGCCACCCGCCTCCCTTGTTTCCTGCTGGGGTCGGCCTACTAACTCAGGTGTGTGTCGTAACGAGAGGTTCGCGTGCCAAATGAGCTGACGGGGGGGACAAATGTTTGTTTAAACTTAGATTTTTATGGATGGAGGGTTGATGCGATCATCAAGCGAGCGGCGGGTCGGCTTACAAAGTCGTACGTGATAGGTCGGGTCTGTCCGGACGATTAGTCATTTGAAGCGTATTCTGTCATCAATATACGTGTATAGAAGCCAGGCACACCCTGTGCTAATTTAAATTCAGAGAACAAATTCAACTCAACTTGCCTTTAAACGACAGATAAAAAACAGGCTGAATAAAATTCAATTCAATTTGCCCAATTCCAGGTTCACTAAAAAACAATCCAACGCCTGAGTAAGCAAAATGATATTTTGACACAATGATCACATTACACATGACTTACTGCCTAAAAAGTTGGTCATCACCCTGCAAAACAACACCAAAACCAATTGAAACCATTTAGAAGCAAGATCTGAAAGTATTGGCTAGAAAGCTAAAAAGGCACCACCACTATCAGATACTTAAAAAACACAATTCTGTTAAATATACAGATGCCACCTTAGTTTACAAAAGTTTCCAACACAAAACTCCTCCTCCACTGGAAATTTTGTAGGAAAAAAAAGTCAACACATCAACATAGATATGTTCATTAATGTGCTGTCCAATAATTAAATAAGTCAAACCCAAATGATGGTAGGGCAGATTTAACTGTCTGCCAAGCGAGTTCAAGAATATGTGAGCCGTACTACTGAAATCTCTGTCATAGTTCAAATGGAATGGAGGTCCATGGCTGTCAATGGCAGCGAAGGAGTTAAATATGGCTGCAATTGCAAGCAATGCTTTCTCTTCCTTCCTTAATCCCGGCTGCCGGTGTGGGCTGACAGTTGCATGACAAGGAATGTTTCCCTTTCTAAGAGCCTACTTCCTCCTCGCGCACTTGGAGCCCTAATTGAAATGTTTCCTATTGAGCTCAATCAAGGGGGGGCAATTACCTAATTATTCGCTTATGCCGAAGAACCAGAGCCGGCGAGAGACGGCGAGAGACGGCGGCGCTGCCGAGGCACGGAAAGACGAGCAGGCGGAGGAGGGGAAAGCAAACAGAGGAAATGATTACGGCAAATAGACTCAAATCATTTCCCTGGTACCCCAGGGAAGTCATTGGGAGAAGTACATGTGAGGGTTAAAACTCATCAGAAGATGATGTTTTCTTTTTTGGAAAGATTTGCTTGAAATATTTCTTTATTTGTAAGATGTGTTATTAGCGTCTTGACAATTTAATACTGAAATTTTCAGATTATGAAATACCTTAAACCATTTGAGTCGTTTTTGTAAAGTCATGTGAAGAATTGTGAACTTATATATAGTTTTGGCTCCTTTTTTTTCATTCCATAAGATGAAATTAAAAGAAATGTGATAAAAAGTTATGAACAGAATGGGACTCATTTTAATTTAATCCATGCAACTTTCTAAAAACTGCTTAACTAGTTTTTGAAGGCTACCAATTAAATTTTTTGCCATTGTTTTCCTTCCATTGGAACCTACTAACGTCATGTAAAAAGCATTAAAAAAAATCACCAGAACTTTACAAAACAAAAAAGGTGAGGTTTGTAATTTTACTGATTAAAAACAAAACGCTGGTAAGGCAATGGTGTGCTCAAAAGATTTTAAAAAAGACGAGAGGGAGGCATCAAAAGAGGAGTTGGAATGTTGTGCGCCGGCTGGGTCGGGCCTGCAGCGCCTTTTAATAATGAGACAGGTAATAAAACACGCTGGCACTCGAACCCCTCGCGCAGACGCACGCCGTCCCGACTCCTTCATTTTCAGAAAGCCACACAAAAAAAAAAAACATGTCGCTGGTGATGATAATAAACAACATTTCATAGCTCATTTGAAAAAGGGAACATGTTAAAATGTAATCAGTGCATCGTTAAAGGCGTCCATCTCACGCCCGGCTTTTGAATGATTCATTTCGGGCCTCGACGGGACGTCCGGTGGAGATATGAATCGTGTCCCTTCTTTAAGCAACCCCCCCTTCGACAAAGTGTTGGCCGTCCGGCTCCTAAATCAATCATTGAAATATATGGATAAATCAGCGAGTCCCTTCTGAAGCACACACACACAGACACATGTCGTGGCTTAATTCACCCGAGCGAGGCGGCCATATTTCAGCCAACATGTGCGCCACTGTTGTCTAAACAAGCGCCGCCAAAGCCAGGCGGGACGCCGAGGAGGGTCCTGGCCGGGGGTCATGGAAAACAGTCATAATGCGCGCACACAAATGTATATAAGACACACACATGTACACACCGGTGGAGTGAAGGTACTGCTTTGAGGTCATGGAAAGAAGTTAGAAAGCAGTCTTTCAACAAGAAAAGTCGGGAGAACAGACCGTGGACGGTTAACTGGAATTTACAGATTTCAGAGAAATTACGAGAGTTATGAAAATGTGTGTGTGTGTGGTCACAAAATGCTGTGAAAACTGATGCTCAAGAGTTATGAAAAGTTGCAAAGGCATTCAAAAGTTCTTATTGGGCTCCCTAAAAACAAATGGATCATCTTCAAGGGTTTTGAAGTATTCCCATTGCAGTTCTTTTTTTCTAAACGTAAATAAGAGGAGAATTCCGAACTTGATGGTTTGGAAATCTAAGATTTTGAATCCATTTGGATCAGCAACAGCTAGTTATGTGCCCTTATAACATTGCAACATGATCATTCACCTCTATTCCATTGTTTCATCCTTAAAGCCTCAACCTAATATTTTTGCGGCCAACCACCTTGTTTGATTGCTAAAATGGTGGCGAACAGTTGACTTATCCAATGAGGAAAGCTCTGTTTTTATCCATTTTGTTGAGCATGCGCAGGAGGAACAGCAGAAGCAAACATGACAGGACCTCCACAGCGCACAGAGAAGACAAATGGAAGCCCACGCTGAACACAGGCTGGCTGGGTGGGCCGCTTCAGCTGGACAGGGAATTCTGCTTAAACGCTTTGCAACTCACCCGGAAACGCACACGTTCTTCTCACAACAAGGCCAATTGTGGAGAAAGTTTTATGCCGCGTTTTGAAAAAAGGGACAGAAACAGTCACAATAGGCCCAGGTGGTCCTTAAACCGCCGAACTAGCCCCTCACCCCCTGCCTCTTCGTGAGTACGCCAGTTTGCCGTGAGGGGGCAGAACCTGAAACCGTGCAAATGTGATCACAAGAGCCGGCCTTGATTGGGATGGCCGCATATGATTAAAGATAATTGCCAAGGACCGCTTTCCAAATGCTCCGGCGGTTTTCGGAGGAGATGGGGGAAGGGGGGGTATGCAACGGAAGGATTTGAAAACGATTCCCAAGGTTGTTTTTCCCCCCTTGAAGAACAAGAGGGAGAAACCGATGAACGGGGAGGAGGAAGAGGCTAGGATATTTTGGAATATCGGAATTGGACTGTGTACACTGCATGAAAAAATACAAATCAGATATTGGAATTAGAAATGAGCTGCAGTGTGAATGGACCGCAAGTTGCACTGGTGGGTAAGTCACATTTTTAGGGAGAGGTACAAACTAGTTGTGCTGTTGTTCCGGACTAGGACTTACTGAGACTGAGAAACTTTTGGGATCAAGTCCAAGACCAGATCAAGACCTTAAAAATATATCTGGAAAGCTGGCCTCAAGTCTACAATACAACTACTGCATCAAAAATGTATTCTATTATTAATTGGTCCAGATTACCATGACGACAACTGAAACTGCAATACGAAACCATATTTCAACGTTTTTTTTCTCAAACGTTTTCTAGAAATTGGCAAGCTAATTCACAGTAACAACCAACGATCTTGTCCATCCATCAATCAGCATCTGGAATCAAGTTTCTAACTCCATACAATAGAAGGCTTAAAAAGCAATTCAAAGAAGAAACAAAAGTCAATCAAAAATGAACACAACAGTCAATCAAAAATGAACACAACAGTCCAAACTATCCCTACTTCCTGTTTGATAAAGTACTATATTGAGCGGGGGTGTAAGGGTGGAGCAGGGGTGACCCGAGCCGTCACAGTAGGATGATTGATGGCTCAGTCCCGGCGCTTAAATCAACAAAGCAGGAGCACGCCTCGAACCCTCCACTCAGCACCTATTTAAAAAAAAAATGGGTCAACTTCACCTGCGACTTTTCTTCAATTATCCTATCAAGACTAAGAGAAGCAAACCAGAAAAAGCTGTCAGAGAACCAAAAAACAAGATTTTTGAGACAAGTGCCGCGGAATAAAAGAAGAAATCTGTCTTCTTGTGCTCGTTCTTTAAAAAGGGAGGATAGGAAAGGTTCTGGGTGATTTGCTTCCAGGGACAGGTAATCCGGTGGGGGCGTGGGGGTCGGATCTGCTTCAACACCTTTGGACTGAATTCTCCACCTTTCTTCCACTCAATCATGTCATAAAAGAATTCCAGAAAATGACAAGACTTTTATAGCATCTTGGGGAGGATGACTACTTTTTTTCTGCAGGACTTTAAAGTTATTGCGCTAAAATTGGCAGCAGAACCACTCACTTGTTCTGCCAATTAAATCAACAAGTCATTCATTCATTTTCTGAACTGCTTTATCCTCACGAGGGTCATGGGGGTGCTGGCGCTACGTTGGATAAGATGAATCTATTATAATTATATTATAATTCGAAGAAAGTGCCTACAGGGCTCCGTCTCGCTTAGTCTTGGTTCATACTCGAATTCGGCGAGTGAGCACGTCTTGGCCAATCCTCGCGGGGGACTCGGCAACCAAATCAGACAATGAACAAAACGGCTGATGACGACAGATATGCCGGTAGCATGTCTTGATCGTCCTTCCTGAGCGTCAATTTAGCCAATCACCCTGCCTCGCTTGCTCAGCGCTGTCCGACGGTGGATTGGGTGCCTACCAGCTGCATTCAGGCCCATGCTGATTGCGCCTGATTTGGGTTAAGTGATTATTGCCTCTCTGCGGTTTAGGCAGGGATGAACCCATGAGCTGGAAAATGGGCGAGTGTGGAGACATCTTGAAAGCACATACATGTACATCTCTCTTTTACTAAAAACTAAAACAAGATTATTTTACCTTCAGAAGCTACAAATAATAGTACGGACAAGGTTTTAAAAGTCCAAATAATATGAAATAGACAGCATAAAAACACTGTCTCTACAATGTGATCATTAACCTATTTCGGCATGACTTGGAACATATTACCCGCGATAAACGAGGTATTACTGCACTCCCCAAAGGAACATTAATGCTCACGAATCCACAGAAATTCTTAAAATAGTGACACAGGGCTGGCCAAACAGATTGGGCAACCATCCTTGCGGGGCATCAGATGTCGTAATCAACTCAGCATCTGACGTACGGGCGTCTATTTCTTACCTCAGCTTTCCTCTCCTAAAAATAACATTAAAACGAGACTGGAAGGAACACACGCGCATCACATCATAGTGCTTCGGTGCCAAAAAATACATCATAACCTCAAACATGGCGACCTTGTTATAAAAAAAGGATCAACGTAGCCCAGCGCACACCTGCCGCCACGACTCATTCCACATGGGAGGGATTATTGCACAAGTGCGATCATGAATTCTAATCATGTGGCAAAGCCACCAAAAACAGAAGAGGCGAGAATTGGGGAGGGCTTGAGAGCAGATGGCGCGATTACAACAAAGATCAAAACGTGAAGTGAGTGTAAACCATACCGTTAGCTTCCTGCTACCGTGCTTCCCCACATTGTGCTACCCTAATTGTGATATATGTATTAAACATCTGCAAAAAAGATCATACAAACAGGCCATGGAGCCTTAAATCTATTCTGTGACTCAAAACAGGCCATGGAGCCTTAAATCCATTCTATGACTCAAAACACATGTACGCCAAATCAACGTTCCATACTGAAATGAAAGGAAAGGCAATAAATCTATTTCAGCAGCCCAAGAATCACCTTTAAAAATGGAAAAAAACAACAACACTAAAATTCAGTATGCTGTATGCGTTCAAAACACAGTAAGAAGTAAATAAATAAACTGCATTTAAAAAGAAAAGAATGCATACATTAGAACATCCCCATACCAACCACATGATCATATAATTATAATGTTGCAAAATCTTTTCAAATTCTCCTTAATACATTTCCTCGGCATCGAAAAATTATTAAAATAAGGAACTGGTACTCTAATGTAAAAAAATAAGTGTTTTTCAATTCGTAAATTCAAACACAAATTGAACAAACTGAAATACAATCCAACAAATATCTTTGGATGCCCTGAATAACTCTTTAAAATGATCTTTCTTTAATGACTATTCCTTTGAATGTAAATGAGTACTGCAGCACAATTTGCTGGCATAATGAGACTCACTTTCTCTCGTGATGACGCTCGTAAAACGCTCGTAAAGAATCATGAGGGTCCACCAAGAAAAATCTAACTGGCAGAAAAGATTTCTAAAAAGTTGTAAAAAGCCATTTCTCTAAGCGTAGACGTCAAAATGGCAGTCCTAGGGGTGTTTATGTAGCGGTAGGCTATCAACAAGACAAGATGCAGAAAAAAAGCATGTTGGATTCACCGGCCGCATCCGCGTCAAGGCTCTCTGTGCCCAATTATGCCGACCAAAAACATGGTGTGAACTTCTCAGGGATGCAAATTGGTCTGCTTTTAATTATGCAGCACGCCAGTTGGACAGTTCTCCTGGAATGCGGCGAGCGCAAAGATTTTTCGGTAGCAACCCATGGCAGATGTTCGCCATGCATGAAAAGCTTTAAAAAGTTGAAAATCAGTCATTTCCACCAGAGACGGATTTGGCGATTTTGACGTTCAGACTGGAATAGGTCATACCACAATTCCAAAATGAGCCTTCGCTTTTGTGGTTTTTGTACTACATAGGGACAAAGAACAGGTCATGGTCAAATGTTGGTATTTGTTTTAGGGGATTTGATATTTTAATTATTTGGCATAATCACATTGTAAGTGGTCATGTCTCAATTTGATGCTAGTTATCCGGATATGGTCCCAAGATTGGATCCAATCCAGTATTCACTTATTTTTAGAACCATGCTTTGGTTTTCTATAAATCAAACAACTCTTTATAAACTAATGATATGAAGAGAATACCGTGTAAATATGTTATTTCTTGAGGTTGTACCAGCAGGGATGAGTTTAATACTACAAATATGATTGCTTATGTTATCTTTTTGATTTTGAAGAAGAGAGAAAAATGTCCTTTTAGGTGACTTTAATAAATGTAGGTGGCTCTTTAAAAAAATATTTACTTTAAAGCATTCTTTCCACATATTATTTTTCATTTTAGAATTTGATATGCGTATTATTTCGAATGGGAATTGTCTTCCACTGCTGGTTGACGGCAGTGAAAAGGCAAGATACAGTGGGGGAGTGGCAAAGCAGAGACCACCAGGCTTCTCCTTCCCTCCGTTTGTGTTTGTCTAAACTTTCACGGTCTGGCTAGGGTCCTCCGGGACCATCGGTCACCCCGTGTTTTTCCTCCTTCGCGCCCAAAAGACAACATGTCGCGGAAGTGGTGGAAATAACGGGGGAAACTTAAGCGAGGTGGGAACAAGATTTGGGGCTTTGGAGGGGAAAAGGTTGGATTTTCGGGGAGTAGTTGAAGAATAAAAATAACAAATATGTACGTTGGGAAGTGTGGAAGGCAAACCAACATGAGAAACTAACATGGGGGAAGACGTGACCTTCAAGAGGTCCAAATGAATAGATAGTGAAAGCATATCAAAATGGACAGCAAAATGTCCTCAAAGCAAAATAAGTAAACCCAAATTGAACAGGATTTGACCTGGAAATGCCCCGAAATCCACTGTATGTCTCGCAAATGAAATCAGATACAAATTCTAATTTAAAACAACATTTGAAAATGTTTCAATCGCAAATGCATAGCCCTTTAAAGTGAAATACAACTGAACTGTGAATTAAAAAAAATTACTTTACAGAACCTCAAATAAATGAAAGGCCACTTAAAGGACAGACAATAGCTTGATCCTGTGCATCCCGACGGAAAGAATCTTGTTTAGGCCAATCATTCAAATTATTGGCTGCCATTCTTGCAACAACAACAAAAAAAAAAGGTTTTCATGCTTTGATTTCTCAGTGGATTGTCAAAAGTAGGGGGTGTCTATTTTTTTGTTCCTGGCTGTGGAAAACGGCGGTGAGTTTTACGGTCCATGCTCCCCGTCGTCCTGTAAAAATCACACGGCCGTCTTCCAGCATTACGCCATCGTCGGCCAATCACAACAATGGAGTGTGTGCCGAGGAATGAAAGCGCGCAAAGATGAAGAAAAAAAACAAAAAGGCCAACGGAAATACCTGCGGCTCTACTTTATACATATACATCATCCGAGGTACGAGCAATTCCCATGAGCCAGGAGGGGCAATCCAAACTGGCAATCTCCCAAACTTGTCCTCAGGCACTTTGTTGTGCGCCATGGAAGGGGGGGTTGTGGGCGAGGGCGGGGTTTGGATTTGCCCCAACAAAAGATGCATCGTTGCATGGGACCCACCGCACGCAAGTGGGCATCGTTTTGTAATTCCATATTATGGCAGGAAGGCGGTCTTTCTACTTAATTGAGATTGTCAACCTCTCTATTGGATTATGTTAAAAAGCAGGGGGGAGGAGGAGGGCAAAATGGGGGTGGTGGGCGCAATACAGGGATGAGAGCGGTGGTAAACGGCGGACTGGTTGATCCCGTGAGGTCCCGCGAAGACATTGTGCTTGCCAGATCGCATTAGAAGACAACAAGGGTTGAGCCGAGGCAGGACCATCGCTCGGCGTCTAAAATGAAAACCCGATGCGTCTTCGCGCCACTTGATTCCAGTCGGCCTCGACGCCATCGCACACACGTGCCAGCTAACGATAGAATGAGAATGACAAAATGGAGGCAATGCGCTTTTCTTCCTGTTGTTTTCAGAGCCATTGATGCCAATAGTAGTGAAGACCGTTTAAATAGAGAGTCTTCGTTTATGACATTTATAATAAATAATTTTATCAGGGGAATGCAAATTATAAATATTGGATTTTTCACTAAAACAAGGTGCAAAAGAAAAATCTTTTTTTCTCAGAGAATGATGTTCAAATATTGCAGTAAAAAAATCATGGTTTTATGAGGCAAAAACTACATTTTTATAATCATTTTTCTGTGTTTGCATGAGAAAAAAGAGCCACAAAAATGACTTAATAGGAAAAATATATTTTCCATGTATAAAAGCAGCTATATTTTTTGATTTACAAGAAAAATGCTGCAAGGGGGGGAAAAATGAATTTTAATAAGCTAAATTGTCAGAAAAAAACAAGCTATAATAAAAATCCTTCGCTTTAGAGATTTGAAAAGAAAAAAGCCACAGTTTGATGTGCCAAATACGAAAGAAAAAAAACAGACAACCCACCCAAAAATAAAAAGAATTACCAAAATAAAACAAGTTATGGAGAATCATATTAGCACATCTTCTATTTCACTGGCCTTAATGTCATGCAGATGTCATAAATTGCACTTATATTCAACACACTTTTTTTTTACCTCTCTCTTATTCATCTAAAGTCAGGGAGATGTTTACAAACTGCATCTGTTTATCGTGAATTGGAAGGAACCAAGTCACAAGATGCTTTGATCAGGACGCAGGCAGTTTACATCAAGACGAATTTGGACTGGTTTAGTAAACTGGGGAAAGCCCTGCGCTAATGGATAGAGAAAAGGTGCAAGATAAAGGCGTTAGATAGCAGGGGGCCGAGGTGGGGGTCTTGCCTTCTGGCTATTCTGAGCATGGAAAGCCGGTACAAAAATTGGCCCCGCATTTCACGGTTTTAATGCGGGCTTTATCTGCTCTTCTGATCAGACCCACAGCGGCGCTCCTCAAGTTCACGTCCATCCCAGGTACGGTCGAAGGTACGACGCCGACAACCCCCGCCTGCCGCCTCGCTAGGAGATGCTATCGTACCGATTACTCCGGCAGACTTTGGGATTTCTTGGGTGACTTCAAAGCGCGTTGGGTTAAGTGTTTAGAAGAATGTGATGGAAACAGGAAAATAATGTTCCGATTTCTGTAAACTTTACGACATCTGCTTTTGCTTAACGCCGGCGTGCAGACGGGGGGGATTCAGGTCTGGTGACATGTTTTCGATGTGTACAAAAACGATAGTCGATAGTCAGTAGATTGGGTTTTTAATTGCAGTCAATGGACGCTTAATCGACTTTGTTAAAATAGTAGGAAGGTTTTTGATCTGTTTTGTTGTTTTATGTGTTAATACGTTAAAAGTACTTTGTGGTCGATGTAAAATAAGTTCATTTTTAGGTTGCCAATGAGTTCACGAAATGTTGGTGTCGATTTTATTCACCTTGTCAGATTATTTATACGGACAAATCGGGCGGGAACGACCTCATTTCTGATGTTTGTGTAAACGTCATACGAGTAGGGGAAAAAAGTACGTTCCAAGAAATGTGACAAGTTTGTTTTGAAAAAATGTTAGTACGCTGTTTGTTTTAAGGTAGTAAAAATGTTTGGCAAAAAAAGTCATAATGTTTACGAAAAGACAGTGAACTTTCACTTAGGGTTACGCCAAAGGAGAAATAAGAGTAATTGATGTTATAAAAAAAAAAAAAAGACCCACTCATCAGGCAAATGTTATTTTAGGGCAATCTCTATTAGCAGATCTTTCAAATGTAATAATATTCATTCCTTTTCACAAGGCCAATCAACATACTGTGTTTTTGAGATGAGGGGAGGAAACCAGGCTACCCGGAGAAAACCCACACAGGAAGGTTTGAACCCTCGTTCTCAAAACTGGTTGTGTAAACCACTGGTCCACCATGCCGCATAATACGGTTTTGAAAATAAAAATAAAAATAAAAAAAAACAACCTACTGTATGGGTGGGATTTGGTTTAAGATTATGGGATGGAAAGGTGGGTGCTTAGGGAACGGATAAAGGAAGCGAGTTAGCCTCGGATGGGCGAGAGTGAAACCGGAGCATGATTGAGTTAAGAGACGGGAGCCCCTCGGGCCTGCCCTTCCAGTCGGATGGCCAATTTGTGTACATACGCCCGCCTCTTGTCACGCCGCCTTTTTGGGCGATGGAGTTATCTGAAAAGGCCATGTCATCTTGTTGTATACACAAGCGCAGCCAGCATTAGTCTGTGTGTATGCTTGCGCGGTGCCAGCGACATTACTCAGCGGCCTTTTGGGAGCTTTCCACCGCTTCCTTGTCGCTGGAAATGGACTCAATGCATCCTTCTAATTCTCCTCAACATCAAGGTTACACAAACATGCTTGCTAATGAGGCCTTGGCAGGCCCAGCTATCGGATTCAGCCCAACAAATAAAGGGGATACACTACCTAACAATTGACGTCCATAGATGTCCGGTCCTTTTTAAAGGGGAGGTCCTTGACTCATTGGTTCAAAACAATCCTAAGTCTACTTCTGTCACTGAATCACTTGAATTCTATGTTCATCTCCCAGCAATTACTCTACACAGAAAGCTATTTGTCCTCAAATTTTTAGTCCGAAATAGGGCATTTTGGGGAAAACAACACATTTTATGGCGGATTACTAAAGGACAGAACAAGGTAGAAAGTCGTTCTCCCACTATTAAGCACTTAATTGACAAGAAATGGATTATCAAATTAAGACTGCAATTTTGATTATTTTTTTTTAAAACATATTGGGGGCTTAAAAACGACTAAAAGTTATTTTTAATCATTCTTTATTTTTAATCTTTTAAAAAAAATTGAATAACAGAGGAAATTTCATTTTGTTATAATGAAGGTTTTTGAGATGATGAAAAGTTAAAAAAAATAAATGTTGATTACTAAAAAAAACTATTTAAATGATTAGAATACATATATATCAAATAAAAAGGCTAAGAATAAATAATCCTTTCATTTGTATCTTATCTTACTTAGATTTTTAACAAAATGAGAAAAAGCCTGTATTCTCAATTGTATGTGGATTGAAATGAATGACAATTTTTGAGAAATGACTGGCATTAAAAATGAATGAATGAGGTAGTTGATATTCAATCCCTCATGTACAAATAATTATGAAAACTGTTCAAACTTAATAATTGACAAAACATCAAAACTTCCCCTAAAACTTCAAAGTGCAAGACATGCAATTGCTTGCATTGTTTGAGACAGATTGACATGAGGCGAAAACATTGTGGAAGAAAGCAGTCCAAAGCCAACAAAGACACAAAAGTGGCTTTACAGACAGAAGCCCTAAACATTTAATCCTCCGTGAAAACAGCGAAAGGAAAAATCCACCCTAAATCATTTGGGGGCCGCAAAAATGAAAAACAAGCCTTGGCAACGCCACCTTTTCTCTCTCCGCTTCATTGTTTGGTTGTATATTTTCCCTGTGTTCCAGCGGCCCGGCCAAAATATCGCACAAGTCAGGTCCCGCTGAACATCTTCCATCCAGAGCCGCAATAAAAAACTAAAAAAAAACGTCTGCCAAGTTTACGAAAAAACCTTTTCAGCTATTTACGACGTCTGGAAGTGCAAAAAGCTGATGCGATCGGAATGGCTTGGTAACAGACCTGAACAGACCAAAAAAAAAAGGAGCACCCAAAAAAAATGAAACGACGGCTTTGCAAGAGTCTTGTCGAAAGTTTGAAGACGTTTGCACATTTGGAATATCATTGGGGTAATAAAACGTTCACTGAGCAATGGACCCTGAAACTAGCCTTGCCCTTTTCCCAGCTGGGAATCTTGGGTAGGATTCAAACTTTACATCGGCCGTTTTATGCAAAGGGAAATCATTCGGCGTGTTGAAAAATAAATACGAGGATAAAGTCTTCATTTATGAAAAAGCAGGAACGATACTGATGTAGATTAAATGCTTCAGGACCAGAGCCATGAGGACTAAAGGATTATTTTATGTAGAAAAATAAAAGTACTTTTTGGAGTATTTCGTTTTCCAAAGAACAAAAGGACTGAGGTGTCAAACTTTTTCCTACCTTATTTTACGCACCGATTTATAATACGCAGTAGTAGTACTAGTAGTAGTACTGGTGGTGGTAGTTGTTGTGGTAGTGTCACTTGTTTTTTTTTACTATTATTTTGATTTACAGAAGCCGAAAAACACAATGGTACTGAAAATACGCGACTACTGGATCGGTCCCCATCTCTAGATCAAATCCCAAATCTAGAGGTAGTGGATCATGACATCACGACTAAGGACACTTCAGGAAGTCCTGACACCTCGTCTCTTCAAAGGTTTTGTAAGAATTTGGCTACCAGGAGCAACTCTTTGCATGAAGAATCTATCGAAATAATAAATGTCCGCTAATGGTCATCCCGGAAGACAAGACAGGAATTTCACAGCCGTTGAAGCCATTCACCGAAAGCCCAAAATTAGTCAGTCCGACGATGGTACACATTGGAAACGTCGCGGCGCAGACCCTCGGCATTCTTTGCAACAATTTGCTCTAATTAGCATCAACTCCGGGCCCATCCATCATGCTCCTCAAGAAACATAAACAAAGTGTCAGCTCTAGCGTAACAAACAGGTCGGCCAGCTACTTAGTGCAAATTATTCTTACATAAAAACTCAAGCGAGTCCTCAAGCAAAACACAGAACATCAGCCCCCTCCCAAAAGAAGAAAAAGACCAAACCTCCCACCGAAACCTGGGGGAATGGGGCACAAATAAAATTGAAGACATATGTTGGAGTCTCCAGAGTATTACAATACACCGGCTGACAGTTTACCTTGGGATTTGCGGTGGCCATTCACAATTTCTCATTAAATATGAACCATTTTCCATTAATAATAATGATCCCCGATTAATTTACTGGCTCACATAGACAGCAATACACGTTCTATCCATCTTGACTGGATACAACCTGAATTGGTTGCATTTTATATGTGCACTGTACAGTACAATAGTGGATTTAAAAACCATAATATTAGAAAGTAGAGAGCAATAGCTATGAGAGTAGCTTCCAAGGTTTCCCACATGACTTTATGAGCGGGGTGGGTCGCCAGGTTCTTCTTTCCTATGACCGTCAGCCTTAAAGAGTGCTATACAAGAAAGTATAAAAATAAACACAAATAAATAAATACTGATTTTAACCATATATGTTTATAGGGTTGAAATCGCAATGTTGACTTGATTTAATTTGCATTTTCGTTTGTTTTGTTTTTGGGTCAAAACTCTATTTCAGGAATGTACTTTTTTGTAAGACTATGTTTAAATATTGTTGTTTTATGATAACTCATAATACTCAAAAGATCAACATTGAGGTCAACCTAACATTTTTTTTTTTACTGTATTCATTTTACAATAATTCAAAATAAGGTGGGCCAACATTGGGATTTTCTGCCGCCAGATTTCTGCGGGGAAACCCTGCCTTCTTTTTATATTTTGCAACTACGCATCATATACAACTTGTTCTGCCTTCACATGACTGCTATGTGGCCAGTAAAGTCCAGTAAATCACTCATTCTGCTGGCTGGAGGAGAAGAGAAAAAAAAGAAAGCGGTGGTCCTACTCATCTGGTGCAAAAAGTAAAGGGCCTCCCCCTTCTCGGTCCGCCCCCCGAGCACCCCTTCGGAACGAACCAGGATGTTTGGGTTGGAAAATGACTCTGCTTCTGCAAGTCCCTCGTCCCCCTTTCGCTAATTGGCCCAGGGGTAATTACCTTGTCTCCTCTCCACTTAAATACAAATCGGTGCGGCAATGTTATTGTATCGGCTGGACCAGAATTTTGCATGACTAATGTTCAGATACTAGTTATTAGACCTTAACAAGGAATTTGACAATACAATCAATCGGGAACGGAGACAATTCATATTTCGACTAAATGGTATTTTAGGAGAGCTATACTTGGAATTTACAAGTAAAAATACATGAAAATGGGCACATTTTGTGTCATTTCTACACAAAGTCTTTGTGTTACATTTAAAATCTGAAGTTTTTCATGACTTTATACCATGTATTACTTACTATACGTAGCATTAAAATAAGGTCCCATCTATCTACCACTGTGAATGGCAAGAATGTTGTATAAATGTGCTCTGACTATAATACTTTGAATAAATGAATTTCAAAAGGTATTTACGAGAAACCTGAATGAAAGCTTCTTGACTATGGATGCCGCTAGAAAAAAATACTCATGATTATCGTTGCCAATAGCAACCACTAAGTCAGTAGTGGGGGAGACTATTGCATGCATGCTTTCTGACTATAAGTAGCTTTGCAGATAGTCTCACTATTGCCGTGTATGGAAGCCATTGAGGTATGCTAGGTGTCATTTTTCATGTTTCGGAGAATCCGAAGCACAGACTTCTTCCCACTTTCCCCTAAGGTGGCGTACATCAAATCCAAACGTTTTCCGTATAGCATTACGAAAGCCACTAGAGGGTCCGGCAAAGACTAGAAAACCGACGCTGGCCCCCGCGTGGGTTTCGTCTTGTGTGGCGCTGAGCAAAGATGTCTCGAAAATGCCACGGGTTGTGTTTCAGGACGTCGCTATGGAAACAAGGCTACATTTTCTTATCGTAAAAGCCGGTGATTACAGAGCGCTTAGGGGTTAACCTTCCTCCGACCCGCTCGTGCTGGACCGCTATCAAAGGCCACGGAAGGAACCCGTGTGTGTGTGTGGTCTTGGTTTCGCTCGGCGTGAACGCTTGGTAGAAGACGCAGCGAGCGAGCGCCGGTTGAGTCACCCCTTGGACGGGGTTTTCAAGACACGGCGCGCTGGAAGCTTGGAAGCCTCTCAGAATAAATGTCTACAGCGGGGCTAATATTTATTCTTTTTTTCTTCGCATTTCCATTGACATTTGTGGCAAACAGATGTTGGAGAGGCTCCTCACATTTTCAACCAGTGTTGAAAGAAACAGTGCGTCGCATCAGTAAAGTCATCCATCTCCCAGTTACCCAAAAACCCAACATCATCATCATCATCATCATCATCATCATCATCATCGTCAAATCTACCGCTCGGAGCGCTACTGGGACCGGAGGAAACGCTTAGCACGATATATCACGACTCTAGTAATTATATTGGTGACATATTTGGATCCCATACGCCTCTAAGGGCAAAAAACATTTGAATCCTCGTTAAACAGCTATGCAGCAAATGGCTGCCAATATCGAGGGGGAAGGGAGGAAGAAAAACTTGCAGATGTTTTGAACCTCAAGGCGAAAAAATTAAAACCAAAATTATCATTTGAGCTGTACTTTATATTTAACATGTGGCAGAAAAAGCCATTTTTGGACATTCAATGCATATTTTTTTTAGAACCAAGACTGAATTTGAAAGGAATGTTTTTATACAAATAATGATCTCCTCTTGTAGTCACTTGGCACTATTTACAAACTCCAAATACCATCTTAAATTGCATGTTTTAATTTATTCTGTGAATGCGCTCAAAACCATTACTTGCCAAAATATTGTATGATTTTAGAGGGGGACAGGAATGACCAGGAATGAAAATGAATGAAGAAAATCTGCGCAGAACTGAAATATAAACCACTATTAAACCCGCAAAACAATTCAGCAACAAGAACCACTAAGCAGTTTCCCAGATCAGCCCTTCCAAAAACAAGATCAAATTATTAAAAAAAAAACCAAAAATTCAAAAACAAGCATTGATAAAGCACCATTAAGCAGTTTCCACACTGGTTTTGCACATATTTTCAGGTAGAAAAGCCTATAATTATGTTTCGGGTGAGAAAAAAAATTAATGAATAAAATTGTTAGGTTGACATGAATATCAAAATTGTATGTTATAATAAACCACTTACAAATAATAGTCTTACAACAAAGCACCATTTTAAATCTGGATTTTAAAAATAAATATAATAGATGTGGTTTATATATTTATATATTTTTCTACTCTTTTGTGACAGTTTATTTCAATTGGGCCTCCCCTCCCCTAAAAGTTGTTATTTGTTATTTAAAAGGAAAACTAAATATTGAAAAAGTGGGTTCTGAATCACCAATGTAAAGAGTGCCTGAAACTTGTTTTTGACAAGTTGTAACTGTATTTATACTTTTGGAATTTAAGGCTTAACTCAATCACTGCCATTGACTGGAATCGCCGTCCAATCCATTTGGACTCCCGGTTCAAACGGTGGCCGTCGATAGCGACAAACCAGTTAGTTTTCTTTCAAATAGTCGTGGCTATTGATCGATCGCACATCAAGACAAACGTTCCCCTAAGACGACCTTCCACAGAGTTTCTCACGGGCCGCTTTTCGGCCTCTGGTGAGCCGCCAGCGCCTTCTCCAGTTTGTCATCCACTTTACCGCGGGAGATCCGAAAAAATCCAAAGCGTCCATAAATTTGAGCCTCCCTAATTGAAGCCTTGAGCTCGGCCACCGGGCAGGAAAGAGGAAGGATCTTCTCGGAGACCACGCGAGACAAATGACTTTATGACGTTCATCTTGATAGAGTTATCCCCAAAATGGGCGGGCACGCTTCCAGAAATGGGCAAAAGTTTGTAAAGGGGGAAGCTTGTGTGTGTGTGGGAAGGACTACAGTACATTGTGTAGTGGCAGGACACACACATACACAGGAAAAGAGCCATGTCATTCTGGGGTTTTCACTTGTCCCTTCGCCTTATTGACACTACTCATTATATTTATTTATATGTTGGCGAGGAGCACGCGGCCTTTGTAATTAGCGTATCTGAACTTTTAGTTGCGTCTAACATTTCCTCCGACTGGAGCGTCGGGACGCGGCCTGGCTGCCGCGTGAGAGGCGCGGGGTTAACTGTCCAATTGGGGACTACTTTTCAACATACACGTCAGGGTTGGTGAGGAGCGAGTTGCTGGAAAAGAAGCAGGCGCCTCTTCTTTCACTTTCAAGCCGCAATGCAACAAATGGAAAAATTGTTGTTTTGTATGTATAGTATTCCCACTTAGACAAACGCATGTTAATTCATGAGGGAACTGAATTTTTTTGTTTTAAATATGACTGCTGTTTGTGAATCATTTTTGGAGGGTTTAATTGTGATCATGTATACTGCACGGGTGTCAAAGTGGTGGCCCGCCGCATCGTTTTGTGTGGCCCGGGAAAGTCAATCATGAGTGCCGACTTTATGTTTTAGGATCAAATTAAAATGAAAAGTATAGTTGTATATTATATTTCCTGATTTTCCTACTTTTAAACCCATAATTATAATCCATTTTTTCTGCATTTTTAGTTCAAAAATCATTTTGTAAAATCTAAAAATATATATATAAAGCTAAAATAAACATTGTTTTAAATCAATAAAAATATTTAATATTCAGGGCTTTTAATCCAATTCTTCCCATCCATTTATAAAAAAAAATCTAAATATTATATCCAAAATGAAAAATACATACGTTGTGGGGTTTAGATCTGGGTAATGACATGGCCTGTCTATTCTATTCTATTCCTAAAATCGCTCTCGGCCCTCCGTGTTCAAACAAATTGGACGTCCATCATCGTCAGTGGCACTGAAACATGATCATTTCACACCCTTCCGCTCTTGCTAAACTAAGATGTTTCCATCACCTTTGGCGTGACAAGCGAGAAGACCCAGTAGCGGCCCGTGTAATGTTATCGCAGTGAAAAGAAGCAGATGTTTCGATTTGCACCCCCGGAGCGACTCGCACGCAAACGGTCAACGTCCTGATCGGCCACAACGCTCGTAATTTACCATATTTTACCATCGCGGGATACGTCTGTAGCAGATTCACTATTAAAGCAAGCTGACCGAGAGAGAGAGGTGCATTTTCTGTCGGCGCGAAGACTCATTGGAGTTTGTCCATTTAAAAAAAAAGGGAAAAAGTATGTTTTCGATTTTTGCTCATACTAATCCGGTACGAATCAAGGGCATCATTACACGCTGTACTTTGAAGCGTACGAGCTCTGGTTTGACACCATGCCACTGAGACCAATTTCAAATCTCAAGTGGGAGCGCCAATGAACTTGTGGGAAGACCGCCAGAGGGCTCGCATATCTGCAATAGAAACGCGGTAGAAACATAGAGGTAGAAAAGTATTTGGAATGTCAAAAGTACAAGTAATGGTGGAACTCTCCCACGAGTGATTATTTTGAAAGTCCACTAACCGCTTCCTATAATATTCATGTTATTTTTTTGTGTTAAATTGCGAAAGGCTTTACGTGTTAGCTAAAAATGAGCATTGGACACCAAATATAGGAGCTGAAAAAAGTTGGTTTCTGGATATCATCATTGTTTAACAAAACGTCAAAGTTTGCTTTCAATAGGCTCAGGTTTTTTTTTTTTAAATCTGTTTTATGTTTAATTATAAGCATCTGTTTTCGAATCAAGAAAAATACAATATTCAATGATTTTCTTTTAGTTATATTTTACTAGATGCATGATTTTTTAAAATAATAAAGAAATATAAAACTAAATTCCAGCATTTTAAAATCAAATGAAAAATATTTAGTTGCAACAGGCTAAAAAGAGATTTTGGACTATTTAAGGTAAACAATGTCTTCATAGAATAAATTATCCAGTTAATTTTCCAATTCATTAATTGTTAATTAGTCAATTCATCTTGGCCGACCTATTGAACTCCAAATCTGAAGAAAAAGTCCTTATTTGAAATCAGCTTCACGCAGACAACTGAACAAACACTACAGAATTTCTCCTTTTTAGGATTCTCTTAATGAAGTGAACTTCTTTTGTTTAACATTCTTCACTAATTTTCCGGCGACGGCGAGTTGTAACGAGATGATAAATCTCGCGGTTTCGTTTTTACTGATGAAACGAAAGGCCCGCTTCAGTAATACGCGAGGCGGGCCTTCACAAAGACGTGCATCCGTCAAAAGATGGACGACATACCGAACGTACACATGCAGTCTTCCTCAACCTCGTGATGAAGGAAGGAGGAAGAGGAGGAAGAGGAGAAAGCACTCCAGCGTCCAGATCAAAAAATGAAAAGGGCTTCCAAGGTATGAGGTCATCAGTGTGCACATCTGTCTCAAACATGGCCGCCAGGAGTTCAATCACAGCCCGGCCAAACATGCACACTATTGTTTCTACAAATAAATATTGGGCCTAATTCTCCCTGTGATTGGCGCTGCCTTCTTCCTGTCTAGTGGCAGAAAACACACACACACACACTAATCAGTTGGGCCGGCTATTTTGCATTTGAGAGGAAGGTTGTTTTAACGTCGACTTTTTTCAAGGTTTTGTCATTTTTGTCTTTTTAACTTTGACAACGTTCATACTTTTTTTGCAGTGAGATGGCTATTTGCATCCTAACTGACTTTTAAAATGTTTTGCAAGATAATGCCAGTTTTGAGACGTCAGGGCTCTAAAATCTATTATTTTGGAATTATTCAGTAAATAATATAAAATTAAATATATATGTAAATGAACAGTATAAATACTTAGTTCTCAGTGATCGTATTAAATTGCGAATGATTGCTTTTGGGCCTCCCAGGTCGATTGGACATCTACCGCCCTCAATATCAGAATTTAAGCCGATTAAGCATATTTACATCCATTATACTAAAGTATTCATTTATATCAAAGTCAAAAAATAAATCTCAGAAATGTATTTTCCCTCTGGAAAAGGGTTAGTTGATTTGAGGGGAAGAAACTATACTGTTAAATTAAAGACAAGAATTAAAAAAAAGTTGCAGAAGAAATACAGGGTATACTGTGTGCAGCTACCGCCGTCTTGTGGACATTTTAGATATGACGTTAAGTAATTTTTGGGAAAGCCGGTTTACAAAGATACACATTCACTTAAAATAATAAGCAACAACAATAGACTATTCAATAGTGAAATACTTATGCTGAGGTATTGCAATACCATGATTTAGAATCAAAGTCAGAAACATTACAGGGTGAGTACCTATATATGAAAATTAGATGCAAACAACTCCTGAAGCACCCAAAAACAATGATTCACGCACCTGATCAGTACATAAACTGTTTTTTAAAACAACCTGGACACATTACCACTTACAACACCAAAAACTAGCAAAACAGATCAACAACCTTCCGATTATTATAATGCCTTTATTTACCAGATTAACTATTGGCTGCCATTGATGACCATCAATAATAGCACTTTTTCTTCCAAACCAGATTGTGAAATCTATCAATTATTCCACAAAAATGTGCACGTATTTTGATGATTTGAACAGTTGCATACTGGTATTCCCTGCTTTTTTCTTTGGAAAGAGTCAAGGTTTCTTATGCAAGTTGTGTATGTTTTTTGCTTCACTCTGTTTGTGAGCTTCCTTTGACAAAACACTGAGTATTTCAGTTCCCTCCCCCTCAAAACAATAAAACGGTCAAGGAGGAAAAACAGGCCTTTACAGATAAACGGCACATTATCTCTGCTCATACTCTGCCATGCCTAACCGCATACTTGCAACTATTTTCCAACATTCTCCACTTTCACATACAACGTAAACTTATCAACAGCAGTAAAAAGACCACAGTCGTATTTTGTCACCCAATTGTTCCAATGCACCAACAGCGGCATGCCAGAAAATACACAGAAAATAAAATAAAAAAATCAATCAACATTTGAGGGCCAATCTAAAATCCAAAATGGTGCTTTGCTGCCATCTACTGGGAGTTGTGCCTTATTAACATTGCTTGCAAGCTTTGAAATCTTGGCAGGGCAGCAATAGATTTGCACATACAAGATAGATATGTAGGCTTGTATTTGTCAAAAGCAAAAAAAATAAAAAAGGTCATTCAACTTGTTGACCTTTAGGACAGTGGAAAAGTGGTTGGAGTTTAGGAGCACGTGATCTAGGGTACACTTGCCAAGGTTTATGTCTCCGCTATGTTTGCTCTCGCTTAAAGCGAACACATGTTTTCAATGATCTGTCCGTGTTATGCAATACCATTTTGCAACAGGCCTTCTGGGAGGAATGGGGGGATTTTTTTTTTGGGTGGGAGGTTCAAAATGAGGGTGGAAAAAGAGCAATATGAGACGCTTGTGCTAAGTTCTTGTTTCGTTTGGCATGGAGAAGTTTAAGGGTGTCTTATTTGTTTTTGTTTTTTTAATAGCAATTTTGTGATGATGTCCTCAAACAATAGAATTGTGGAATTCTGGATTAATGATTAGGATAGTCAACATAGTTGCAAATATTAGATGAATAATATTAGTAAAGATTTTCAATTCCTACTTCGGTCTGAGTGACTCTAGTTTTGAAGGCCACATATTATACTATTATACTACATCTTTTCAGAAACTAATGACAGTAACAGATCATCATGTACTATCATAAATGGAGCATTTCTTGACGTTATCATTTACTGCTTACATTATATTGTATATTATATGGGCATCAATATTGGCACCGGATCGTTATCATAAAATATATTTTTAACAAACATTGGAGACGGGATCGGAAGTTGAAAGGTTGAGAAACATAAACTGAAGCCAGTTCAACATGTCTGAGCAGGTGTTGTGTTTGGCATCCAAAACACGCTTCGTTTATACACAAAAAACAAACTTGTTCTCTTTTGAAGTGAACAAGCGCGTGCTCAGTTCATTCAAACGTCACTTAGCACGTGTCAACGCTCAATTACGTCATCACTGTGGGACACACTTCAACTCCACTGTTACGTCTAGATGTCTCCATCCCTTACATTGGGCCTGAACATTTTATAATAAAGAACTCGTTAAAGTTGTTTGTCTTCTAAACTCTCATCAGAATTGTTTACAGTTTGACCTCTAGCAATACATTTTGACACGCATGCGCGGTGACGTAAAAAGTACAGTATCAGCACAGGGATGAAGGAGTCGGACTAGAATTTATCCGACTTTATACGCGTCGATTTCGGCATGACAACCCGGACAACCCCCGATCGGGACATAATGTACCCTATGACCCCTTTTTTTGCAAAAAGCTGATCACTTGATTCATGACAATAAACTCCAGACGCAACAGGTCACAAGCACAAGCAAAGCTATCCGAGAAGAATGACATAATAAAGATAAAATGTATTTTTTTCCAATGGTTCCTACCTGCGGATCCTCCTGCGATGATCTGATGGGTCGCTTCCCGGAGTAAACTTCGCGGTTTGGGGCTTGTCGTCGTCATCGTAGCCACTTTTCACAGCGCTGGTTGATCTGCCAATGCAAACACGAGATGATTTAGCAACGAGCTAACCAGCCAGGTTGAAGTTCCTCTCCTCCCCTCGATGTGACGTTGTAGGGATCGCTTTTCTTTTTTGAGGAGGGGGCTGTCAAAAGATCTGACCTGAATTGTGCCTAGGGTCGCCTCGCGTGGGTCTTCTCTTCGCTTAGATGGCTCTTGCGCACACACGGGAAGGGCGTAAAGCATGCAGTCTTGCGTGGCTTTGGGAGCAAACGCCCCTTGGGCTGTGGACGCCGACCTCCTTGCGCCTTTCAATTGTTATCGAACTCACTCCAGGTCGATCCATCCATTCCGGACAAATAAAATGACACTTTGATGCTTGCTCTTATTTTGCACATCGCCGATCTTTGCATAAATGTCAATCTTGTTTGGGAAACAGTATGGATCTGTCACGTTTTGTTGTGCATGCTGTCCGCGTGGATGTGTCCACCTGCTGTGTCTTTCCGGTGTCACCCAGATGTTTTGTAATTAATCCCCTGTCTATGTATCTAAACCCCGTGTTGTTGTTGCTTATTGCTTTACTGTTATGTCGTTTTATTGTTGGTGTGTGTTTCATTCCCATTAAGTTTGTCTCTTTGTTAATTTCAGCCAATCCTGACTTTGTAAGGATTTTCTGTAATTTATTTTTTATATTCAAATACTCATATAACAGGGTCATCCGTGTATTCCATGTAAACAGCCATAGGGAATGCATGTGACTTTAAATTTGCATTGAAATCAAGTGTTTAATTCATTCATTTTGCAAACCAATTATCCTCACGGGTTGCAGGGGGTGCTGTAGCCTAACCCAGCATGAATTGGTGGCCAACCATGCACACCCACATTCATATCTAGGGGGAATTTAGAGTGTTCAACCAGCCTACCATGCATGTTTTTGGAATGTGGGAGGAATCCAGAGTACCCGGAGAAAACCCATGCAAGCCCAGGGAGAACATGCAATCTCCACACAGTGAGGACCGACCTGGGGATAGAACCAACAACCCCAGAACTGTGAGGTCAACGTGCTTACCACTCCTTCGCTGGGCCACCTGTTGCAGTTAAAATAACCAAAAACACGAAATATGAGAATTAAGGTTTAATAAAAACAATTTGAAATGAAACGATTGAAGAAAATTCCTATAAATCTTGCACTTTATCATCATAGGACACAAAGATTTGTTAAATCACAAACTAGAACAAACACAATATCTTTATACTCATGAACTGGGAAACTGGGATCATTGGCTGCCAGCCTCTCCCAGTTCAGATGGATTTGGATTTTAATAAATTAACAGTGGTTCGATCAGATAGAAGATATTCAAGTTTTGTCCGCATGTAATAGTTTATGTAAAATTAGCAAAATGCTAGAAAAGAAACCGGGAGTACCCAAAGATAAGCTACACAATTCAGCATTTTAAAACGTAACATTTTTTATGTTAAAAGTTGAATTTTTCACGCTAAAAATTAATCGATCTGCCTACCTGATAACATATTTTCATTTGGTAAATCCCCAAATAAAATGCCATGTCAGATTCATCCCTCTTTTATAGCAGTCGTCAGAGCAACGTTGGGACTTTGGTGCTATAATTCATGGTGGGGAAGGTACATGCATCTGTGTCCCTTAGTGCCCGAAGCTGGCGCTGAGCTTCTGGAGGAGTTGCAGCACAGTGGTTCACATAGCTGGCCATGAGGAGTGTCAACTGTAGTATCTGGAGAAACCAAGTTTTGAATTACAAACCTGGCCTCATAAAAAAAACACATTAAATCTGTATCCCAAGATCCTAAGGTGGCACTTACCTTGGGTTTAGCCATAGCGAACAGTAGCTTCTCCACCCCTTTCTTTCCCCCGCCGGCGACCAACAAGAAATCGTCCCCGCAGCCACCGAAGGTGACCACCGAGCGGTAAGCGTACGTGGCCAACGTTTGCTACAAAACGACAACAATGGCAGCGTTAAAGGCTGTCACGCTCTACGGGGCATTGAATTTTTTACCATGGCATCGTCCAGCACGCACACTCCGTCCTCGTTCACCGCCAACCAGGCCGGACCCCCAGCTTCGGCAAGGGTAGGCGGCATTGCCTGTAAATTGCCCAGCCCAAAGAAAAAAAATCAATTCAGGCTTCAACGTAAAAACGTAAAATAGCTCACACCTTTACGGCAAAGAGTTTGGCACCAAACATGGGCCACCCGCGTGCCACTGTCAAGTAAATCCTTATGCACTCGGCCGCGCTGCAGCCGCGGAGCGCTGACCACTTGGTCGACAAACTTTCAACGACGTCTCTGGAAAATGACAGAAAATTGGGACTTGGTTATTGACACCTGCATTAACAAATTGGCTGCCACTGACGGCAATACACATTAATAATCCATTTATCGTATTTTCTGGACTATAAACTGCACTTTCTTTCATAGGAGAGAGATCCATGTACATATTATCATTCCGACTGCTCCTAATTGGAGCAAGTGTTTTTCAGTTGCGCTACAGGCAATTACGAGACTTCGAAGAACTTGCAATGAACGTATTTGAGTGCACATCTGACCTCAAGTGTTCGGCACTACAGTTGCACTTGTAACGTTTAGGGTAGAAACGCTCCAAAGCCTGCAGAAGCACTAGCTGAGACTTGGGCTGGCCCGTCCGCTCCAGATCACCGTGCTCCACCTTGGGAGGGAAAAAAAGGCTGTAAATATAGGCGGCTCTACCACAATCTACTCCATTACTTCTTTAGTCACGTCCTCAATGCCTCAAATAGTGTTCCAGGCGGGGCGGATACCTGTGCCATAAGAGCGGCCACCTCAAGCGCAAGCTCCTTGTTGACGGGGAAGTAACCCTGTTGCACGTTGTCATTCACCTGATGGGCCAGCAGGAGACGCTCACGCTCTGTTTCACCTTTGACCTGAGAGCGGAAGCAAAGCCTGCGGCCCGAAAGCACAAACATTCGAGACATCATTTTTAGGTTTTATGGAATTAGATTACATTTCCCATTATTTAGCCATTAGTTATTGATTCAATTACAGATCAATTAGCCTTTTTTGCTCAAACTTGACTTAAGTTCTCTCTGAGGAGAATAGAACTTTGAACATCATCATGTCTCTATTTCCGACGACCCACCTGTTCTTATAAGTCAATCGTACAATCCGTGTTCCCTCATTCTTGCCCGGGTGAATCTCCTTGAGAGCCTGCTCCCATTTGGAAATCACATCACAAATCTGCAGGAAAACAAAGTCACTTTTAAGAACATAATAACTTCACATTTAGTCATGATAAAGCTCCAGTTTTTTACCTAGGTCTACAATGTCTTCTGTGTCTGTGCTTGCTACTGTTTTTTTTCTACTGCTAGCAAGGGAATTTCCCAAATACTGGATGAAATAAAGTTCTAATCTAATCTTAACACACCTTGGCAGTGGGTAGCAAGCAGTGTTCTAGCTCTTTTCCAGATGGGTCGTCGGTAAAGAGCGCA
Source organism: Stigmatopora nigra (assembly GCF_051989575.1). Taxonomy (NCBI): domain Eukaryota; kingdom Metazoa; phylum Chordata; class Actinopteri; order Syngnathiformes; family Syngnathidae; genus Stigmatopora; species Stigmatopora nigra. The sequence continues at coordinate 7,232,947 of NC_135520.1, forward strand.
AAGCCGGACAGCTGAGGATTGCGCATTCCAATCCTTTGGTTCAGCGTATCAAGGAACTCCTCTACAGTGGTGGAGCCGTCAAAACCCACCACCTGTGAGAGAAAGAATCAGCCATTAACGACCATAACTCAACCTAGTCCGAATGGATTGGACTTCTACAACCAAAATGAGTTCCTTACCTGATAGGTGTTGTTCATAAAGTGCACCGGGATGCTAAAGGGCAGCGAGTGTTGGTAGGGGTTCCTTAGCAAGATAGAGACGATTTCCATGCGCGACGGTTTGGCCTCGCGCTCGCCATTGCGCAGAGTCCGCTCTACCGAACGCTGGCAGTACACTGCATACTTGCCCACGTCACTACTGCAATCGGAAAGGTGGTTGGAAACGGTTGGCGTGAGCTGATTAGGAAGACATCACTTACCTGGGGTCACCGTTTCGGAGGAGGTGCTGCTTGAGGTACCAGAGGAAGTGCTGCTGGGGGAGGAAGAGTGCCACACACAACGATAACAGCTGCCAGCACTGCAAATAAATGAACCACATTCAAGTAATACTTGGTGGATCAACTATTGCGACTTGGAGCCGCCAAATATGGATGAAAAGTTTGTAGTGCAGGAACCTGGGTGAGTGAGTAGTTGCGTGGCGTGCGGCAATTGGTCTGCTTGATGAGCTGACAGTACATCTCGTTGTGTAGTTCCGGATGCGACAAGCACACCTGTAGAGCGTTCTGCGCCAGTGACGTGTGGTAGTCCACACACGGAGACTCCACCGGCACGTTGATGAACAGTTGACATGACTACACGGAACACACAAACGTTAATATGTTCAACATAAATAGTTAATTGCTGAAAAGACGGACCTTGAAGAGTTTAAGAGCTTCCGTCTGCAGCGCCTCCGAGGGGAGCGTGGTGAGTGGCGAGCGCAGACCGTCCTTGGAATAGCACAACGTGTCGCTTTGCCATAGGCTGCATTCTGAGAAAAAACAAACAACAACACAAAAAGATTGGCCGTTAAAACTCGGCAGCTGACACCAGAAAGCCATAAACACCGTCTGCCAGACGTCAAAATAACTTGGTGCTGACTAAATGTCTGTGTATTCATAGTTACAATGGAGATTTGTGTAATCAATCCAACTGCAAAAGTTACACCAAATGAAGAAAAGATATATATAGATAATATATGTATATCTCAATAAACAAAATAAAAATGGCAAAACATTATAAGATGAGGTTTTTTTTGTACCAGGCAGGATATAATAAAAATAGTTTTCTTGAAAGAAAGAAATAACGTATATTATATCTTTTTAAAATGTTGACAATTGTGTTTGTTTGTCTTAAACCTTAAAGACCAAAATCAAGCTGTCTGTCAGTCACCTGCGTCTCCGTCCCCATCCAGCAACCTGCCGATGAGCCGCTCGTACTCAGTGCCCGCCTTCAGGTCGGCGCCCCCTCCCGCCGCCACACACAAGTGATACAGCCATGCATCCTGTCCACCGAGTCGCGGTCAGCATCCGGGAAAAGCATGGGAGCTCATGGCGGTCGACTGACCTTTTCCTGTTTGGTGCTGACCAGAAGGTATGACGGACTCTGGTCGGCGGGCTTAACCACTAGGGTGCAGTGTGATGACAAGAAACCCCCGCGGATGCCCGCCTCGTAGTCCTCGTCTGAATCGCGAGAGCGGTCCACTTCGCGGATGGTTGCCGAGCGCAACTGCAGTTGTCCCAGGGGCAGCTGAGTGAGAAAAATAAGGACAATGTTGGCTCATAAGATATCAGTCATAATTATTTTTTTTTATGATTGACGGTAACAGACGTCCAATCTATTTGAATTAGGAAGGGATGGTGATGGTTCGATGGATTAGACGTCAATAACTGTCAATGATAACCAGTGTGTTCATTAAAGTTAACTACACTCAAGGACTAAAATTAAGGGTCGATTTAAGGCTGAAATGTTCATGTTTTTCCAATTTTTGAGTAACACAATAAAATGCAGAAAGCCTCATAAAATATGTAGATTTTACAAAGTATAACTAAATAATAAACTTCATTCTAAAATATCATCTTTTTCTATTTTTCCTATTTGTGCTGTCAGCCCCTAAACACAAAGTATGAGTTCCATCGTCCCAAAAAGTATTTATTGTCATATAATGTTTTAAGAAAATAATATAATTTCAAATGAAAATATTTCTACTTGTGTACCACTGCAAATAAATAGTGACTATATTTACTTTATCTTCCTGGTTACGGTAGTAGTAAAAGACATTTCCGACCAATCGACACCACACCATCTTGGAGTGTCCATGTTTGACCTATGGAGAAAGCAATAAGTTTGCACAATAGTCAAAAAATAATACATTTAAAAAAAAATGACCAGACAAATAATTACAAAAAACCTTAGTTAGCCAGCCTGTCACAGTGGGCTTAGCAGAAGTCAGCTCCACGCCAGAAGGGCTGCTGACTTGAACACTCAGTACGTTCTGCAAGACACGAATCCACTCTTCCAGGATGTTGGGTGAATCGGCCGCTAAATAGAAGGTTTTCTTCTCGGTGATCAACTGCAAAAAATACAAAATCTTAATATGAGGAAAATGTCATATGAATTGAACCAGTAAGAGGAAAAAAACCCTTTATTTTGGCAGTCCTTACTTGGAAGGTTTGCGCTCCATCTCCACGCACAATTCGGCAAGATGAGTTCAGTTGAATTTGACCTTCGGGTTTCCTGATGATGTCGCTCTGGAAGTTATACAGAAGAGGGTGATTTCCTTTGTTAATACATTGAGCGGACGCCAGATACCGAGTCGACTCACGGGAGATTTGTAGTAAAGGATTTCGTCGTTCCGCAGGATAAACCAGCGTCGCTTCCACGCCTTCACCTGACTGCTCATCTTGAGGAGGTAGCTGCTTTTCTCCAGCTGCTCCTGAATGCAACAAGCACAATTTGTGATGACTGCACTTTGCTCAATTTCCTATCTGCAATCACATTCGTTAATTTGCCATCTGCTGTCAAAACCTAAAATTAATCTGTATGCAATTTATAAGAAAGTTCTGAATACTAATGTATCAAATAAATATGATCCAAATGATTAATCATTTATTAATTTTGTAGTCTTTTTGTTCCGAGAAACTAATAAGGGCTCGGACTTTCAAGAAATACTTAGCTATCATTTATTTAGGGGGTTGGGCTTTAAAAGGCAAATTAATGTTATTCAATTAGTAAATCTATTTGAAATGTTTTCATATTTTAATTGAAATCATGTGGGACATATTTTCTATTTCTGTTGTTTCCTTGGTTACTTACAGGCCCAATGCTCTCACAGGAGTAAGACGAAGTCCTCTGGACTTTGTGTTCTGGTTCCGAGTAGTCGCTATCCAGGGAACAGGCATCGGGTGGGATGGCGTAGTCGCACTCCGAGCCGATGGATGACACCGACACGCCTGGAAGGAACATTCAATTAAACTCGTGCCTCAGCGTGATAACCCGACACTCCCTCTTACCGCGCTTGACGGCACGGGGGCTCCCGGGAACACCGCCCCGCTTATCCGGGCTGGACACGGAGTTACGCAGGCTGGCCAGGGAGCCGCTGTCGTCTTCTGAACCCGAGTCATCGTTATCCCGCAGAGGGGTTGCGCTAATCTGAGTGGCTTTCTAAACATGACAGAATAATTATTCATGTTTTATCAACTGGGTTGTCTAAGTTTGTCAATGGCAGTTCATGAGATAATATTCAAGCATCAAGATCACGTTATAATCATATTCTTGAAAACAAGAAGGAATGACTTACCCCTTTTATTGTGGTGTACACTGGAACGCAGATATTTTTGTAAATCGACTTGGCGGAAAGGTCCTGAGGCAAAATGGACCCTAAAAAAGCAAGACAATTTTGGTTAATGAAAGAGTAGGTAGAACTTCTTTGAACAAAAGGATGTTTTGATGAATTTTAAATAGTACTAAAATACACTGAGGGAATATACTGGGCGTGTTCTGGGGTCGAGGGCCCGATCCCAGGACGATCTTTACTGTGTGAGGATTACAGGTTTTTCCCGGGCATGTGTGGGTTTTCTCCGGGTGCTCCAATTTACGCCCACATCCCCAAAATAAGGCATGCTAGGCTGATTAGACACTCTAAGCCCACAGAGTACACGCAGCTCTCAAATCATCATAAAATCTATGGTCTATTTGATCATCCAAAATGAATTAATAATAAGCATCTGACATGGTGATGTAAACAGCTGCATATCAAAGAACCTAAAAGTGTCTTTGGGTTAAACGTGATGCAAGGCAGCTGACAGTTTTGCATTCAGCCACGCTATAAACACTCTTGACAGGGACGCTCTTGTCTGCTGCGTCTGGCACACAAAATAACTTTTAATCCAAACAGTTGACGCCACCTGTGCCTTTTATACAAATAACCTTGCCTTGGTGATTATTGCCTTCATTCTGTAACGTCACACATCCAAATGAAACAGTCGGACTTTGACAAAATGTATAAGACTTTAATTAAATATCCAGCTCTTGTGATTTGAAGCCCAAGTCGAGACAAAATTAAAAAGAGGAATACGCTGCGTCAGCATCTGCATAATCCGCAACAGCTCCTCGGCAACTGCGGCAAGCCTTGCGAGGGATGGCTCAACCCGCTAAATACAAGGACCGACGTCGTAACGAGGGCGTAATTACACCCAGGCCTTTTTGCTTTCATCACGGGTGATCATAAAGCAACCCTTTCACAAGAGAGCTTCTTTTTTTGAAGTGTGTACAGCCCGAGATGACCGATACAGGTGTGCCAGTCACCAGAAGTGACATTAAAAGTCATAACCTATCACATTTTCAGTAATCCACAGCCAGATGCATGTATAAGTCAATGTATACCTGTGACTAGACTTTAAAAAAAGAAGAGAGAAAAGGTCAGGTTGAAATCTGTTTTAAAATAAGTAAGGAGTACCGTATGTTCCGGACTATTACTTGCACTTTTATTCCTAGTTTTGCTTGGACTGCGATTTATTTATCTTTTATTTTTTTCACTTTGACTACCAACAGCTTGTTATGCTGTGTATTTTAGGCTATAGTTGTCCAAAAAAAAACTGATACATTTCATAAACGAATACATTACGTTAATTATTTACAATGCTCCTATTACTTTAATGAATAATGTTGTATAACATCTCCTTTCATTATTTATTGGCTAGTGCGATTTACAGTCTGAAAAATATGATACTCCCTCAGAGGGAAAACTACTTCACTGCTCCCACTGACATTCCAAATGTGAAAACATATATTTTTTAAAAAGTCAGAGAAAAAGTCAAGTGTTTGATCGGTAAGGGGACTCACCTCCACCGGGGCACCTTGATCCAGGAGGCACCTCCGAAACTCTTATTCCAGCCTTGGCAATGGCATAAATTCGACTTTCCTGCACGGAGTCATTCACTTTTAATCTCACACTACACACACAGGTTTCAAAATTCAGCTTTCTTTAGATGAACTTTGCATACCCAAGAAGGAAAACGATGTAGAGGAGGTGTGGGTGGTTTCAGACATTCAGGATCCAGGTTCTCTTGGTCCTCTTCGTAACCAACAATTGGTAATCTGTCTCGCTGAATGGGCTCCTGGGATCCGGGGCCCTGTAGAACAACGTCCATACTTTGCGGAAGTGTGACGTCAATGTCTGTCTCCTCTATGGGCTGGTAGAAGGGCGACGTGCTAGCGGTGAGGGTGGAGCAAGTGGACGAGGGCGTCATGATGTCGATGCTGACCAGCTGATGGAGTCGCTCTTGGCCGGGCTGGGGTTGGCTCTGGTGTTTCTTCACCAACTGGATGCTGTCCCTCGGGGACAGCGGAGTGCGGATCTTGGGTAAGGTCATGCTAACGCCTGACTGAGGGCCCGACGTTTGGGCGGAACTGGGAAAGGGATTGATGGTAGAGGGTGAACGTGGCACCAGTGGACATTTGGGAGTCAGTCTGAGAGGCGACTTTAGGACATTCTCGCAGGCTGAGGAGGAAGACGAAGACGAGGATGAGGAATGGAGGCATTGGGAGCGGAACTTGTTGTTCAGCTCGTCCGAAGAGGTATCTCTACTCTCAGAAGAGGACGCGGGTTCTAGTCTGGAATTCTCCCGACTCTGGCTATGGGAGTGACGGTTCTTGGTCGGATGGCCGTCTATGCAAATCTCTTTCAGCTTCAGCTCGGGAGATCTTTTCGAATCTGATAGCAAAGAGTAAACAGACTAGTTCAACAAATCAGGCATTTACAACTCATGAATGGGTAACAAACGATTCACCTATTGGTAAGTTATTGGCGGTTCCACAAGCAACTGCCATTCTGCTGTTATCCAATGAGGGAAGAGTAAAAGGGCGGTTTGAAGCAGATGGAGTACTGCCCTGTATCTGGTGAGTGTTCGCTCTGGGGGAATTACCAGGAGAGCCAGGTAGAAGGGAGTCTGTTTTCTCTACAAGAGCTGAGAAATAAAACTATTTTCATTAGTTTTGTAGTCAGTAATTGGTGAGAGATCATCTGGCTTTACTGACCTTGTAGTTTGTCCTGCAACATTGCAATCTGCTCTGTCTGGTTCAGGTTTGACAGTTTAAGATTTTGGTTCTCCTGCTCCAGCTTTAGATGGGCAAATTAGATTTAAGAACTGTCCTTATATCCTGAGTGGAATGCAACCATACATGCTTACCTCTTGGAGCTTTATAGTCACCCAGTCCTTAATTTTGGCAGATTTCTCTTCAATTATTTTAGCTTCCTGGGCTCTGACTAAGATCTGGAGTCAGAAGAAAATAGGACAACACGTGTCATCCAAACTGTTTTTCAATGGCAGGTGTTTTCAAACTTTTCGAGTGCAGTCATAATGCCATTTAACTTCAGTTATACATGCAACTTGACCTCCAGTTTGGGAACCCCTGTTAAGGGGAAAACTCCAACCTTTCCCACCTGTTTCTTTAACTGGATCTCTAAACTCTTGATAGTAGTATCTTTCTCCTGGACCCGAACGGTCAGGTCTTGGTACTTCCTGTACAATAAGTTCTCGGATTCGCTGCTTTGGATGTTTGCTGACTTGAGTTTTTCCTCCATGGTGTGGATCTGAAAAGCACACTTTAGTTACTACCGATAAATTTGCAAGACTAGCCAGGATCTGGACAAAAGCTGGCCTTTTCACCTGTTTCTCGGCGCTCTCGGCACGCCGGTCGGCCTCGATCACCCGCTGTTCCAACTCCTGCATCTGAGTCAACGAGACAAAAGAGACCAAGTCGCCATGGTTACGCGCGTCTGGGCTAAAAAGTCAGAAGGACTGCCCTCCGCCCTCTTCTTCTTTTCCGTGTGGGAAAGTTCAACAGGGCCAACGGACGTGAAAACCTGCTAATCAATAATTAATCACTCTTTCTCGACTGGCAGGGATCTTCTGCTATGTGACCACCACTGAACAAATACATTGTTACATATATACCGGGGACCCCACTTCACATTACGTACTGACATTCACCGTGCTCTAGCACGCCCACGATCTGACCTATCTTCCCTATTTTTATCATTTGGTTGCTGTATTATTGTCTAATAATCGTGACAGAGCTCATGCCATCAACAGATGGCGGAAATTGTCTATAAAGGGTTAAAGTCATTGCTTCCATATTACACCGCAGGACCAAATACACTCCTCACAAGACCTTTATCTGCACTCACTGCAGAGATAAACGTCATGTCACTCTTTTTTTCACTCTCGCTCTTAAGCCTGCTTTTTTTTTTCCACACCAAAGTGGGTCAATGTGTAAAACACTCCTAAATTGGCAAGAGAGAATAGGTGAAGCAGAATAGAAAGCAGCCCTCCCCAACACACTGCAAAACTGGACTTCACTTAAAACATCCATATAATGCCACTAATATAAGAATATGATGATGTTGTTATAATCATTATTATTGTGGGTTTGTGCTATAAATAGTTGCCACCCAATTTGATAATCCATGAGTTGATTATTCCATTAATCGTTGCCACTCTTAAACAATGATCAACAATTTAAGTCACGTGTCAAAGTGGGAATCATTATTTGGCACTAAAAAGTTTGCTGATGGAGAGGTTCTTTAGTGGTTTCCCTTAAACTCCCCAAAGCATGCCACAATGACTTAAATGTTGAATATTCAACACAAGCTGCCAATATATCCGGTGAGACAAGATGACTGGACCCCGTGTTTACAGTTCATTACATTGACTCATGAAATTTACCTTCTCGGCCAGAAGCTCCCGAATTTTTCCCGCTTGAAGTCGGAATCTGAGCAGCTGCATTTCCAAAGAGGCGCATCGCTTCTGCCAATCCACGTCGGGCGCCTCCACAACTCCAGGATTGGCGCTGCTTTCCAACACGTCAGCCATTTTCTGAGAGAAATTGGCAGATTTGTGTTCATTCATATACATTTACATTGTGTACTGTGAATAAATGGTTCTTGTCCAAGGTGTTGGTTTATGTGGCTTTTCTCTAGGTGAATGTACCGTCTGCTTTCATTTACAAGAAAACTAGCCACTTTCCTTCCGTGCTGGTGATTCAGCTTGCAAAAAGTGTGGCAGGCAAACTTGAAAAACTTCCTGCCGGTGACACACGGCGGAGTGGAGCGCAAACGAAGAAAACAGCTGGATCGAGTAAAGATTGAAACTTTCTTTCCGTTCCCTGGCGAAGAGGCGCACAAAACCTCGGTGGGGAGGTCGTTTGAGCGGGGGGAGCCGCGGGTTCATTGGCTCACAGGCCGGGCGGCCAAAGCAGGTCAGCTCTGCCTGCTAACCCCAAACCTCCTCCCTCCCATGCAATCCCTTCTTAATTACAAGGCAGGGTTGAAACTGGATGCTAGTCCGGTCTGGCACAATGCTATCTTTCTGCATGACGGTCCCATAAGAGGGGGTGGATGGGGGGAGTTCTTCAGCCCTCGCAGTCACAGAGAAAAGAGGCAAGAATGTGTGAGGATGAATGGACAAAGTGCTGAATGCTGTTTCCAACAGAGCCATTTTACCTGGAAATGTAGAGGAAACTGTTTGGGAGGCAAGTCCGGGAATTATTATGTTTCAGTGCCATAGATGGTGATACAGTAAATTGTGAAAAACTTCATTGCATTTGACTGAAAATTCAGTCTCATATACAAACATGGTATGAATTTTGGAGCCATCAGATGAATTTTTCAGGAGAATTTAGTTTGTGAAGTACCAATGAGTGTAAGATGGCAACTGGTCTTCTTGAGATTTTTTGTGCATCTTTTCAGGATGTAGTTACCAATGGTTATCTTGCCAAGAAAAAATGACTTTTGAGGCAGATTTCATTTCTTTTTAAACAATCTAAAGGACTCTCCATTCAGCCAAAATGGGTATTTTGAACCAAAACGGCTGATGTCTTCAAATATGCCTTCTTGAAATTTGTTTCATGATCAATATAACTAATAAGTTTAATCTTGGTAAGTCAGTTGTCCCTCTTCTGCTGATATCTGTTAGCATTTACTCATGGTAAACAAAACTGCCAAACTTTTATTGCTTAACCAAACTGGGCTTCAGCGTGCCACTGCCTCAATATAAAACAAAAGCATGTCAAAGTCCACCCGGGCCAAAACAAAAGTAAAGTCAAGCAATAACAGGCAGAGAAGAGACGCCTTCAGCAGAGCAGCAGACGAGACGTTCAAAGTCCACCCGCACTCCCTACAATTAGCTCGCTTATAAATATAGGCTTTGGCCATACAAACTACACAAGTCCTGCACAGGGAGGTTTTTGGACTGGGAATGACCACTTGGTGATCGACTGCCAGGCGGCTCTAACGTGAAGCTGTTCAGGAGAAATGGAAAACCAATCTTAATGATTCAAAAGTTTCTAGCGACCTGATTGGCTGCCACTGATTGGCGTTCAGTCCATTGTAAGTCAATCTGTATAATCCAAATAAAGCCCCATTTGTTGCCTTGTACCCTCTCAATAGCGGCTTGCTCATTCCCCCCCGGAAACAAAACTTCCAGGGTTTCCCAGCTGGAGCTCAATGCGACAAACTTTCTACCGAGCAGAAGTCAAACTGGGGTTTACTAAAGACCACCTTGGAAGTGGGGTGAGCAGAATATAGGGCACCTTTGCCTACTGTGTCTTGTATCAACAAACATTTGACACGTGGGAACAGTGCAAGTGGTGGACTCTTAAAGCTTTCAGGGATCTGGCTGCCTGTTGCTTTCCCATTAGGCCACCCAGAAAGGACGGGAGGATCCAGAGGGGAAGCTTACTTTCGATGACTGCACACAAACTCAATGAAATATAGGAAGCCTCTCTCAAAGAGAATGGAAAGAATGGTGCTCAGCTGCATAGGTACTCAGAGGAACCAAATGGAGTTTCGGAAGGGACGCCGAAATGGGAACCTGGAATTAAGTGCTAATTTTCTTGTTTTTGTGTGGCCATTTAGACCGCCATTACATCATTTTCACATCCAAAGTGACCCAGATGCTAAAACAGAAATATGAGTGCCTAGGTTTATCGCCTAGCACATAATTCAGCTCATATTGTAAAATACATACTCAAATGCTCCCCTTATTATTGATTACAATTCCCCTTATTAAGCAAAAAAAAAAACCATACACATATTTACTAACTTTGGACGCACTTAAAAGTGTAAAATATACCCTTTTGTATGCACTAAATTCAAGATCGCTGTATGACGCTGACAGCTTGACTCCCTGGTTACATTGCTTGCTGACGCGCTATATTTATATAGTAAAAAGGCTTGTACTGCTTCTAAACCTTTAAAAATCCTGTGCAAAAGTTGTCATACAGCGTACACAATTTGAAATGATCATTAAACAAATAAAATATGGGTAAAAAATTTAAATTGACAAGTATGAAAATGGCCATTAGCTCCACTGTCCTCTATTTTTTCTTCCGCACAAAGTGTGGGATTTTGCTTAAACATACTAAAAAAGAACTTCTTCTTCTAAAGATCCATAATGTTTGAAATTGTGTTTCTAAATCTTCTTTTTTCTTCTGTTTTTTTTTTTCTAAATAGAGTTGAAACTTGATCACATCACGGAAAGGTCAATGTCTCAACTTTTTGGTTGCAAAATACCTCCGCCAATGGTCGGTTTTAAAGCTATGTAAGTCCAAATAGAAAGTTGAAAGTGGGTTCAAAGAGGTATAAAAGTCCGGAAGAAGATGTTTCGAGACTAGTAATTTTACTGCTCGAATGGGGACTCTAATTGTACTGCTCATGCGGGCGGGCCAGATGGTCGTGGTCTTTCCTCACTAATACTATGGAAGTATATTAACTTGGCTAATAGAGCTCAAGCCCCAATAGAACATTGAATTGTAAATTATACATATTTACTCAAAGCCCCTGGCACCCAAACTACAGCAAACATCAAGATTTAAATATAAATAATTTTTGGGATGAAAATATAACAACACTGACACATCACTTTCTAACTGTCATTTTCTATTGCCATTCTTTCTTTAATGTATTGCTAATATCTATTTATTTATATATCAGAGTTTCAAGCCTACGGCGGTGGCGTGATTAAAAGGTAAACAGGTGCAATTCCATCTCTAAAAGTAACTCATCAAAGGTGAAAAGTTGTGCTTCATTATGCAGGGTTTTTTTGCACACAAGAACCAAGAAAAATCTTTATATACAGTTATTTAAAACAGACACACTTAGGTGCACACACACAAGCAACGACACGCTTCGGAGCAAGCAGCTGCCCTGATGTCAGTGATTAGTCACTGGAGGTGACATCATCCACAGCAGACGTTCCCACATCCCGCCTCGCTCGCGCCCATTCCGAAAGACGCCTCGAGGGCTCCAGATGTGGGTCAAGGCTATATACTACGCACGTGCCAAACTCCACCACCATATGACTGGGTTTTTTCCCCCGACTGTTCTTATTTTACACATTTAGCAACAAAAACGTATAAGTGTTGTTGTAGTTGGAAGAAATTTGTTATATGAACTCATGGGATGCCATTGAGGGCAATAGACATCCTATGTCTGTTTATGTCAATGGTCGTCAATGGCAGCCAATGAGTTAAAAGCTTGCTTGTGATGTGTAACCACACACCTCAGACTACCTTGTATGCGCTTTTTCTCTTAGCAGGAAGCTTTTATTGGGGTATGCCATGTAGAAAAAGAGCCTCATAAACACAAACTTTGTGGTTGTACGTCATCCAAAGCTGCATAAGGGAAGACACGCCATTTAATGCATAGAAGTTTTCTATGATTTCTATTCATCAATTGTCCTGCCAATTTTCAACTGGGACAAAAAGGGCTACCCAGTGTTATATGATCATTATTGTGGATATTTTTTAAGGGAAAAAATACTAGTGGTGACTAATACACTTGCTAACTTATTGATACTGAATGTTATGATGTTTTTCATACTAGAAAACATGGTTTTAGTAAAAATCATTTTTAAGAAGTTTTTTCCTTGTTGGTAATTCTAGATGAAATTATTTTTCATATGTATATGTTGGTAATATAATACACTTGTTTTTTTAAGTACTGCAAAAAGTAAACAGTACTTTCTTTCACATTAAAATTATTTCAAGTTTTACATTTTTAAACATATATAAAAGAAATTGTGATTTTTTCTCTCCCATCTCAAGAAAGAACAAAAAAAACATTGCATCTTTTTGGAAAAATGAAGTATAGTAGAAAAAGCATTGCACACGTGCATCGTAATTTATGCAAAGGTATATGCCACAAAAAATATGTTCTTACTTAAATTACCTTTTAAGTGTTCCTCTCCACTAACAGTCTCAGACTGGCACACTCCAAAAGGGTCGTCTACTCATTCATTCTTCTTCATGCTGCAGATGTAAAAGTTGGGCCAGCACTCTCACCCGGCCTCCCTCAGCTCACTGTGTGAGCTCGCCGCACGCATGGCCGCACTCTTCACTGCAAAGACACACACACAGGCACACACACATAAGTCACAGACTCACAAAGGCTCCACCCGGCCTTCTGAGTGGGCCATTTTCCTTTAAATGGCCCAAAGAGGGATCAGGTTTCTTGCAAGTAGTCACCCCTCACCCTCTACTTCTTCTTTTGGAACCTCCTATTCCATTTAAGAGTTATGGGTGGATATGAATGATCACGTATCCGTGCCATTGACGGAAAAAGGCATAGGAGGGGCTACCAGCAATCACTTGCATCTTAATGGAGGTCAACAAGTTGATATTTATTCATTTGTTCATTTTACCTACCGCGTATCCTCATATGGGTCGTGGGTGGTGCTGGAGCTTATCCCACCAGGGAGGGGACACCCCGATGTGGAGGCCAGCCAATCACAAGGCACTCGGAGATGGACAACCATTCCTGTTCACATTCATAATACTAAGGGCAATTTAGAGTGTTCAACCATCATTTTTTTATATGTGGGATGAAACTGGAGTACCCAAAGAAAACCCAGGCACACTTTATCCTACGTACTCTTTCGGCAATGGCGCACAGCATTTTTCTGAGTTAGCATCACATTTTGTTACTGTGATATTCTTATGTGTGCCTGCATTATGGCTCTTCCAATGATGGATGACTATTGTTTTACAGATCTATCATTCTATCTCTCGCATTCATTTTGTACACCACTAAATTGGACGTCTTTTGCTAAAAAAATAATTTGAGCCTTTACCTATGTGAACATTTAGAGTGCAGTACTTGCTTGGATCTCCAGAGTGTCACTTTCCACTTGTTTGCTGTCTAAAGAAGAGAAGAAGAGGAAGTTGCCCGACCTCGGCCGTGCGGCTCCTCGTCAAATCGGGCCACCCACAGAAGAAGCTGAAAGGGAAAGAGAAGCAAAAGGGGAGTTAACAAGTCTTGTTATTTCTTGGGGGCGGGGAGTTAGTTCTGTGGGGGTTATATAGGCAGGACTTTTTTCCAACACACACCATTCTGCCTGATCAAATGCCTTTCTCGATTGTGCTGCTACATTAAGTTTTTCTTCTACCATAGTTAAAAAAAGACACTAACCCTAACCCAATTCAATCTGGTATTCAATAGTCAAACAAATTATTTTTTAGGTAAATTACCAGGAGTGAATACTAATATATATCAGTCAGTTGGGATAGGCTCCAGCACCCCCCGGGCCAGCCAATCGCAGGGCACAAGGAGACAGACAACCCTGCACTCGCACACCCATACCCAGTGGCAATTCAGAGTGTCCAATCAGCCTACCATGCATGTTTTTGGAATGTGGGAGGAAAACGGAGTACCCGGGGGAAACCCATGTAGACCATGGGGAGAACATGCAAACTCCACACAGTGGAGTTCAATTTTTAAACAGTTGCATGTCGCTCTCTGCTGGACAAAGTAGGAAAGCTCTCATTCCTAACATGTCCTCCAGAGGCCACCTAAGGAGGAAAAATACTGAAGGCTGGGTTCAAATTCAGTTGTTCCATCTAATAGGCTTTACCAACTTTCTGGAAATAGATGTGATCTTTCTTCTTTTAGCTTTTTTATAGACATACATGGCCTATTATACACGATGGCATTGTATAAATATCTCTTCTGCCAGGTTATAGATTCAAATCAGACCAAGTTCTTTTAGAGCTTTTCCAAATTTTCTTTGATTAGGTGGATTGCATTAATATCAGAGAAAATACTTTAGTCACCTAAGCTTAAAAAAAGGCACTGCCATTTTAATGGAATGACTAGATCTTGTATTTAGAGGCACTTTTGAATTTATATAATTCTTCTAATATAAATGTTTTGGTCAGTTATAGTCATAGTGGGATTTTTCTAATGTATAAGTTATTCTGGCCCAATATAGGTCGCGGGGAGACTAGCAAACAAAACAATGGACTCAACCTGTGTAACAAATGTCCAGCCTGAGGAACTTTGATGGTTCACATTAAAAGGGGGAGGTGGCAGTTGAAAAATTGGATGGGGGTGGGGGGTTTCATGGGGCATCCCCTCCAACCACATCAACAACACAGGCGAAAGGTTGCAACCTTGCCGTCAGCTTCTCAGTGGGAGTTAAAACAGTAGAAACAATCCGCCACTCTCTCGGGCGTCACGAGCAACAAGGAACCCCGTCCGGACGCTTAACCTTGGACGCCACATCCCATTAAGCAACGGACGGCGTGATCAAACGGGGCCGTGCCCGACTCCTCCTCTGCCCGCTCAACCGGACTGAAGGATCGGAGGGCGTCCTGGTTCTCAAGACTGATTGAGAAACAATGGAGGCCCCCTGCGCTGTGTCACTTTTGTGCGTGTTGAAGCATCTTGGCCAACCCGCAGGAGCAGGTGGCAGATTGCATCCGCTTGGGCACAGTTTTTACTTGGCCAGCTGTGAACGAGGCGGGTCAACGGCAAGACGGTTCTCGTGAGAACTACGACCAGAAGCCGTGGCACCAAAAAGATGGCTATACCTTATTGGGTGTTTGCCGGTCAGGAATTAATTCTCAAGGCCAGGCAGGGGGTTGAACTTTTTGTCCACCGAGGGCCAGATACAGAAAAATGGAAGGACCAAAGTTCCTCTTTGTTTTAATAAACCCTCTAAAAAACTAATTTCAAAAATCAGAACCACAATTTGGGCAATACATAATCACTTGAAGACCAATAAACAAACAACAGATGAGCTGTGAATACTCTGTTTACATCTTAACACTAGTATTTAAGTATTTATTCATACAGTTACACTCCTGGACTACCATTGTATATTATTTTTAAAAAATCAGGTGATATAATCTTTTTATCTAGGTGCAGGTGCACGATCAATTCAGGTTCAAGTACTCTTGTTAGTCAAGTCCAGGCCCATATGTTGCTATTTGAACTTTTAATGTGCAAATAAATGGAAATACTTTTGGATACTGGAAGCTTTTTATCCATGTCCACACCTGTATTTTTCAATCAATGCTCTTCATTGTATCCTTTTATCCAGATGAGCCCATGTCGGATGGGGAAAAAAATGGCTCTGTTTACATTTAATGTTAAAAAAAATCTTATGCATGACGCATATGGGCAAAGAAATCACAAGTGACCCGCAGTTTGAATACAACCTGAAAGATTTAGGATGCTTGTCCAGGCTCATTCTTCTAGAACGAACGGCCCCTCCGCACTAGAGCGCAACACTTCTTGGGTTTTTTCCATCCCTCCACCTGATTTCGATCCCTCACATCTGGCTCGCGTTAGCAGCGGACATACCCGAACCCTCCTGCGGCCTAGCTAATGCCGAACCGGTCGTCGGAGGTAAACACATCCCATTGCGCGGGGCAGACGCAACTCGGGCTACCAATGGCGGCTATTCGGGGCTCGGCCCACATGTTCCGCAGACGGGAATGCAAAACATCCTGAGTAGAACCGAGGACATCTGGAGTACAGATGTCCCGTCACAATTTTTTTAAAGAAGAATAGCGCCTTATTTGATAAAAACATGGACATCCAGTGATCATAAACTAAAGGGTATCTGGCACTGACCATTCGCGTCTCAGTCTAAGTGAATTGGAGGATGGAATCCTGCCCTAAAAATATATAATTTTTCCATTTTCAAAGAAAACTTGATTGGTTTCACTGGATATTTATTGTCCACATCATGTGTATTAATTAAGTGGAGTCTTCATGGCGTGTCCAAAGTTGGCTGACCATAGACTTGACAATAAAGCCATTAGTTGCATGTTTTCTAAAGTTTTCTGCATTCCTTTTGGTTAATACACAAGATGAATATGGACATTCTTCCCAGAAGATATTATATACAGATTAAAATAAGTAGAATGACCTTAATAATAAATTCCTAGAACGTGTTTTTTTCTTCTTCCGTTTTTAAGAATGCACTCTTTTGTTAGTCAGTGCTTAACTTAATAGAACTTGTCAACCGGAACCGGAAAAATGATCCTTGTTCCTATACAGAACTTTTTTTTTTTTTTTAGCACAGGCATACAGTAAGTATACTGTATTAAATACTCACTTGTTATGTATTAAAAAGGATTTACACTTAAAAAGGGTCCTTTAAATATGATTGGGGACCGTAGTAAAAATAATATTAGGTATTACAGACTCCAACACAAGTCTGAGTTAATGACTTACACGATTTCAAACATATGTGTGGAAAATAAAAAATATGTTATGCACATTTAAAAAAAAAACTATCCCATATTATATGCTAAAATGATCAAATTCGAATGTCACGTGGCAGTGTAGTTATTCTTATCCCCACTAGAAGTCACTTGTGCTCTTTTTTAAAAGTTTTCAGGTGAGGGCCTCAAACTAAAACATGGAGACAAATATTTTGTTGCAGGTCATTCTAATAAAAAAAAGAACATAACGTCACAAAAAGGCATGTCAACCATTGAGGGACTCCTGTGGTGTGTGTGTGTGTGGCTAGTTTTGAAGAAAAAAAGTGAGTATACAGGTTGTAATTAAGAGTTAATGAATGTTTTCAACCCAACGTTTTCCGCCCAGGTTATATGTTTTCCGCAAGTAGACCCCCAATAATGACACCCTATTTGTGCCGTCAGTTCCGTTGCAACCTCCTTGTTTTGGGTAAGGAGATCCCCATGTTTTTATGGAGTTAGAAGCCCCCACAGGCTTTGATCTGCTCCTCCAATCAACTAGAATTTTTGTAAGAAGTGTCAAGAAGTGTATCTCAGCACTGCTTTTTTTCCATAGGTTTTATAGTCCAAACAATAGCGGAAAAAGAACACTGGAAATCTTGCCTATTTGTTTTATGTGTTTCAAAAAAATATGGCAGTAAATCAGCTTATGACAGCACGGTGCCCAAATACGTACGCCTCACAATGATAAAATCTAGGGTTGAATCCCTGAGAGACTCCGACTTTGTGGGAGCATCAATACTAATAATCAGGAATGATTATTAGTATTGATGCTCTTTAACTTTCTGGGCTTTTCAGGCGCGACTTGAGTTCTGCTTGCACTGTTTTTGTGCTCATTTCTTCAAGACAAGCAACTCCTCTCGTCAATAAGCATGTTACTGTAGTAACAGAGGCTCAGATTCAACTTCTGTTTCACTTAGGTTGAACTGGAAAAGTGGAAGTGAAAGTACATATTTTGCATTTTTTTTTGTGCTTGTGCATCTAAAAGAAGGAACTTTTTCCTCACTGCTGCTAGTCAAATTTCAACTGGGAGGAATAGCAGTAAGTTGAGAGGCACTCTTGCCGACCTTGAGGAGTCATATACCGTATTTTACGGACTATAAGACACTTTTTCACTTAATTTCCTTGTCCTTTCCTATTTTACTGTTATTTTAACGTATGAGATTTCGGATCAATTTTAAACACTTCATATATAATATTCCTTGTCATATTTTTTCCTTTCCTTTTGCATTTTTTTGGCTGGTGTGACTTTTAGCCCAACAATTAATTAATTATTGATTTTGAATGTGAAAACTGAGACTCATCTATCAAATTGGTAATGATAAGTAAGATTTAAAGTATTGCCTTTAAATGTATGTAAAAAGACAGTACATTTTTGGATAGAGGGAGGTTATATTTCATATCCATCCACGTGTAAAACATTTAACTGTTAACTAACAAAAACAACTGCATGTTGGATGTGTAAACCCAAGGTAAAAAGTGCCTCGGTCTAATTGCTGCCTGACCTCTCACCTTGGACCCTAAGGTTCCCCGAGCGGGCGTGTTGAGGGTACCGTGTCAGACTAGGCCGGTATCGTCATAAGCCGGACCCCCTCCCCTACTGCAGAGACCCAGGGTCTCTGACCTTGGTTTCAGTTAGGCAAGTTCACGGAGAGGTGAGTTGAAATGATGATTTGTGTTGTGAATTCTTGTACTGTGGATGTTGATTCAATTGATTTATTGTGAACTTTAAATCTGCTGTGTGCACTTTTGACTAAACTGCTGTAATACTAAAAATTCTCTCTTTGGATCCTTAGCTGATCATGATATATTGTGTCCTTTTAATTATCGGTTGATTAATAAATAATCAAATAACCATATTCACTTTTTAAAATACATTTTTTCTCAATGATTGGGTTAAAATTACATTAGAAAAAAGGGGAGGAAATTCATATATATTTTACAGGTTCATTAAACATTGTCATTTTTCCAATCAAATATTACTTTCTATTGATAGAATAAAAGGGATTAAAAAATGATACATTTCATAAAAACTTTACCACATTAAAAGTATTATTTTAAAAGAGCTCAGGTTGTTGTTGTTCTTGTGGACAACAAATTTGAAATCCTACTCCATTATCGTTTGTCAACAAATTGTCTATGGATTCTCGAGGCCTAATTTAAAAATGTTCATATCAGGACTGAATCATTGAAGGATTATTGCCTGAAAAAAGGCAGCTTGCATTAGGTTAGTTAATTACCATTTCATTGATAGTGCACTTTATGACCTGGTGTGCCTTATAGACCTAAGAGTACAAGAGAACAACATTAAAAAATGAAGTATTTGTTGTTAAAAAAAACAAGTGTAATTTTAATTCAATAAGGCCTCTGAGCACAAAAGCATTTCAGATGATTCCATTCCCACGGGTATATCTTTAAATCGCTTCATGCTCCAAAAATGTAAAAAACCAAAACTCCAGGAGTCACGTTTCTCTCAAACATTCTGACCACATCCGGTGTCACACGTTGCAGATGTTGACACCAGGTGAACTTTTTTTTCCAGATCTGATAAACCTATTCAAGTTCTGAGAATGAATAGACATCCAATCTAGTGGGACGGGCTAGCAGCAGCAGCAGCGACCATTCAACCAGTCAATGAGTTTAAATGTTCCAAAGAGAGAAGAAAAATAGATGGTACAGAAAAATGTTGTTATTATCAGTCCTAATGTGAAATGAATATTCCTTTTGTCCACACTCACTCTCTCTGAGGGCCGTTTATGGTCAGCCCCCTCCCATCCCTACGGCACTCAACTCCATGGCAGGATAGCATCCCATCTCAGACGTAAACACGGGTGACAAATGACCTGAGGTATCGGGTGTTGGGTTGGGTAATTTATCAGGCAGACAAATAATGGAAGAGGTGTGGGGAGTAAAAAGCTGAGAGTGCTTGTTCCTGCCTAGCTTTAGTTCCACTTTGAATCATTTCCAGTTAATTCCGCCCGGTTTTGTCATCCATGTGGTGCGGATTAGAAGGGTGGTGGTTTGGTGAGGAGGGGGGCTGGGGGGTGTTTTTTTGGTGGACTGATTGAAGACAGACGGCCACTAGCGGCTTTCTTATTATTATTCGTCCTTTCGAGTCATGGAATTGGCGTCAGACTTGCGCTAAAATGATATGTCCTTAATGGGAAATACTATGCAAAGGTGTGTTTTGAACACACAAATATGTGTTCGGGAAGTTTTCCAGCCCTGATCTGATATATATGCCTGATATGGCTATTTTTTTTACATTAAGTATTGGATTTGTTCAAGAGGTCAATCCAGTATTTGCATGTTTTATCACCATTGTGCTAAATAAAAAGTGTTATTGATTTTACTTATGATTGTTCCATGCATATTTGTTCTCTCTCACATCCCATTATACTTTTCTTCTACCTTAAATACACTAATGTTTGCAATTCATGACACAGCCAAAAAATGAGCACAAAAATCAACGACTGGTCACTCAGGACACAATTAAGACAAATAAAGAGTATGACTAAAGACAGAAATGGCTACAGAGTAACAAACTATGGATCGCATTCATTTAGAATTTGTTCTCCATCTTGACTCCTGATTGGTTAAGAATTCTGGCACACAAAAACAACAACAAAAACATATATGTCTCACTTGAGTATTAGTTGCAGGCCCAGGCAAACTATGAAAAAAAGACGGAAAAAGACGGAAAATAAGTGTAATAATCAACATATTGTTGTTAATCCCTCTATGGTAGTAATATTAAATGTCCCCGTGAGAAGATTGTCAAACAAGCCGTTCTGTGAGCGCGTGAGGTGGGTTCAGGGGTGCTTTGGTATGTGTGTTCTGTTCAGGTCAGAAGAATATGGCTCAGTGTGGCGGTTTTGGTAAAAGCCGGCGCTTCTCAAGTCCGGCCTTGTTGCTCCCTGGCCTGTTTGTTCAGCTGGCCCACCAGCAGGGACACCAGAGATGCCCCCCGCCCCGTCCGACCCCGCCCTCCATCACCCTCTCCACCTCAGACACCTCCTTCGCTGTGCCGCTCCCCCTTGGGGTCGTCGACCTCTTGACCCTTTCACCCGTGGTTTTGGGAGGGTTATTTGCTTCAAGGCCGTCGCTTAAGAACGGCGTTTTGTTCGAGCCTCATTTGGACCGCGGTCCCGGGCTCAGGCCCTTGTCATCATTACCATTGATCTACTCTAAATGAGCTGATTAGGGGGGGCCTGCAGTTTGTCCGGTTGCATGGGGGGGGGGGGGGGGGGGGGGGGCTTAGCTCGGGCAAAACGCAGTCGGGCATTCACCAGCGGAGGATGTGACATCAAATATATATTATATTGTATTATATGCTATTATATTGTACATTGTATTATCAGTTTGTTACTTGATTGCGGAATAAATGCATAAGGAAAATACTGTAAGAAGAGTAAAATTCCTCTTCAAAATTCATAACAAGAAATTAGTTGTATTATCAAAAGTAGAAGAGGCAAGATAGCAAGCAACTAGCTGTTAAGACACAGCAAGAAGAAACATGTGTTGCAGCTATTTATCTGTCAAGGGCTTTATAATTGCAGCCTGGGCGTAATCTAAGACTCCCCTGTATACATGGCAAGCCCCCCGCTTCTAGGTGAGGGATTAGGGAACTCAACGGACTGCAACTAACATGCAAGACATTGAATGCTTGTCGGGAAGCCATCAATAATATTACCCACATGGTAGTGGTAACAAAGAACCTTAGTACCATAAGCTAGATCAGTTTTGTGGTACCAGAAATATCATTCAAAGTAAATACAAGATGTGAGACAAAAGAAGCAATACGAGAATTGAAATGAAGTTGCAAATAAGACATTCAAAAAAAACAACAAGCCTGTAAACCATTGCTTACAATGGTCATCTTGCCTCATTCCTATACACAGTAATTTTAAAAAAAAGTAGACGACAAATACTAAACATAACAATATATTTTGTCATACAACCCAATGAAGTTAATGCCCACTTATGGCAACATGAACCCGAGTCCCACTTTTAGGGATTTCTTGACACAGTCCAGACTCACCTAAACTATATTCTCATTAATGTGGATTTGAGACCCCGTAGTATTTATCAGTCTATCAGTTTGATTTGGATTAGCCATACCACAAAGATCTGCTCTCAGTATGTCACTTAACTATGCGGCCAAACGGGCCAACATTTACAAACACATAACTTGATCCGGAGCAAGTATTTATTGCAGATCATAAAAGAGCGAGACTGACATTTGCCAAATTGCACGTTGATAAGCTACAAAGCTTCTGGGAGAATGTCCTATGGGCTGACAAGATTGTAAATCATAAAAGAACAAGACTGGAATTTGTCAAACCATTATGTTAATATATTACAAAGCTCTTAAGAGAATGTCCTATAGGCCTTTTGGCAAGGCACATCAACTAGAAGTATGTTCACGGATGCAAAAATGAGACAAAGTGAGGTTTGGTGATGATGCTACACCTAGCACATGTCTTGAATCTGTGCAGAGAGCGATCAAATCTCAAGACTACCAAGATATACTCCAGAGAAATCTGCCGCCTCCCAGATTGTTGCTCTTGAGATGTCCTGTCTAAAGTCAAAGGTCAAAGAGGGGGTTTAGCTTTAGAACACAGCGTCCTCACAGCAGTCTTCATTGGAAACGTCTGGAAATACTCAATGAGGGTCCATCCTCCTCCTTCTCTTATTTTTTGTCCAAACGTTCTGGCCATTTGTGTTAAACAGCCAGACCAGATCAGAGGCGAAGATTTAGCTATGTCAACACACGCTCACACTGACATCGTCCACCCGTCGGACTCGCCCTTTCCACTCTTTACGGCTCGGATTCATTGGTAGGCCAGTTCTTATTTTTTGCCCAACCATGACAACATGGCAGTAGGTCATGTTTTTAACGTCTTCAAATCGAAAAGAAGCTTTCTGCTTTGTGGATTAAGTCTACTAAAACCCAGAAAAGCTGAATGAGTCTCACAAGAATCATAACATGTGCGAGTGGCGACCGTTCCGCTCGCTTCCCACGCTGGCTGCGAATGACATCACCCGAGCGAGCATCGTTGAAGACATTACCGGCGTGGATTTTTAAAATCCGAAGAGTGACGGCTGGGAGATCGGCGAGAACAGGAGAGTGAACGAAAGAGTTGAGGTTTGGCTAAACTCGCACTGAACCCTGGACAGATTTATTTTCTCCAGGGCCCGCCGCTCGCTTGGAGGGGCCCGGATTTACACGCCTCAACCTGTGCAGCTGGGAAGCGGATATCATGAAGGGATCGTAGATATTTTTAAAAGGGTGGGGTATATTACTGCCATGATTATCACAAACTAATTAATAGTCGATGAATTATTCAAAGATGTTTCACCTAAGAATTCTCTAAATGTGATAATCACCAACATAACTACTTTTGAAATTGCAGTCTAAAATGTAAAAATAATATATAATTAGTTCACTGTCTAATTATCGTATAAGTCGTACCTGAGTATAAGTCGCACCTGAGTATAAGTCGTATGAGCCAAATAATGCACAATAAAAGGAAAAAAATAAGGCACACGGAAGTATATGTTACATTTTTGTGGGGCAAAAAAAACATGTGATAGGGAATAATAAACAAAATAGCAAAATGTAACATTAACCATTTGGCTATAGCCGATAAAACACAAAATAACTAGTTCATTAAATATATAAAGGCACATATAAGTCGCACCATAGTGTATGTCGCAGCTAAACTAGGAATGAAAGTGTGCCTTATAGTCCAAAAAATACGGCAACCGATTCTGGCAGGCCCTGTTTGATATACATTTTGTTTTCAGGAACCCACCAGTCCAAGGTTTTCTCATTCAAATTTGACTTACAATGTACAACAGGCTAAATGGAGATAGGGGAGGGGGGGGTAGCAGCAAAGTGGAGCCTAAGGGCAGCGAGGAAGGGCACTTTCCTATTGTATAGAACTGTATTGCCCAAAGAATGAAGCGTGTTTTGTTTGAATGCTTGTCACTCAGCTATAAACATAAATACCACAGGACAACATCGGTGATTCAGCAACACCCCCAATGCGAGTAAATACACGTAGGCGTGAGGAAGAAAAAAAAGAAGTGGGAGGGGGGCAATAGAATAGATGAAGTTGTGGTAAAGTTTGCTTACTGAGTTGTGGGCAAAGAGCCAGATTTCTAGACAATAGAAAGACTGCAAGGATCCAGACATGTATAGACAGACGCTCAATGGTGCATCGACCTATGGGGAAGAAGGTCTAGAAAGACTCAAAAGTAGGCTGGAGGGGGCCCAAAAGGCAAGATGGCATTGGTGATCAAACTCTAGAGAAAATATTGATCTGACAGATTCCATAACGGGATATAAAGGCTCCTTGCTGTCGTATTATTACCCAAGCTCATTGGTTCCTGTCATTTAAGGCCTATAATGATTTCACCAGTGGAGCTACACAATGCTGCTCCCACCTGCCACAAGTGGGAGTGAAACAATGTCAGAACAAAAAAAAAGAAATCTGCTTTATAGGAAATGAAGCTAATGCTAATTGTTAAATGAGGTATGCGTATATGAAAAATGGAGCACTGCTGTAAAATGGAGACATGAAACTATCATAGGAGGTTTGCTTGAAAAAAGTCTTAAAAATTTCTAAGGAGGATTTGATCTAAGATTAGACTGAGAGCAACAAGAAGAAGAAAAAACACAGTGATATTGAAACTATGCAAAAAAGGAAAACAGAGCATACATTCAAGATTGATTTACTTCTGATACAAAGATTAAATGCATCCAAGCTAAGCCCAAAGACAAATAAAATATAGTGCTGCAGCAATGTAGAAATTGTGAGGCGAGGGGGTGCTGGAGCCTGTCCCAGCTGACTTCAGGCACCAAAGAATCGGTAGCACAAGGAGACACATAACCAATCATATCTAGGGGCAGTTTTGAGTGTTCAAGTAGCCTATCCTGCAAGTTTTGGGGATGTGGGAGTACCCGGAGAAAACCCAGGCAAGCCTGGGATCGAACTCTTGACCACACCACTGTGAGGGCTAGGCACAAACAATGGCAGTGGATGAGTTAAGTTGCTGGGATCTATTCTAGTCCGGAGCACGCAATCTCAGCTCATCCTGGAGGCTTTTTAATAAGGAAACAAACATGACTAGGTTAGCCTGATGCTTTCATTTCCTGCTTTCACCCCTCACGGCCATGCTTTTAAAAAAGCAAAGAAATATGAGCAGGAAGAGCAGGCGCACCGCTCCCACATCAAAGTTCCCATTGTGAGGATGCTACAATAGACGTACGCACCCCAGCGGTCGGGGAGGACCCCCCGTGGGGCAACCGACGAGGGAGCAGGAAGGGGACACGGAGGAGGGGGTGCTCTGGAGGAATAAGTAAAGTAGTACTACATCCCAATAGAAAACTAAATGAATTCCGATTTGTTTTCCATTAACGGGACATTTCAAGTGTCGACTTTACTGCACAGCTTCTTCTGCCTTTTAAAAAGTGAACATGATTCAGGCTCTTAACTCATTAAAACTCATTAATACTGATTAAAATCCAATCCATTTGAACCGAAGCATCGCCAGAACTCTCTTTTCAAAGGAAAGTGTTCAATCTATACTAGAATAATCACATGGAAAATTAAATTTTCATTGGTTCATCTGTATTAAAGCAAAATTGCAATTTTATTTTTAGGTCATATCACCTGGTCTTTGGAGGGAGTGTACTCTTGCGGTAAACAGACAAACGGCACGTGTGTTGCAAGAGGAGTGGAAGTGAAACTTCAGTTTGCCAACTTTAAAATTATTACACAAGGTGGGAAGGCCAAATAACCACTTTTTTTAAAATTCCAAAACAGATTAAATTTCTTTAACGGAAATAGCTCATGTTTAATGATGCTAACAATCAAGAAAGTGGAGCTTTTGGGTTGCGATTTTGAGGTCGAGGCTGTTTCTCAAGCGCAGTGAGATGCCCAACCGTCAGTGCCCTGCAGGGGGGATTTTTGGGGACTTTTTCATGTTGCCGATGAGGCCTGACAGTGGCTTCTTGAAACGGTTGAAGACCTTTGTTGCTCAAGGGGGGTGCCCCTTCGCTCGCAGCATGCGTCTTTTTGTGTATTCAAGATGTTGCGCGTCTCTAAACTCCTCGGCTATGTAACGTGTCGATGATAAAGTTTCCATATGATATTAAAGCATCAGACTCTCCCTGTTGCAAAGTGTCAATGGCAATAATGGATTTCATTCACCACAATCATGTGGCATTTACAGAAGCCATCAATACTATCCAAAAGTGCAATACAACTGAATACATTTCCTGAATAGCCAAGTTATCCAATCCAATCCAACATGGAATTGTACAAATGAAGTTGAAATACTGACTTAAAGCCCTAATGTTAAATGCAAAATATGATGTTTACTTTCTTTTTTCCCAATTAAAGAACAGTTCGTTTTATGCTTATGTTTTTAACATTTGGCTAGTATAAAAGTCCAATATCCATTTGAACTAAGAAGGCAAATGAATGAGGTCGGGTGAGTCTCCATTGAAGGACCAGGTATGAAACGTACAGCCCACCAATGGAAACAACACAATGTCATTGGAATCAGGTGTCGCTATGATTACCGTCCTAGGCTCAAGTAGTTGTGCCTTCCTGGTCACGTTCCCCCTTGAGGGGCTTATCTTTAGGGATGAGGGAGAGAGGAGAATGGGGAAGACAGCCACTTCCATGGCTGACTTGGGAGCCATTAGTCCCCCACCCCATGAGCTAGGTGCCTGTTCTGGCTCCTCGGTGTATTAATCTGCAGTGACAGCTTTGCTGTTTACCAAATCCAGGCAGGATTCTGGCCACGGCTGCCCGGCGCCAGTCCACTCCATTAACCCTGTGACCTCTGCCTTAACGGCAGCCGGGTATAAGCAAAGTGACTGGTAGGACACCTGTTGAAAACTACACCTAAAACTTTGAAATGAGGACATTTTTGGGGCGGTGGAACATCTTTGCCAAACAAGAGAAGCTATTTTGAGCCATGAGGTGATTTAGTTTTGGATTTGGAAGGGTTAAGTGGCCGTGGTGATGTTACGACTCACTAGGGTGAATTGTTGCATGATCCACAAACATTCTAAATTCACGTGTGTAACAGAACGCATTTGTTGTGCATTGTCGGATGCACTTTTATCTTTATTTTTTTTGCGATAGCCTTCCCAAGGTTTTTTTGTAAGTTGATGTGTTATTTATTGTCAAAAGAAGACTCTTGGTGCCATTTTGGAAGAACGTTTTAAAGTTAAACATTGTCAGTTTGACTCATTTGTCGACAAAGCTTTAATACTAGCATACTACAAAATATGTTATGATGTAACCCAAAGAATTCAAGATTTTTTTTTAAAGTAAAGTAATGTGGTTTTTCCTGACTATAAACACAAGTGACACACTGTTTGGCTGGCATCTGAATGACGAGGAGGCATCATAAAAATTGAGAATGGCGTAATTAGCGTGTGAATGATGTTAATTTTGCCATCAAATACATTTTTCAGCAATGCAATCTTCCTGTGCAACTATTTATGTAAGTATCCCATTTAAAAGCATGGATCCTCATGGCTACAAGTCAGGTGCACTGTGTAATATTGGTAATATTCTGAAAAGCTGCATTAAGGCAACACAGGAGAATTGAGACTAGGCTTCATATATGCACATGGTCTTATCCCTATGCTCATAAACCATAGGTCAAGTCAGTTTGGCGGCCGATGTTGCGGCTAACCTACATACTTGCTGAATCTCTGTTTAACAGGAAGAGACGTATGACGCTTGTAAAAAAGCGCTTGTAAAAATGAAGGCAAGTTTATTCCAGGTCGCTGCTTGGGGACATGTGATGATGTGCTAAAATGTTGCGTCACATGCTCTTGCCAGTGACATTATCTAATCAAAAAGACAGATTCAACGATATCCTGTGTAACTTGCTGATAAATATATGTGCCATGGATACCCTCTTACATCACACTGATACAGTTTGATAAAAAAATAAAAGGTGATAGTAAATGACTCCATTCGAATCGTAATCGTCTTTCAGTACGTAATAATCACAACCGGCCTCCCCGGTTCGAACGGATCGAGTGTCCATCAACATCAATGGCGGTAAAACTGCCTAAAATGGTACTATTGTCTTTTATGAATGGCAGAGTCCCATAATTGTGCAAGTTTCTTCGTTGTCGTTCTAATTACAAATGACAAAGCGTCCACCAGCAGACGTCAGCTCATTCTCCAGCGCTGTGTTACTGTGCACACACGCACACAACAGACACAAAGTGTTCATGAGGAGTGACAAAGCATCACGTCCTCCCGTCAACAAGCTGTAGACGCCCTCCGCCTCCTGCTTTCAACCCTGACCTCGTTGACATCAGACTGTCAACACCCGGAGTCTTGGTGTCAATGTGGGATCACCTTTAGGACTTTTTTTTAATTTTTTTTTTACAAAGTACAGACTTGGAAGATTACATGATGGAGATCGTCAATCGAAAAAAAAAACTTTAGTTTAGTAGTGACAGTTATAATCCATCATTAAGTCCAATGGTGAGTTTTTATTACAGTCCAGTTGAGGAATTCTTCTTTTCTTTTCTTTTTTCTTGTGTGTTTTGAATAATATTGACAAAACCACCAACGATTTTCAAAGCCCGAACCAAGACCAATAATTTAAAGTATGAGTCAATGCTGTTTTTAAGCACATTTCATTTTGACGTCTCCCAATCTTTCCTAATGTAAAAAAACTATCTGCCCTATTCTTACCATCTTAGTGTCAGCCACTTTATATTTTGCATATTTGACAAAGTTTTGACCTCGTCCTTCACCACTTCCTTAGTCTTAAAGCTGTGTAGCCAATGAACGGTCTGATTGTGGTGTCCCATTTTGCTAATCCTCATAAGAATTTTGTACACTCCTGCTTAAAATCGTTTGTTTCGTCCTTTCACCCACTTCTTAGTCAGCCATCACGTTCTGCCATTCACCCTCTCGAGCCACCTGTGGCCACAGCCTGATTCTCTTATTCCCGTTTCTGCTGAATGTTGGGGAAAAAGTGGGCGCACAAGGGTAGACATGAAGAGAAACATACCCAGAAGCACCCCCGGCGTCAAACCGCCGCCGTTAAACCGCCGCCGTCGTCTATATTTAGCCACTCTCCGCAAGGGCAAAAAGTGCTATGCTCGACAAGAGAACTTGAGGAGACTCCTTAATGGGTAAAGATTATATCCTGCGACATGCCAAATAATGTTATAGTGTCAGCCGAAAAATGGCACTGTTGTTTGGAAGTGAAGGATGATGTTTTCGTGCCATTTACAGTGATAGACGTCAAATCTATTTTGACGTTATATGATGTATTAGAGTTCAATGGCCTTTGCTTGAGCCAGTGAGTTAACATAGTGACAAGAAAGTCATCATTTGAAATCGACGATTTCATTTTTTTTGCAGTTTTAAGTGTTTTAGTCATGCAAGGAGAGACTTTAGGGTGGAAAATGGCAACTAGAAAACATGTTTTAAATGATTGATGATGACTGGGTTAAAAAAAAAAAAGTATTTTGACCTCATAATGTTTTTACACTGATGATTTTACCCATTTTTGGAATCCAACCAAACTTTTAGAGCTCTAACAGACAATTTGTATTAAAAAGAAAAATCCTAAATATTTTAGTTTAATAATTAGGAGTTATTGGCTAACTTTGTTTAGCTTCTAGGCCTTTTCCAAATATTTCCCTCATTTTTTTTCCTCAAATATTTGTGTAGGAGTTTGTAACATAAAGTTTGGTAAATACATTTTGCTACATTTGTTTTTTTTTGGGAGCGCTGAGCTTTTGACATTGGAGAGGATTGAATTCAACAGTGCTGACAAATGAGGGCTCCGAATCTATTAGTGGGACAAGAAACTATTTGAGGAAATCTTTGAGGAAACAGGGTATTTAGATTCATAACTGTCTTTTGGGAGCACTTGCGTTCTTCACCTCTTCACCCCGTGTAGTCATTAAAGACACTGGACATCAGCCACGAATTCAACATTTCAACTTTATGGCTTTTTTTTGGCATTTTTTTCCATCAATTAAACAAATAAAGACGGAAAGAGCTAGTGATTGGATAGATATTGAGCAAGTTGAGGCTCGCTGCCAACCTCGCTGTAACTCCCCCCTCCTCCTCATCCCAGAGAACATCCAGCTGGAAGCCATTGAGACTGAGGGAGGGTTTAAGGTGGGGGCTGAGGAGGGGCCTTCTGAATAGCTACAAATCAAGACCAGCAGAGGGCAAGATCAAGTGTGTCATAGATTTTTTATGTATTTATTATTTTAACTTGTGAATCATTGACTATGTTTCCCGAAAGAAACCTAAAAATGGGAGTGAGGGTATCCTTACTTCAACCTGCATTGTGTTTTGCAAAGTAATTGATGATGGACTTCCATATGAAACATAAAATCGTTTGGGTGTTTATAATATTTGCAATTAATTCTTTTGGAAATTTTCAGGTGTCTGAGTGAGTGAGTCAGTCCGGTGGTGAGTCACCTCCTCGGTACTAAACACTTGACGGCCGTGAATTACGTGTTGCAGAGGAGAAAGTTAGAGGAAGTCGTTTTTGAGGCAAAACGGGTGTGTGCCGCAAAACTAAAATATGACCTCAACAGGTGATTAGTGCATTGACAAAAGTGCCACATCAGATGTGAGAAAAAGTGTCGTGCAAAGTGTTCTTAATCAAAGAATGAAATAATATGTTATTATGGTACATGGTAGGGGTATTGCCTCATATCTGGGGGTACAATTCGATTCATGATTCTATCCCAATTCATCCCTAACGCATAAACTTTAAGAAAACAATCCCAAAACTTAAAAGAAGTGTTGTCATGAAAGTGTATTAAGTGTCATTCAAATTATTTTTATGTCTATAACTTTCAATGGCACTTAGAAAAACAAAAATATTGTAATATTCATCAATTTTTTACAACTTGATGGAAGTTTGTATGTAACAAACTTCAAAGAAGAAAATAACAGTAAATGTTGTCTATTTCCCAAAAGCCTTAATGATTCATTTATGCAGTACATTTTTAAATATGTTTTTCGCAACAACAACATTATAATAATAAGTCACATGATTGAACTTTGTGGGCCAGACTAATAAAATACAGCCTTTGAGTTTGAGACATAATTTGGAATCTTCAGTACCCTAACAAAAAACACACAAGTACCTCCACAACAAAAAGCACACACACACAAAAATGACCAAACCTCAACCCTAGAGAGTTTGCATTTTCCCTTCAAAAACTACAACTTGAAGCAACTAACCCCTAAATGAAAGCTCCTAATCTTCCCACACAAACAATCCAGAATCGAAGGCTCTTCTCCTCAGATAATTCGTCCAAAGCTTTGAAAGAACAGAGCGTGTTTGCGATGAAATTGTAGCAGCGACTTGTTACTGAGGCCCCTTTGTGGTCCATTATTGCCGCTAGTTGGACACAGTCACACACTAGCGAGCGTGGCAAGAGGGCATTGTGTAACACTAACTAAACCCAAAGGAGAAGCAGTTACAACGCTAGGAAAATAACGCATCCTACAAGTGGGGATAATTTCCTGTATGGCGGCGCTTACAGGCTATTTCTGCTGTTTGTTTTTGAGGGGAGATGGCCGGGCAGGACGGGAGAGATTTGCGGACACATAATCCCCCCAGAAAGAAAAAAAAAGAAGAAGAAAAAAAAAGAAAGAAAGAAAGAAAAGTGATTTATTTATGAATTCCTGTGCAAAGCTCGCCTCCAGAGAGTCGAGCTGCCGGCCAGCCTGCCAAAAGTCATTGGCTGATGTTTACACGACTGGATTGGCCAATTCCCATGGTGCAGTGGGCCCGCTGTGCTATCTTATTTATACAAGGCCCCGATATGGGAGAACAGAGGGGGTTTATTTTGGGCTATTCCCCCGTGGAAGGATCCCATTTCTCTGAAGCGCACTCTTTTCCGCCATACGTGCGTCGATTCAGGTTCGAGCCTCTTTTTTTTTGCTTTTACCGATGGAGGAAGAAAAATGAAAGACTGTTTGGAAAAGTACACGTCGCCATTATTCATTCCTCAGAAGACCAGGTTGCTCAATTATTTATGATTAATAGGTAGATAAAATGTTAAATATATCGCTAATAATTTCAGTTGTAATATTTGCAATAAAGCACAGTGAAGAGTGGTTAGCAAATTAGTCTCACAGTTCTAAGATCGAGGGTTCAATCCCAGTTAGGTTCTGTCTGAGCTTTCTGCATTATTTGGGTGTTCTTGCCTGTGTGGGTTTTCTCCGGGTATTCTGGTTTCTTCCCACATTCCAAAATGTTAACTAAGTTGTTAATAATTTTAGTTGCGATATTTACAATAAAGCTGCACAGTGCAGAGTGGTACATTAGCCCCACAGTTCTAGGGTCGCGGGTTCTATCTCAGGTGGGTTCTGGCCTTCCTGTGGTTTGTGTGTCCCCACTGTGCATGTGTGGGTTTTCTCTTGGTATTCTGGTTTCCTCCCACATTCCAAAAACATGCATGGCAGGCTATTTTAACACTTTAAATTGTCACTCAGTATGAGAATGAGTGTAAATGATTGCACATTACATTGGTTGCAATAGCCTGCAGCACCCCCTGCGACCCTTGTGAGGAGGGTAAGCGGTACGAAATAGGTGTTGACAGAAGATATTTAAAGAAATTTGAATGAAAGAGTCTTTTAGAAAAAAGATAACTGCATGTCGACGAGAAGCCAGAAATTTTGAAAGGAGTTAAGTCGCTCTACTGTGAGCGAGCCAAATGGCGCTTGGAAATATTGTCCAAATAGTTGATTTTGAGCCCGTTGTTTCAATATTAGTATCATGTGGTAAACAAGTTTGATGGATGAGTCACGCTCCAATGAGGAGGCGCTTGGCTGGCTCACAGTTCGTTGCGATATACAACAACGTCTGCCTTTTACAAGAGGACAATAAAAACACTTTGCGTCATCCAGTCCAATTGACTTTAGCCCCTTTTCCCTAACCGCCACCCATGATTATTTTCTCACATCCAATAGGGATTTAGGGAGATTATACAAAAAGACACGAGTACGTTTTGGGAAAAAGCGAAGGCCCCCCCTGACGGCGTCGACGCCCGGCTCCAGATGTTTTGACGTCGTACTGGGCCAGAGTCCACGTCCGAATTAAGCGGTGGGAAGACATCCAACAAAATAACGTGATTTGAATTATTATTATTTTCTTCCTGCCTCATTTAAAATATATTGGAATTTCATCATATATCTTATTGGATTATTAAATATTTTATTTAAGTCGAAAAAAATGGGAATCGTGCAATTGGGCAAGTTTAAAAGATATATATTGTGCTTTTTTTTTCATTTTTTGAAAGGCAAACTCAATACAAGATGGATTTTTTTTGAATGGAGAACTTGTGTTAGAGTGGGCAGGGATGGGTTAAACACGCCAAGTGCAGAAGCGCGTTCTTCACCTCCTCCGCATATTCCATACAGTCTGTTGCACATACAGTACACGCGGAAAAAAATCTGCCGATGATGTGCTCGGTGGTACGAGTTCACCGAGTGTCGGAATGTGTGCAAAAAGTTTTTTGTTTGAAGTAAAACAAGTTGAAAAAGTGAAAAGAAGATCTTGGGGAAAGTCAAATGAAGCTTGCTCTTTCCACATCAAGAAGATAAGACAGGAAATGAGTTCACATCCTGCTTGCTGGTGAGCTTGACACAAAAATATACACAGAAAGCATTTATTCGTAACACATGATGTGGAGTGCCGCCAGCCCCCGGTCAAAATGGATTGGATGTCCATCACGGTGAATGGCAGCCAATGAGTTAGTTCATTTATGAAATAACATTGACATTACCATAAGAGTTGAAGTGGTTATTCATCGCAATGTCTGCATTATACGTGGTAAACAGTTAACTCTATTATAAGTGTGCTCTATTAAAGCAGATTGGTTCGTCTATCACAATCAATGGCAGTCAAGGAGTTAAGCTTGCCAAGCACCAAGATCACATTTATAAGTGACTCAATGAAGTCTAAATAAAGGCCGATCTGACCTTGGACCTCTAGAGAGTTGAGCAATATTGATTGTAAACTGACACCCAAACTAATTTGACTACAGAACTGAGTTCATGAGTTGACTAAACAACTGGTAAACCAGCCAGAAAGACACAGACAGAAAAATAAGCAAAACTCTTGCCTATACCAAGAAAGTTATTTTTTCTCCAAACCGTTCATAGCACTGAGAAATCGGCCTCTAACCTTTACCACATTGGTAAGAGGTCGGCGTGTTCATCAACGTTCCGATAACGCATAATCCTGGCTTATAGGCGACAAAAGTCGCCCATTTGAACGCGCTGTACTTTGGACTCGGCTGGAGTTCAAAGAGGTGACGGGCCACTGATGGACCAATCCGGGGGGGGAGGCGAGCATTTAAGATTTCATGGAAAGAGCAATGCCGCAATGACGCTCCATGTATTGGCCAATAAATATAGCTTATTTGTTCCATTCGCCATCCATAAAGTGTTATGGTTTACGGGCATGGGAGGGAATGATTATATTTCAGTCCCGTTGATGGCGATAGACATCTAATCCGCTCAGACTCAGTGGGAAGGCCCGATGGTTCACTTTTCTAAGAAGAAAAGCTATAGACGATACACATTACTGAGACAATAATGGCATATTTGCCGCAAATTGACCACTACAAGATATCACTATAAAAACTATGACTGATGTTTTGCATTTCCGTCAGTTTGATTGTATCATTGCTCAGCCAATCAATATTATCACTCTAGATCAATGTACAATTACACCCCCTAATTCTTATTACTATATAGTATAACTGTATGGACTAAGACTAATCAACAACTAATCAATTGATTCAATTCATCAGTAAATATACAATGATTTATTACCTCCATCTTGCAGTTAGATAGTCATCAAGCTTTCTCAATGTACAGATTTTTGTTTCAACGCACACTAAAAAAGGATTTAGAAAAAACTGCTAAAATGTTCAGCCTGGCAAAACTGTAAATAACGTGTATCATACATAAGCCAAATCCTGAGATGAATCAATGATTAGTCTATGGTGAAGAAAAATGTTTCTTGGCCATGCTAGCTCAAACTGTAAATGTTAAGTTTGTCTGCATGATTCATGTCCTGTTGCACGGCACCTCATCCTAAATAATATGTATGTCGTAAAATATTGCGCTCTAATTCTGGTGATACACTGACTCCTCAATTCCGTCATGACTTAAGTGGAAATAGACTTGACAGGCTGCACTGGAGTCGTATCAGACACCTGATTGAGTGTTAAATATTGACTTTTATTACTCCCCATTCAAGGGTCACGCTTGCTCAACACTATGTAATTCCCCGTGTGCATTCAAATACAAAAGAAAATGATGTATTTCTCCCAAAGCGGCAAGAAGCCAAAATCCAACGACAACCTTACTCGTCTGTCGGTGAGATTTATTCGTTCAAACGCTAAAGTTCCATAACTAGTGACACAAATTCGGTTCGAGCCACTTGGTCGTGGTGAGGTTAGGAGAGCGCGGAGCAGGGGGTCGTTGTGAAAACCAGAACTTTGACTTGGAAGAGGTCAAGTGCTTAGCGAGCTATGAATCACCCAAAAATCAACAACCATGGCCCACTCCCACCGGAGTCTTTTTCCATGATCCTAGTACGGGTGACATGGAGTGGCTCAGAAAATAGGTCATAAAACACACACTCCAGCTATATATAAACTTTTCTGCCAAGTAACAATGTTTTTAATGCTGCGTAGGCTATGAAAGGTGAAGTCCCGCGTCCTAACATTACCTTCAATGACTCCCAAAACTTAGCTTGTGCCTACGTGCACGGTGCGGGCAGACTAAACATAAACACATCTTAAGCTTACATTCGGAGCTCGGAGGAGTGTGAAAGCTGCTAGCGGCAACATTAACACGCTGGCAGATGTGCGGAAACGACAGCGTCAGTGAGAAAGTCTCTGCATTGTCATAAACGCTTTTAGTGTGCTGACTTTTAAAAGTTGAGAACAACAATGTACTTTTTTCTGCTTTATATGTAGGCCTCACTATAATACTGTGAACTGAGATTGGGTAGATTCTCATTATTGGGTGAAAAAATACTATGGAATCGTAACTAGTAAGTGATTCTATATCAATTTCCAATGTTTAAGGCACCGAAATGTGGCAGTCCTGCAAACGAATGGCCAAAGTAAGAATCACAATCGACACAATTCGAATGTTTTCAAGGGCTAAAAATGTTTTTCATCAAGACTACCTTCACAAGGGAGCACTCAACTACAGGCCAATCTTGACATCAGTCTAAGGCTCATTGGAAAGACAGGAAGCTACACCCTCCACGAACATCCTTCCTTGAACCTGCCTCGCATCATCTTTCTGATTATCACACATGAACAAATTCATGCCGTGTTTCTTACTGTGGACTTTTTGCATGGCGTCTGCGATACACATGCGACTCAACAAAATGAACGTCTCAAAAAGCCATTATTTGTCTTATCCAAGGCCAAACCCATGCGCCTTCATCCAGGCTTTGAAAAAGCCAGCATTCCCACTGCTCCCTCTTCCAATCCTTCATCCATACTCTTCCCCCACCAAAGCTCTGAAGGCCTTCATATTCCAGGGCCCACTCGCTGACAGCTGGCTCTGATTATGGCTGTGAAAAATGGGGCAGTCACGCCAACAATCCCCCCCACCGCCACCTCCACCCCCTTCCTACGCCGCCTCTTTCCAGCTCCACAACATTCCTGCTGCATGACTCCGCACTTTCTCCCGACTGGTGCGGCATCGGGCCGTCTCCGCCCCCTTCAACCCCCCCCGCCCTCACTCTGTCTTTCCTCAGCTGTCCTCGAAAACAAGCGCAGAAGTTTATACTTTGTCCACCAACCCATGAATGTTTTGGCAGGTTTTGTCGTAAGTAGTTACAAAGAACATGGTGTTGTTGTTTTCTTTTTTTTTTTAACACTTAGGACACTTTGCCAAACTTTCCATTCCGATCCCACGCTCGTGCCCCAGTGTTGTATTCTGGAAAAGTGGGTGAGCGAGCCCAGAAAACATAAATGAAACAAATGTTGCTGCCGTAAAAGTCATGTTGGAAGGAAACCTCTGCCTTTCATTAGCACCAGTGATCACAGGGGATAAATAAATAGAGCGCCTGAGAACTTCAAGTTAACAATAACATCCAGTTAAAATAAATGTACTGTGCATATAACATTTAACACCTTTGTCAGCAGTTTTTTTTAGCACCACTCAGGTAAGTTTGGGAGAACTAAAGCTCTGGCAAACTGTGCAAAATATGACTGGTTTGCCATGAATTTGTCAACAAATAGTACAAACCTTAGACTAGGGTTGTTTAAAAAAAAATCACTGTCCAGGGATAACTGACATTTTCCAGCACGCCATTCTATTCCTATTTAATACAGCCGGGCTAATCCCACAATCTAACACGGAGCGCAGGGCCAGCAGATGCCCGGTGTCGAGTTGCATAAACAAGATGGGAGCTTTTCAGCATCCATCAAGTTGACGAGCAGAACTCGATGTTACCTCAGCTTGGATGAGTCAGGTTTGAAATCCAACTGCGTATCTCCAACCAATGCGAGCATAATATTTCACTATTCTCGAAATCACTGCCCTTCATGTTTTTTTTTTCAGGATTACCTTCACCAAGGTAGGTTGGTGATTGACAACTTTGCGCCGTGAGCTATTTTCCCCTTTGTTTCCCATTGTATGCAAAACTTGTTGACATACATAAATACAATTCAAGTCTGTATTTAAATGAGCTGCCACGCATTGAGTCATGCGGCGTAAACGCTGCCCACGTTGGAAGCACCTAGACTAAAGTGCTTTGTCTCGTCCCGCTGTGTTACACGGTCACATCATAACAGTCGGAATGTTACTTGTGTTTATATATAGCACGCTATGAGATTGAAGCAGGTGAATTCCCAGTGGGCATGTAAAAGACCACAATGGGAGGCTACTTGACATTTGTTAAAAATAAAGTATTGCATGCACTATTAACCCGCACTGCGCTATTTTTAAGGGTTTAAGACCAATTGCATAGCAAGAATGTATACATAATGAACCACATATATATATAGTAAGCCTAACTTCATGCTTTATCTTTAGCTAAGCAATGGGGAACAAACTCCTTGACACATGATTTTCCAGTTCCAAGTATAGGAAGCATGTTGAAAAAATTCCACTTACCCTTTTCAATGGGCTTGCATGTTATCTCTTTTATATCCATTCATTTTCCTTTCCGCTTATCCTCACAAGGGTCGTTTGGGTGCTGGATCTGATTCCAGACCTGAATTGGTTTCCAGTTAACTCTGCAGGGTAAAATGAAAAAAACAATCAGTCACAGAAATATTCCAACAGCTCATAATTCTTCAGTACCCAGAGAAAACCCACACAGGCCCGGGTAGAATATGCAAAATCCACACAGGCTGGTGGAAACCCACCAAGGATGAAACCCTTAGAACTTTGATGTGCAAACCACTTCTCTACTGGGCCGCCAGTTAGGAAATAATTCGCTGTTAAACCTGCTAATTTTGGAAGGACACCAAGAAATGTTAAAATATTTTGTCACAAGAAGTAGGTGAACTCATTGGGAAAAGCTAATTGTCGACCACGGTTTCGCGCCGTGGCGTTGGGCGGGTAAGAATGCAGTTGTTTATAATCGGGAGGTGGGCTGAAGGGGCTGCAATAAAAAATCTGTCATTTCTGGGAAATCCACAGAATTTTTTAATGGCCTTTGTAGAACATATGAGGTAAAAAAAAATGGCATAAGAAGGATGAAGCCAAACCAGAGAGTGTTTTTAACAAGAGGAAAGAAGCGTTTCCATATTGTGGTGTTGCACGTAAAGCCATGTATTTGACCAATGTGTGTTATGCGACACGAGTACTGACTGGAAATGAACAGTGGCGCCCCTTTTTGAAGGACAAAATCATTAGAAAAGATATTTCCAAAGGTGGACTTTTCATAGCAGCTGAATAGCAAAAGATAAAAAAACAATTGAAACATAGTTCATCTATTTTTCAGCCCCCCTGACAAACTACAGAAAAGTTAACTAAAAGAACAGAACAATGCATATACTGTAAAAAAAATATGCACTCAGAATGATGCCATCTTTGTGTTAATCTGAGTGAGTAAAAATCCTGATATCATAAACAATGCCACCAACCGATGGAAATGTCTTGAATTTTGAACGTTTCTTTTGTTTTTGTCACAGCTGCCTCCATTAAAGCCTGCTGTTTTAACAGTACTGGGTTGTGGTCTTAATGTCATGTTAGCCTCAGAGGACATGGGGGGGTTGTAAGGGAGTGAATGCGGGTAAACGATCCAGCAGCGATTAATTGTCCATACGGGAGGCCACAGCATTGTTAGTGGTCAACCGCCGAGCGCTTTTGCCGACAGCGTTCCCACGAAGCTCTCCAAACTGGCCCGTCGCACCCCCCCCCCCTCTTGTTACCTTACTGGGTGGGCATTGGGACGCCACAAACGTTGGTTATGTCAGTGTTGTGTGAGTTGGGGAATTGGGGTCACATGACTTGACTCCAGTTGCTAAATTTAGGACTTGGGTACTGCTTGGTTAATACTCACAGTCTTGAACCAGACTCAATAATTATAGGCACTATCCGGAATCAATACAAAACGAATAAGGGTACAACAGTCTATTACTAGTTAGGCCAAGCCACTCTAAGCCAAAATGTAGGAGTATTTTACCAACCACTCCGACAATTTGCCGGTCCTCCCGTAGGGACCTGGCAAGACTGGAGCATGGGTCCAGGTGTCTGGACCATGCGGTGGACACTGAAACCAGATAGTTTCTGTCTCCACACAGGAGATAATCAATGGGCTTTGTGTGACATTGGAACAGTGGAGTGTATTCTTCCAGCCTTAAAAGTAATGCAGCTCTGTCCATCTGTTTCTGACTCTCACAAGGCCTCACAACCGGCCTTGTGTGGTCACTCTTGGATTTGAGTTACACGTAAATTATCACCACATCTTTTCGACAATGATGGATTGCACAAGTCATCAGCCATTCCAGCATGGGCTTTGCAAGTCCTGGATTTTCAATGGGCCTCCTTCCCATTCCTGCATTGACCGTAACCCACCTAGGAGGGTTGGAACTTGTCGGTCGGTATAGCTTGAGGGCCAAGTTATGATTGACAAAACTGCCTTTGCCTTGGAATATCCACTAACAGCACCTGGTCTTCATATAGATGGACTCCATTTCGGGAATACGAATAAATAAACAACTGAATCCCAAGCCGTATTCTCCACTGCAAAAAAAATGTGATACTCTTTGGGAATCCCTAGTTTAGCAACGTTCTCCACATTTTTTTTTACGCCATATCCCACTTCAAAATCAAACTAAGCTGCCTATTTTGCCTATTGAAATCCAATCCATTCGAATCAGCAGGATTGGTCACAAATGCTGTTCACTTATGTGGATGCACAAGGCAATGATTATTTGATCTCTACCAAATGATTGTGAACGTCAAACTGTCTTACAATTTAGTGTTTCATCGGTGGATTACTTCACTCCTGTGGCCAAATGTGTCAAATCAGCCTATTTGGTGTGGAGCACTCAGCTGCACTGCAGAGTATTTCAAAAGACAGGCTCTGCTGCTCGCTCACATGCTGGGAAAAGAGGAGGAAGTTATATAAACAACTTTTAATAGGAGATGAAGTAAGACTGAACGAATCCATCGCGAGCGGTTTGTTTGCGTGATGACAATGTTCCATCCATATCACCACATCGAATGCATCAAACGGGCCGTTAACCGCCAACTTCTACTTTATCTTCTGCGAGGTTGTATTTCTTCTATAAGACGCTCTTTAATGAGCCTGTGGTTTCCCTTAACGTAGGATTTGGTGCGGCGCACTTTGGAGATGACCGCGCCGCCAGTGTTTGTGTTTGCG
Organism: Stigmatopora nigra; assembly: GCF_051989575.1. NCBI lineage: Eukaryota > Metazoa > Chordata > Actinopteri > Syngnathiformes > Syngnathidae > Stigmatopora > Stigmatopora nigra. The sequence goes on from NC_135520.1 coordinate 7,273,890, forward strand.
GTTGATAAGTGTGTGTGTGCGTCACGTAGGGCCACTAATTTACTGGGTTGCCCTTACGCAAACAGTCAGAGAAACTTCGTCACTTTATGTCTAATCTCGGATACCCTTGGATATTTACAATGCTCTAAATGCTTCATATTTTTGTTTTGGTGAATTGGGGGTGGAATAAGTATCTTTTTTAATTTTCTTATGAGTAACTAATTTATGATTACTCTGAACAATACGTTTTTTTTTATTTAGGGTATAATAAGATACATTAAATTTATATTCTATATTTGACAAATTAATTAGAGAAATGTTAATGTAATAAGTTATAATTAGTGTTATGTTGTGTACCAAACAAGTGGCAAACAAAAAAAAAATAATACAGAAAAGTCAAAATGATTTTTATAATGCATGAGCATAATCAATTCAGATAAGAATTGTCCAAATCCTCCATACAAATCTTGTGGGAAAAAAATCATTAAAAGCATATTGATGATCTTTTTGTTTATTCTAAAGATTTGCAAATATCTTATTTACTTTAGAAAATAAATATTTTCTAACATCCATGGACCAAAACAGTTACAGAATCAAAATTCCTTCATGCTTTTACATTTTCTTCACTGTCAATTTGACATAATAACATTACTCTGGACTACAAAACACTGAAAATTTAATGTTTTTTATCCAACTAATCCAAAAAAAAATCTAATTTGCTCACCAGCTACCACGAGTCTTGGAATCAGAAGTTTTATATTGTTTTCCTTTTCAAAAAGTATATTTTTCCTTTTTAACCATTGGCCTCATGCCAAAGTTACCCAACCACAACAGTTTATCAGGCCTACAAACAACTTTACTACATTTCTAATGGCCTTAACACCATTTTTAAATAAAGTAACTCATTAATAGCAGTCACTTCTAATGATTACATTAATATTGTCAACAAGAAACACCCCAGAGGCAGAGATCTGCCCTTCATTGACCGTTAGGCGCAAGGACAGTCAGTTATTTCTCCTTCAGGCCCCCCCTGCAGTCCCCCCTCTATGGGCTTCTTTCATCTAATGCTCGAAAAGATAAAAACCCTGTCATTCCACTCCCATCATTTATCAACGGCGTGGAACCAAACCCTCCTCTCAAATTGCAGGAGATCGAATTGAAAGCAAGCGGTTACTGAGCCAGTGTTAGCTTGCTTCATCATGCAACAAACAACACAACACAATACAACATCCATGCTGCTTACTACAATGCAGCTTGGCTAAAAAAAATATGCAGCAAGAGCTGGTTTGAAATGTGAAGGGCAGCGAGTTCATCAAGTATCACGCTGTATAAAAAAAAGACAAATCTGGATGGCGAGAGTGAGTCCGATTAGCGTGTCAAATTGATGACATGCTCCAGAAAATCTTAAAGGCTATGAAAAATCACATTAATAATGTGTTTTAGCCTAACCCATGTTTAGTTTCATACATGGCAAGAAACATGTGTAGACCGTAAATGACTATTAAATATAAATACTTAAAAAAAATACAATAAGTTTAAAGATTTTCAATGAAGAATGAATGAATTCTACATGTACTAAGCATAAGATAAAATATTAATCTAAAGAATAGATAAATTAAAAGTGAAAGAAATATAGTATGGTGGACGGGTGATTAATGTGTCGGCCTCGCAGTTCTGCGGTCAAGGGTTTGATGCCAGATGGGTCCTCAATGTGTGGAGTTTGCATGTTCTCCCTGGGCTTGTGTGGGTTTTCTCTGGGTACTCCAGTTTCCTCCCACATTCCAAAAACATGCATGCTAGGCTGTTTGAATACTCGTAAACTATGTAAAATGTATAAATAAAGTTGTTTTCAAATAACAATTTTAAATTTGTTTAATTAGGACTTTTCTGACCACAATACTCATTTTATAACTGGTGCATATGCATAAAGAATCAACGTTTAGCAATTTCTTGTAAAATTCAGAATGCATGCATTCACAAGTTGATCGGTAAATATCAAATAATGTCTTTTCACAGTTTTAACACTCCTTTAGTCTAATTTGAAGGGAATTTTATTGTCAACTATCATCAATCCTAATAAGTTTTGCCTCCCGGCATCCCGCAGATCAATTTGCCACGGATTTGACGAATTTTGTTCAAGTCGAAACCTGCTGTGTGTTGTTGTGCGTCAACGGGGTATTGGAAGGGGGCCATCTTCACAAAGAGGAGGACATCTGACGCAATGGCTTAAGAGAGATGGCGGATCTTTTTCTTTTTAGTCAGGAAACAGGTGCCTCCTCCCAATCCTTGGGAGGGATTCAGGCATTATCGAGAAAATTCAACACGACACGGCGCAGTAAACAAGAACAAAAGGTCAAAAACTTGCAAAGGTTCGATTGCTGCTATGCTACTTTTCAACATAAACCTGTTGACCGTTGCAACGGGGTCCAAAGTTAGCTACAATTGAACATAATTACAATTATATCGCCTAAATATTCAGCCTTATGAATTTTGAAATAAATGTCTATATTCCCATAAAATTACGACTATTAATCCCGGTGACAAGACTTTATTTGTATGTGATATCAATATATTTTTTACACAAAATGTTTGGACACAACTAAGCTCAATAAAATACATATTGAGAATTCTTACGTCATAGCATAAAATGACAAAAGCAACTGAGACTTTTGACCCTTTTTTTCTTTTGTGGCGTATTGGGTGCGACAATAAGCCTAAGGGTAAACTTTAAACTTGTTGCTAGGTGAGAGGGGCGATAGACGTGACTCTGTTTTGGGTGCTCAGTAAAAAAAAGGGAGCCAATAGTGTGTGGCGCTGGTGTTGCAAATGGGCGGGACTCGGTCCTTTCAATGGGAAAAGGAGACTTTGAAGTGTAGACGTGATTGCCAGCGATTCTTTACGTCTGCAAAAACACTGCTAAAACCACTTCCTTTGTTAAACCTCACAACTTAGCCTTCTACTAAAAAGTCATACGATTTGGACAATTGCTTGTCTAACTACTTAGCACAAGGTTAAAGTTTATATTTGTAGAAAAGAAAATTATAAGACCACAAAATAAGGCCTAGAAGTAAAAATGTTCCTGACAACATGCCCTTTTAAAAGAGTTAAGTTGTTTTCATCCAATAGTCAAAGACATCGAAACGCGACGAGAATAAGTCATATTTTTGTTGCAAGAACAAGAATGTTATATAATTAAGAGGACATGTTATATGTTAGTTAAAATGATCCATCTCTGTAGGGGAGATGTGTCAATCCACCACTAACAATTCTGTCCTTTCATCCATTTTAAAGAGACTTGATGATTTTGCCTCCAACAAATAACAAAAAACAAAACCTCTTTTGGCTGTTAAGGCTGCTCCACTACCTTTCTACAAATGAAAAGAATATTAATGAGGGACGTTTCGGCCCTAACGACTCGGACAGAGGCCTCTCTGCAAGGCATCTTAACGACTGTCATTTTGCATTCCAAAAGAAGGATGCTATTCACGACTAGGGCGTGCATCAAACTTAACTGGCCGTGTAAATACAACAAAGTCTTTAAATTAACTACATTGTAATGTTGTAGATCGGGATTTATTGTCTTATTTATTGTCTCGTCTTATTTTACGTATGGAAGAAGTTTTTCCCATTTTACAACTGGATTAGTGCAGATTGAATTACCAAATTAAATAAAAATAAATAATAAATTATCTATTTTGCATGTACTCAATACACACAAAAACTTTAATAATCCCTTTTTTAGTGTCTCTACAAGACACAATACTGTGCAAAGTTCGTCTGTGGAAAAAATGGTTGTAATCCTGCTTTTGAATTTGGTCATCTCAGGAAAATGTAGGAATAATTTTATGGTAAACCAGCAAAATCCCACATAGCTTGCGGCTGATCAAGTGCATAGGCAAGGAAAGAGAATATTTTGCCCACCAGCGACACCCAACCTCTTGTTACTCACTTCCCCAAAGGCAGCACTGTGTACTCAGAGACCCCCCCCCTCCACCCTCTTAATCCATCCCCCATCCCTCCCACCACCACCGTGACATCCTTCCACCTCCTCCTCCTCCTCCTCCTCCTCCTCCTCTTCCCTCTATTTTTCTGTCCTGTAACCGAAACCTGACATTGACTGTGCACATGGCCGCCGGTTGCTTTGTCCCAGTTCAGTGGGGGAGTTAGATGACAGACCACAGTAGATTTGAGTAGGTTTCACCCACAACCTAACTATCTTCCAATAGAACTGTTCTCATGTGAATGTGGTTGAAAAAAAGGTGACCTCATTTATGTATCAGGTTCTCCTACCTGATGGAATGACGTCCACGTCACATCACGTGTCACCAGGTCTGCAAAATTCCTGCATGGAGAAAAAAAACATGTTATTCTGATACCAAGAGATTAAAAAAACTCTTGTAATAATGTAACGTTTACATAAAGAATGATAAGTTCAATGTCCATGCTTTTCTATGGAAAAAAATAGTACTATTGATTTGGAAAGTTTGGTAAGGTGAGAGAATGCAAAGTATAAATGTTGGGAAGGAGTTAATTGCAACTGGCTTGGCTGGAAAGTCCCCGCAGTGATGTTCGAGTCCAACAATTAAAAGTAAATTAATTACAGAGTATACCCTAGTTGGCTGATGGGGGAGGATAAGCAATGTGGCCGGCTCCCCACACAAGAGTCAACAACAAGTAAAGCCCACCATAAATTCTTTAATTTTTGCCGAGTATGGGGTTTGTATAAGAGACTTTAACAATTTGATAGTGCTCGTAGGATTACTTCACATCTGAAATGCGCAAAAAATGCGTGACTTGGCAAACGAGTTTGATCATGCAAAAACAAAAAAAGAAAACAGGAAATGGACCAAAAAAGGGAAACGCTATCGGCAGTACAGCAAGTCCATGTGGACAAACTATTCAGAAACACTATGGGTGTCATTTCTCATTTAAAAGGAATTTTATGGGTCAAATTAATGTTATTGATAAATAATAATGGTAGTAGTAGTAGTGGTAGTAATAGTGGTAGTAGTAACAGTGGTAGTAGTAGTAGTAGTAGTAGTGGTAGTAATAGTGGTAGTAGTAACAGTGGTAGTAGTAGTAGTAGTAGTGGTAGTACTAGTAGTTGTTGTTGTAGTAGTAGTGATAGTAGTCATAGTGGTAGTAATAGTAGTTGTTGTAGTAGTAGTAGTGAAAGTAGTCATAGTGGTAGTAATAGTAGTTGTTGTTGTAGTAGTAGTGATAGTAGTCATAGTGGTAGTAATAGTAGTAGTGGTATTATTACTATTATAATGATTTTGATTATAATAGGGTGGCCCAGTGGTTGAGTGGTGGGTTGAAATCCAGGTCAGTCCACCTGTGTGGAGTTTGCGTGTTCTCCCCAGGCCCGCGTGGGTTTTCTCCGGGTACCCTGGTTTGCTCCCACATTCCAAAGACATGCATGGTAGGCTGATTGGACACTCTAAATTACCCCTAGGTATGTGTGTGATTGTTTGTCTCCTTGTGCCCTGCAATTGGTTGGCCACCAATTCAGGCAGACCCAAGGCTCAAGCACCCCTGCGAACCTAGTGAGGGTAAAACAGTTCCGAAATTAAGATCAGATGAGATTGTTATTATTATCTTTACAAAAATATTGCCTGATAAATGAATACTACACATGCGATTTCAAAACATTGTTGTTGTACGCGTGCGCAGTGCGCAAAAACAGGAAACGGAACAGAGGGAGACGCGCTCCTATAAAAAGGAGGGAAACAAGCTGCTTCCCTGGCAACTCCTCTCGGACATCCCACCCATACTCTTTTGATTAAATTGCTCTTGAATATTTGATACCATATCTACATTTTCCTCTCAATGTGACACGTATATTTGATTGCAATGTTAACTCTGATGGTCTTAACAAAAGTGCCCAAAACATGTTTCCACTGCAAGCATGCGCTTTTTCGCCTGTGTTCAAATAAATGCATGTTGGAGGGAGGCGTAGTAAAGTAGGAAGTGAGGGAAGAGAGAAAAAGAGAAGAAAAAAAGGCAGATCAGTAGGGAGGGTTTAAAAACTTAAACAGAAAGTTGACGCCCCATCCCTAGGCTCCTCCTGCCATAGGATTATAAGGCAAATGTCGGAGAGAGCGCGGGCCACTGGGGAAGTTGTGCAGGGTCAATAAAGCGCACATACACGCACAAGTCACGCACACACGTTCACTCCGACAATAAGTCGTGTGCGCAACTTCCAAACCGCCTGGTTTGGTAGTTTTGATTCCCTTTTTTTGGGCAACTGTCTGGGAGGCGCTCGCTGCAAACATGAGCACAGCTGTGGTGTCGCCTTTCTTCGACTTCGAAGCAATCAATAAGGTAACTTTTTCTTTTTTTCTTTAACTTCTTCGTGTGGAGGAATGCGGAGTTCACCGCCCGCGTTGTGATTAGTTTCATCCAACTCGATTTTCCATCTTTCTAAAGTACTTCTATTTCGCTAGTGCGCTCCTTATAGTCTTAGTGCGCGTTTTTGCAACTTATAAAAGTGTGCGCATTTGTGCTAGTTAGAACAATCCGATCCCCAAATCGGCCACATGCTCACGTAATCATTCACCAGATTTGTCTGACGGGGATTAAAAGTGCTTAAAAACATGTGTCCGACAATTCAAGGAAAGAAAAAAAAGTCGAAATGTGTCTGGCCTCGTGTATGCATGTGTGTGTTGGAGATTTCCCTCCAAATTTCCCATTCAGCTGCTTTTTTTTCTTCTTCCACCCCATGTGTGTGTATTGAGAAGTGCAGCGGGGAGCCACTTTGTCATTCTAAAGCAATGCCGTGGTTCTTTTGTGGGCCTGCTGCTCATGTGCTCCATTCTACTGAGAGCAGCCACACATTCCCAACCAGGGCAACCAGCCAAACCAGCTGCTGTTCTTCTATACGGCCTTGCATCCGTTCTGCTTCATCCAAGCCAATACACATCACTAAAATCCTTCTTTTTCCCTTTCTAAAACCCCCTTTTCATTACTCCGATGGAGGCAAATGTGTTACTTTTCTGATCATTGGTGTTAGGCAATCTAGCACTTATAGACAAATGTTATTCCTTAAGAGCCATACTAAGAATTTCAAAGTAAAATGACATGGAAATGTGTGCCCTTTTTAGTCATTTGACCACTTTTAAAGTACAAAAATTCTCTGAATTACTTTCAAAATATGGTCACGTTGTTGTTAATCAATGAGTATCAATGGGGGTATGCATTCAGCGGAGTATAATGAAAAATACTACTAGGTTTAAATAGAAGGTAGAGTTGACGTGACGCCTTTAGCGGTTTCCATATTTTAACTCACTATAAGCACCCATCAAAAGAGCCACATATGGCTCCACAGCCATAGGTTCCCTACCACTAATTTACAGGCTAGAACGTGTTTTATAGCATGTACGAGCTTTTTGACTGCCATTGAGTGGATGTCTACGGCTGTTTAAGAGATAAGATAATTGATAAACTATCAAACAATGATTAAAAAAAACAAGTAAAATGCCTAACTACGGCCGCCAATGGAGCTGAAATGTGATCGATCATTCACTGTTTACAGAATTCCTTCTACAGTTTGAAGTGATACTCGAGAAAATGGATGAGTTCTGGTTTTACATAAAAATGAATAAAGACCTTGTGTGCCCACTCAATTAACAAAGTTAATCAACTTTGGATACGCTGTTAAATGGGTTTTCACCACAGCCATTCATTGAAGCATTTCACAGCTGAAGGGCAGAACTTTAAGCTCCCTGCTGCTTTCATAAAATGTGGAGCAAGTAGTCTGGTGCCAAAAAGTTAAATAGTAAAAGAAGTGTTAACAGTTCTAAACTAACATTAGTTTCTAAAAAAAAATTAACAAGTGTTATGTGATCAGCTTGCTATTAGTCAACACATAGCAGTGCATGTAAAGTCTGTAAATGATGGTTTTGCGTTGTTTTGGGGAGAGATGTAAAGTGGTTGACAATCTGGTTTGCTGCTTTGAGGTCTGAAGTTCGAATCCTTTGCATGTGAAATTTTTACTATTTAAAGACTTGCGTTGCTAGAATCGATATAGATCGAAATTGTCCTTAGTTGTAATGGATTTTGTATTTCCTAATGTTAAATTAAAATTCTTCTGAAAACTATGACACAAAACCTATTTGAACACCCAAAACATTTGAAATCGAGAATAAAACTGTCAATTGGCGCGCTTTAACTTCTTTGAATGTTTTAGTTTGAACTCACAACTCTACAGCGCCATTGTGGTGTAAGTACGCAATTGCAGATAAAAGCGGCCCCCAATTCCGTGTTAAGTGATAAATAATTGGTTGTTTTGAATGGAGACGACGAATGATGAATTTGCCCGTGCGGGAAAACCCTCGTTGACAAAAACATTCCGTTTTTGTGTTGTAGAACAAGAAGTTGCTGGGTTACAATGGCAACCTGGCCGCCCCACACACCAACATTTCCGGCACCCTGCTGGACAGGAAGGCTGTGGGCTCCCCCGGAGCGTACCAGCGACGACACTCAGTCAGCAGCGGCAGCGCAAAGTTCAACCAGAACCAGTTCCTCAACAGCCTTAAGGCGGCAGAGCATTCGCCGCTCATTTCGGGTCTGGGTGGCGGCAACAAGGAAAACCACCTGCGGCTTCGCGACCGTTCCTTCTCAGAGACGGGCGAGCGCCTCCTGCAAAAGTGCTTGGGCCCGGCCAGCCCCACCGGCGGCCAGGTGAACTCCAGTCGTTACAAGACGGAGCTGTGCCGACCCTTCGAGGAAAATGGCGCCTGCAAGTACGGAGACAAGTGCCAGTTTGCGCACGGCATCCACGAACTGCGCAGCCTCAGCCGCCACCCCAAGTACAAGACAGAGCTCTGCCGCACCTTCCACACCATCGGCTTCTGCCCCTACGGGCCCCGCTGCCATTTCATCCACAACGCCGAGGAACGGCGCGGACCCCCACTCAAATCCAGCAACGGCTCCAACCCGTCTCCCTCTGGGGAGATGGAACGACCCCGGCTGCATCACAGCTACAGCTTCGCCGGCTTCCCCAGCTCGGCTGGCCTCCGCGACAGCCCCACGTCCGTCACCCCGCCGCCCATGTTCTTCCCGGACGAAGTCCCGGATTGGCCCAGCAGCAACCCCTTCACCTACTCCAGCCAGGAGTTGGCCAACCTGTTTGGGCCCAGCCTGGGCGGCACCCCCTTGTGCCCCGAGCCCAACGGCGGCGCGCCACCATCCCCTACCAACGGGCCTTACTACTTCCGACCCATGCTGGAGTCTCCCCAGATGTTCGAGTCCCCGTCCAGCCCCCAAGACTCCCTCTCGGACCAAGAGGGCTACCAGAGCAGCTCCGGCAGCAGCTTGAGTGGCTCCGAGTCCCCCACGTTGGACACCACCCGACGACTCCCGATTTTCAGCCGCCTCTCCATCTCAGACGACTAGACGGCCTTTGCTTTTAGACACAAGGGGAACGGGGCCCGAGGCCTTGGGCGCCATCACCTTGGTGTCGCCAAAAGGACGTATTCAGTCAGAACAGAAACCCCCATCTCCACCTACCCCATCTGGATCACACATACAAAATTTGCCCCCTTACACACCGGTCATCTAAGCCATCTTTTCAGGCCTTGTTACTGGCTTGTTGTCTTGTGTGTAAGGTATGCAAGATGGGGGGGTTAGTTCAAGTTGCCCTAGGAATTTTGGAATTCACATGCGGAATACCGCTGGCCACGACATGGGATGTGAAGTTTAGCACCCTAGATTCACCGCCCAAAACTTTTTGACCATTTTACTATGACAATCTGCGACCCGGAAAAAAAATGCTCCCGGGTCTCAGTTTGGAAGAAAGTAACTGGCAAAGCATTTTCAAAACATGTCAATCAACCAAGTTTGGAATCCAACATAGGAGTCCAGCCAACCAGTTTTAAGCCCAAGAGACTCTCACCGATCTTGTGACTTGGGACCAGTTTCGGTTCCCTGCATTTTGGAAAAGCTAAAGAAGTGACAACTGTGCCTAAGTTTGTAAAACCTGGTAACCCACCAACTATCTACAGACACCTGTCCCCCAGCCTGTGACAAAGAACGACTCAAACCGTCAATTCTTAAACTATTACGGCATTTGTGGAACCAGGAAATCAAAAAAAAAAAGAAAGACTTTGACCCATTTGAGGACCAGTGCCCCCAAAAAGACATTTGCGAACTATTTCCAACACCTGCGCCTTGCTTTGGAAAATATAATTATTGACCCAATTTGGGACCCCGTGCCTCAGTTTGGTCATGCGTGTCACATTTCGAGGACTCTCCGCCTCCTTTGTGAAATTAGCCCACCCCAAAAAAAAGCGACTTTCAAATCGGTGCCTCCAAAAAAAGTGCTCGCCAAATCTTTCTGAGACCCGGCGTCTCAGTTTGTGAAGTCACGTACTCTGTGAATAATTTTTTGGGCCTTCTTGCCTCAGTTTGGGAACCCCACAAGTTTAGGGGACCTTCAGCAAATCATTTCATTCCTACTACCCGACACGCATCCAGTGAATTCCTAAAACACACAAAAAAGTGCCCTTCCATGTGCCAACGTTCCCAAAAAGCACCAGAAAGAATTCTCAAGCGAATATCGTGAGAATTGACTCTGATCTTTATTATTCTTGTTCCTGTTCTGCCAAGTTTTTTTCCACTCTTGATTGTGTAGCAGCACAAGTGGCCTTGGAAAACAAACCGGGGGACTGTATTGCACTAGCCGCCCCCTCCTTAAAGCCCCCCCAGTCCAGCGGAGCCCCAAAAACCTGAACAAACAAAAAAAAAAAAGACAGACGACGCTGAAAAGATATGAATAGTTGTGAACAAAAAAATAATTGTTAAATACCAAGAAAAAGTGCCTAAGGGACGGGCTTGTGTTTTGTTGAGTGGGGGTGAACGGACTACTGTGCTTATGTAATTGTGAGTCTGCAGGAAGGACTTTTGAACTGGAAGTTGGTCACCGCCCACCCCCCCCCCCCCTTATTGCCCCGCCCCGTTTTCCTCCCCCTCATCCTGTTGCTGGTCACTGGCTTTTTTTTTTTTAATTTTATTTTTTTTATCTTTATTAAGCTGATCATTATTGGCCACCTCACTTGACAAGATCTCCAAGCTCTCTTCTGTTCCTTTTGATAATTATTTTTTATTAATGTTATTATTACGGTTATTATTATTATTATTAATATTATTATTTGAGAACTTTCCAGACAGAATGTTGGGCTTTTTTTTTTTTGCTTGTCACTGCTTATTTAACTTATCAGAACATATTTATTGGTGATCATATGCGGTTTTTTTTCTCTTGTTTTTGTTGTTTAATTTTTGTATTTATCTGGATAATGAACAATAGAATATATTTTCTTTTATGTTAAATTATGATCTTCCATATTAATCTAAAGATTGTGAAGACAGTTTGTCGGTTTTCCTTTGTTGTTCTTTTGTTTCCTTCACAGTTTTAATATATTGTACTTCTGCAACTACACTTTTTTTTGTCAACGTTGGTTTAAATTGCGACAAGAAAAACTGCCGTTTTGGATTATTTATTTCACATCTTCCCTCGTAACTGCAATTCTATCGGAATAATCTTGATGATTTGGTTTTTTTTTCCCCCTCCCCACACACATGTTTCGAGTGCTTTCGAGAAGTAACTCGGGTGCTTTTAAGCCCCCTTTGTTTTTGTTTTTTTGGGGTAACGTTCCTCTTTTCACCCATTCTGCTGTGACCAAATAGCTTGAGAAAAAGTGTTCAGAGTTCAAGTGCCTCGTTTGCATACATTCCAGGTAGCTAAGGACAGCGGAGGACCTGTTTTTTTTTTTTTTGCCCCTTACAACCCCTGCGTTGCTTCACTCGTTTTGTAAAAAAAAAAGTTTTTTTTTTCAGTTTGGGACACAGAGAACGTAAATAACAAAAAAAAACTGTTGAATGTATTTTTTCCAGCCATGTTTGTCACTACAGTCCTGTGCTGCCACATGTTTCTTTTATTTTTTTGTAAAGTTGATTGCAGTTCAGTCAATAAACCCCGTATTTTTGGGAAAAAGTTGAAAAAAAGGTGTGTACGTGTCTTGTTGAAATGCTTAAAAAAAATAGATATTTTTGCCTTTTTTTTTTACCACGAATGAAGACTTTGGTCAAGAAATATTCGGAACTGCAAAGAGCAAACAAAATATGTCTATTCCAGTTTAAGACTAGTTGGAAAAAGATGAAAAAATATTCATTTTTGACAGTAGGAATAGCATTGACAACCCATAATAGTCTGTGGGGTGTTTCACATTGGCGGAGTTTGATTGGCGAGCCGTGTGCAGACAGTTGACTGACCCATCTGGCGATAAACTGTCGGCTCTAAACTGCACGTTCGCGCATTGATCGGCGATCAATGATCGCGAGGTTATCTTAATCTAACTGATGTATTCCCAGTAAGTGTAGAATAAGCAGACGTCCTATTGATTACCCAAACATTAACCATTGGACATTTCAACATAAGGGGTAGGCAAAGTATGGCCCGGGGGCGAAGTAAAACCAGCTATTTTCTGTAAAATTCCCCTCTTAGTCCTTACAATAGAATTAACAAAACATTAAAATGTTCTTACCCTGATATTGGATTAGAAAAAGACTATCCTAAACTGAGAATAGTAAAACTTTCTTTGAGTTATTAAAATAAATGAACTGGGACATTTTAAATGGTTTAAATGCATTGTTCATGATTAAATGACTTGATAAAACTTAATATTTTAAAGCATGCATGGTTTGCCTGCAGTAGTCAGGTGTATTTTGACTAAAGTGGGACAAACTACCTTTTTGCCCGAAGCCTGCGTTTTGGTTTCTCGCAGCTTTCCCATCCGCTGCCGTGTTTATCTTCTCTCGGATTGCGCCAAAGGAGCCGGAACAGGAACGCTCCCTTCCCCTCCGCACAATGGAGGGTGCTGACCCGTCACAGCTGACCCATGAAGGCCTCTCCTTGTTGCCTGCATGCCTGCTCCACACACACACACACACAAACACACATCCCATAATCAATGCTCTTCCCTGGGTATTCTCACCTCATCATGCCCCCTTCACGGAATTGACATAACAACATGTCTACAGTTTCCTTCTATTGTATGTCATGTCAAAGAAACACAAGCTCATATTTAGTGGAGAAAGAAAACAATTAATACATTTGAATGCAATAAAAATATGAATTCAAAAACTAGAAGATGCAATCTTTGAATTTTAGGGCACTTTCTTATTCATTTGAAGGTACTAATAGGACAGTTGCTGTAGTTTTGAGGGGAAAAACAAGCATGCTTTGGTCAAAATGTAAGAAATAATAATCATCTTGCCAAATATTTCAAAATGGTCGTGAGTAATGAAAATGATGTCACGTGAAAGATATTCGTATGTGGCTCATCGTGCAGGACATGAAGAGGGCTGCTTCCTGTTTGCACGCGGCACCTTGACACCAGGAAGTGACTTTTTGTCTGCATCACATTGCGATAAGTGTTAAAAAGCGCACACGTTTCCAAGACTTCTTCCTGTCACCTTCCAACACGGGGCTTTCAAAGAACACTACACGGCCTTCATTCCCAAATGACCCACTGCAACGACACTCTTTCAAAGTGCTCGCACGCTGGTGTCAAACCCCAGGCTTTGGGGTCAGGTCTGGCCCGCCAAGTTATTTTGTGTGGCCCGCAAACATAGATAATTTTTGCTAAAATGCAATTCACTGACTTTGTAGCTCATTTATACTCTACATACATAAGTAGATGCTTTCATTTTTTTCAACAAGGGCGCCACAAAACCAGAAGTTTGTGAATTGTGTGATCAAGGGCGTAAACTATCCTAACCTATCCGCAATTCCATTCGCAATTGGCCATTTGCAGTCAAAAGAGCGCCTTCAATGGCAGCCAATGAGTCTTTGAGAAACATGACTTTTGTTTTAGAAGTACGTAGTTGACTCAAAGCTTTTCTCAGCCCGCCCACCTTCCTTCTCCTCTTCTTCTTCATCTTTTTCCTGGTTCACACATGTCAGATGAGATAGTTGAAGAACTAGAAAAGCCGTCGGGCCTGCTGCCGCTGCTGCAACACGCTGCAGTCAGACCGCAAAAGAAAGAATTAGAGCGCACAAAAGGCCTTTGAGTCACGTCAGCGGGTTCATTAAATCAACAGCTCACCAAGCATTTGTGTGTGTGTGTTTGTGTGTGTGAGTGTGTGTGTGTGTATGTGTGTGTGTGTGTGTGAGTGTGTGTGTGTGTGCGTGCGTGTGGGCCGATTTGAAGCCAAAACCAAAAGATTGCAATGCTATGCAACATGACTTAATTGCTATTGTTATGTAAATGTGGTGGTGGTGTGGTTGTCACGGAAAAGCTCCCTTACGCACCCTTTCTTTTTTCTTAAATGAGGTAATTACAGCATCGTAGTACAACAAGTGGAAAAACATGATCTTTTTAATGAGTTCAAATGTATTCTTATAAAAATAAAATCACTACTTCTCTGTTGAAAGAACATTTCTTAACTTTTCAATAATATACTACTTTTTATGTTACTTTCATGAATTTCTCCATCTTTTCTCACGTGGATTACAGGGTGTAAACTTCCAATTAAAAAGAAACTAAAAAGAAAAACAACAAACTTCATCAATAGGTGTCAAATATATTTAAACTGGCAGTGGCAAGAAATGTGAAGCAAAATAATGACTACATCAAACTGCTTTTTATAGTCAATAACTACTACCACAAGCTTTAAACTCAACTTTAGCTAAATCCATGTCTCATTGGCTGCCATTGACAACAATAAAGGTCCAATCTTTCTGAGATTACACCAATCATTTGCCTCCAAATTAAACAGATCCAACGTCTATCCCCGTCCATGGCAGCAGACTAGTTAAAGTTGCAACAATGACTTTTATAGTTGTTGTTTTTCCTGTACAACATGCCACAAAATCTGGCACGTGCCGGTCCATATGCTTCTCAGCTTTGATTTAGCAGGCTCCTGAAATGAACACCTTGCCTAAACCTGTCGGCGTATAAAGTGTCATCGTTGGAGGCCTCCGAAACCGGCGGCCTCACGTCAGACGTCGCTTGCTCTTCTCGCTCATAAAGAAAATAGACGGGCTAGATAATAACAAATGTACATTAGCTGACAATTAGACACGAGAAGCAAAGTCGGACCAGATGGACCCCGAGGGGCCCTCTCAGCCCCCTCCGCCCCTTTCGCCATACTGTTTCAAGTCTTGCGTAACACCCCTCCACTCATAGTACCTTTCCAGAAAGTGGCCCAGAGCCAAAACAAACAGTGCTTTACTTCTTTTTTTTTACACTTGGATGACACTTAAAGTTCCTGTAAAGTGAGAATCAAAACATCTCGTTAACATGTCTAGTTTTCTTGTAAAATACGCTTTGAAAGGTTTGAATCAGCAAATGAGAAGAAGAAAAAAATGTAGTCATCACTGTTAACCTTTAAGTTAGTTTTCTTGGCTAAAAATAAATGTGAAACTAATCCTGAAACAGAATCACAGAGTGAGCGTCTATGATCGTTAACGTCTCGCCACGACAACAGTGCCGTCTGGCCCTCATTGTGGAAGAACTCAATTACATAACTTAAGACTTTCATTAGGCGCTGTGCTCCATTGAGCTCTATGGGAAAGCTCCAGATGTGGCTTCATGAAGGGGGCTCTCTGTGTACAATCAGTCGCCCCCCCCTCCCTCTCCAAACTCCATCCATGCAGCTGTAAGTACTCATGTGAGAGTGGATGGATTGGGGGGGGGGGGGTGAATTGGGAAAGCTGGGAGCTTTATTAAAACAAAATTTCAAAATCCCTCACTCTCCTCCTCCGAAACAGTTGCCGCCCAGAACCAGAGTGCCCCCCCCCCCCAACACCCCATCACCAACACTACCATAGCTCCGCCTCTCCCATAGGTCTCCTAAAGAGGGCCAATAAGTCTTTTGGCATGTGTCAAGCCGAGGTGGCCAACCAGACAGGCAGCAGGAAGCGGGAAGCGGCCCAGGAGACTCTCTCAGGGGTCCGCCCGAGTAAACAAGAACCCCCCCATCCTTAACTCGCCCATTTCAAAAAACAAAAACAAAGTTAGTTGGTGTGTCGCCTTGCTAAATAACGTTATGACCACATTGGGATGCTTTGTCTAGTCATGTAGCATCTACACCCCAAAAAACTATATTATGCAAACAAGTTCCATAAAAGTCTTCTTTTCCATTATGTTCTATTTTTTAACTTTAAAAACATTTCCCACCACCCCAAAAATTATGTTAACAGGCAACCTAAAGGCTATATTGTCAATCAAATTATAGTATATTGTGAATAGCATTCAAATACAGTATTTGTTACCTCAATAGTGCCAATGTTACGCGTAGGTAATTTCATTGTTAGGTCCACAAAAGTTAGCCTGACACAAAAATGTAAATATGTTAAGAAAAATGTGTTAAAAATCAGTGGGGAGAAAAATAGCCAATTCAGCAAATTATTTTGAGCTGTTAATCGATTCATTCATTTTCTGTAGCAAGGGTCGCGAGGGTTCTGGAGCCTATCCCATCAAACAATGCGGGGTACTCCCTGAATTGGTTGCCAGCCAATGTATACATTTTTTGGGAATCTGGGAGGAAAATGGAGTAGCTGGAAAAAAATGAAGTGAGGCGATCCACTCCAAATCTGTTACTTTGGTTCCCCTGGAAAGTGAGGCATAAAGTTTGGTAGCGCCATTAAAGTGAATCACGACTGTACAGCGGGTGGAAAGTGCTTTGGAAATACTGACTCATGGCGCTTCCAGCTGGCCCAAGACCTTAATTTCTAAAACATCTTCACTGTTACGGCACTGAACGCAGCAGGAGAAAAGAAACTCTCGCTCTGTCTGAAGAGGGAATAAATCTCACACGAACAAGAGCTGCACAATACCAGTTACTCTAATCCTAAAACTAATTCAAGTTTAAAATACTTTTTTCAAATTCTATGTCTTCCCGTTTATACACTATTTTTGTCCAACTTTTTCAAAGCCATTCATAAACATAATCATCAAATAGACTTAGCCATTTTACTTTGTTTTTCTGATGATTATTCAAGAATAGAGAAAGGTCAAATCTATTTTTTTTCCAGAGGTGAAAGGAAACACTGAATTCTGATATTTGGGTATAATGGTAGAACAGGGTATTTTTAAAAATGGGTCAAAATGCTGTGGCTATGTCATGTTGGCTGCTGTGAAAACAGCTGGCAGAGACCGAATGAAATACACTCTTTATCTGTATTTGGTACTGTAACTTACAAAGAGTAGGAGACGTTGAAGCATCTTCCACCTTTGCCAGGAACAATCTGCTCTTTTTTCTGCATCATCTTGAGCCGTTTACCACCCTGCGTTCTTCTGGCAAGAGCTAAAACTGTAAAGAAATATTCCGTCAAACTGTTGTAAAGTCAAATATATCATATTCAGTGCCAATTTTTTATGTATACATTATTTTTTTAACAAATACAACTCAAGGACCATATTTTTCTAACGCGAACCCACTTCCTATGACAAATACAATACACAATACAATAACTAAGTCACTATAAATATAAATATATATATATATATATATATATATATATATATATATATATATATATATATATATATATATATATATATATATATATATATATATATATATATATATATATATATATATATATATATATATATATATATATCTTTTATTAAATGTTGTACTTTTTTTCCCAAAGCACATACATCATAGATCGGATGTGTTTACTCCACGGTTATTGTTCTCACCTAAGATTAGTGACAGGAAGCGGTGTGCCAGGATGGAAACTGACAGTAGCGCTGCGGTGTGGCCGCATACAACTTTTGTTTGTAACACATGCGACAAACTACAAGAGCAGGAAGCCAAAAGGGGAGAAGTACATACGTACTGTTCTGGCAATGTGGGGGGTAAATAGGTCACATTATCTTCTTGAACAAGACCTGACTGTACACCTATAAATTTTGTCAAAACGAGAATGATTTTGGAGGGGAATTGAATCCTATTGATTATAGTTGAAGAAATCGGAGACATTTGCATTGTGTGTCATGAAGCGTTTTACAGCAACAAGTTTGTCTTTTACGCCTCCTACAACAGCACATACACGCCTTTTTTTTAACCAGTAGTCTTGTAGGTTTCGATCACTGATTCAAAAACAAGGCTTGTCGTGGCCTGCTTTGGCTGCAGGCGACGATGTAACGTGGCTCAAAACTGATTTTTTCTTTTTGGGTTGCAAGACAAGACAACTCTCACAAGTATTCATTGTACAAACAGAAAATTACTTAACTATTTCAAGCTTAACTTCAATTTTTTGGGGGAAAAATACATAAGTTACAATAACAAACTAAATTTTTTATCCAACAAAAAAAAAACAGCCAAAGCAGTATGTTTTTTTGTGAAGAAAAAGTATGAAATGTATACAAATGTCAAAAAAGTTCAAGGATATGACATTTTATTGTTTTTTAAGTTATACAAGTTTAAAGTTATCATTCACAATCGCCCAAATTGATAATCCAAAATCCTGATTTATTCCAATATTCAACGAAAACATCTCAGCTTTTGAGAATGAGGTCATATATTTTGACCGCCCAAAAAATGCACCTTAAAAACACAAAATTATAAAATATTGAGGATAATTTCCTTTCTACCAAAAAGTTATTTTGCGACAATAAAATCTTTTCGAATTTCAAACAAATTTGCCCTTTAAAAGGTAATTTTTTTGGGGCAGTAATTCATTGACCTCATGCCAAGACGCCTTTATCCTATTTATCAGGGCCGACGACGAAAACCCTTTGTATGTATAGCAATTGCTAAAATCACACTGCTGTGTAATTTGACATCCTCGGCTGGCAACCTTGTGACAAACCTGTCGAACCGGGGGCTGTCGTAAAAAAGCGACCTGTCAAAAACCTGACGAGGGGATTGTGAAAGCAAAGCATGTACTTGACAGCCATTCGGTGTCAAGGCTCTTCTCTAAACACGGGCCCAGCGTTGCTATTACCCAAGACCAAAAAGATAAGACTAAAAAAAAAGATTTAAGCCGAGATAACAGATTTTATTCGATCGTTTTGCAAGAATGTTAAGGCCTTTGTCAGATTAGAGGTAGCAGCGCAGAAAATTTGAGGGGGCTTTCCCACCAGCGTTTGTGGTCATAATGGACACAGAGGCAAAGTGTAAGTGAATTTCCTGTGGGGGGGCTGCTCCTAAAATAGAAACAAAGTGTCTAAATAGCAAAGGTGCTGACCTATTAATGAGATCTTGTTGTTTTGGCGGAAAACATATGAAAATCTCAGCAGAAGGGGGCCTTGAAATGTGTGATTTTTGGATGTTTCGCATTCTTTGCAATCGTGGATGTACTGCCTTCTACTTGCGACTATCTGGGGAAACTGCAAATGTATATCAACAAGGAAAAAAAGCATTATAAGATTAGCAGGCTTGTGCAAAAATATGTCAACTATGATGGCAGTTTTTTCATCAAATTAATTTACCACTAAAAAATATTTTAAAAAATTAAAACCACCACCATTATGACTTTAAATATGCTTAAAATGATTAACAATTTTTCCCAGGCAAAAATTCATTTTATACAAACAGTTGAAGTACTTCAATTAAAAAGTCAAACCATTTTTTTTAATGGTTACGAACGCTTCTGGGCCTGGATTGGACATGTTTGAGCGTCAATGGCACTGAAAGAGGATAATTCCCCGCCAAGCCTCCCAGTTGAGTCCTGGCTCACATAAAAGAAAGTGAATGAATGAAAGAGCCAAAGCAGAGAAAGAGAAAGAAGAAGAAGAAGAGGGGGTTGCCGGGGAGGAAGAGCGAGGGAGCATTTGCTTTTCAAGAGCGAAGGCCAGAACAAAAGGCCTCTTTGTGCGCAGCAGTGGCGAGTGCACTGAAGTGGAGCTGGCGCTTTGGGAGTGTTTAACAGTGTGCACCGACTGCATTCCTG
Source organism: Stigmatopora nigra (assembly GCF_051989575.1). NCBI lineage: Eukaryota > Metazoa > Chordata > Actinopteri > Syngnathiformes > Syngnathidae > Stigmatopora > Stigmatopora nigra. Next base: position 7,293,778 of record NC_135520.1, read on the forward strand.
CCGTGTGATTACAAGACGCTTTTAATTTCCACTCAGGAAACTCACTTAACTCTTTGCGCGCACCGCATTGTACTTTTTACGCTCATCTTGTGGCTCCTCAAACCAGGAAAAATACAAAGTCCTCCTTTCTTAATAGCCATAATACAACACGTTTGACCCACTGATAGATATATTTGAAAATAGGAAATACTTCCATACAATAAGTTGTGGTCACTTTTAGTTTAGCTTAGCAGTTTGTTGTTTAGGCATTGTTTTTATTTATCAACAAGGATAACTGAAGATACTTAGATGAATGACTACCAAAGGTAAAACACGGCAAAAAAAAAAACAAGGGCTTTAAAATACTATATATTCTACAAAAATGTGTCCACCTTAATGAAAAATTAATGGGAAGAAACTCCCCAGGACAAAAAAAGACACAATAAGATGATGCAGACGGAACAGAAACATTGTGGTTAAATATGTGTGTATGATATTGTAGTAGTAGATCAAAACACTTCTATTCATATTATGTCTTTTTTTAACTGTACTTGGCATGCTGTCATTTCCCTCTAAAATCATTATCGATTGTGTAACTAGGTTGGAAAACCAAGGAGTGAGAAATCCATGCCAAGGCCCAAACAAAAGCAAAACTATCGTAGAAAAACAACACGTTATGTGTTGACCCTGAACACACGGCACGATTGTCAATGCGTCATCTAATTTCGATAATAGCATTCAGAAGCTGGCATTCTCTTGACTGGCCTGCCAAAAGGCAAACAATGCAAAATAAAAAGGACAGAATGTTCTTATTTTTAGAGATAATGACTGTGATAAACGTCCAATCCATTAAAAGTAGGAGGGCTCGGCAGTGATAATTCTAATGGATTGGACGTCGACGTTGTTAAAGGCAACTCATGAGCTAAATGAAAGCAGTGTTTCACCAATTTATGAGCAGATTTTGCATTCATCATCGATCGAGTAATTTATATCATATATTGAGTGTATCAGGTAAAGTTATTTACAGTTAAACCTCAATTTAACGGCCTCGGTAATAGGAATATGCGAATATTAATGTACAACATTTGGCTTAAAAAGTAGTGGAAATCGGGATTTGCAAAAAAATGCATTGTAAGCTTTTCAGCAAAGTAAAAAGTTCTTAAATTTAAAGTATAACAAGCAATAAATGTATAATCCTGCCCTCGGTTAAATCAAGGTTAAATTATGCATTCTCATTTGAGTGACACCTATCATGTCATAACATATAACATAAGTGATACTATCATTTTCCATATTTTTTTCAGACTAAGAGAAAATAAAACATAAGTCACAACACTACCAAAAACTATTCTTAAAAATGCAATTTTGTCGTCTAGAAAATAGTGTAAGTAAATCAGATTCTAATTAGAACGTACAATTGTGTTTTATAGCAATATGAAGCTGTAATATAAGCTTGGTTTTGCTCTGAATTGAATGAAAATGTAGCCAAAAAAAAGATAACGAGTACTATCATAATTTTAGTGACTTGTTTCTTGCGGTTAGCAGAGTTAGTGGCTCGTGTCTTCAGATTTGAGTGTTAGGATGCAATAAAAGTGACAAATCCGTGGTATCGCCTGGGGAAGATCTTCACAAGGAGCGTGAACGCTATCTTTAGTCGCTGAACTTTCTCTGTTTTACAGCAGAGTAGTACTTCATTCCCGCCAACCACCCGCCCGCCCGCTGTATTCATGACTGCAGATAAAAGATAAAAGTGGCATTTGTCAATGCTCTAAATCCGTCCTGCTCGCTCCAGTAATGAGGCTTGGCATTGTCCCGCTCGCTCGTCCATCAAATGCAAAGAAGAAGAAAAAATCCAGGGTGGGCTGAGAAATAGGCATGAAAAGATTTATGCAGTTTGTCCCGCGCATTTTATGCTAAAGATTGAATCAGAGCACCTTCCCGCCTTTCTCCGGATTTTCATTCACTTTTTTGTCTTTCTCTTTTTTTGGGGAGACCACCTTGAGGCTGAGGTCTTTTTGTGCACGTGGGTTTTTGTCCCATTTTGTGTCAGTTTGGTGGTAAAAACGTGGGTAAAAGAACAACTAGGGTTAGTTAGGCGGGACAAAAATGGTCCTCTGAAAATGAAGTAAGGTGCTTTTTCAAAAAGAACTTCAAAGTGGCATACAAATGTTGAGTGCCTTTGACGACAATACATAATGAGTTGGAAGGTCTATTTTTTACTTTGATTTTTTTTGACATAAATGAAGCAGTATTTCTCTTTTGGGGGGGTGATTTGAGTTTATTTTTAAAATTAATTATGCAAATGCCAAATAAACTTAACTGACAAGAATTCAGATCCATTGGTTTGTTTACAGTTATTTTATATTTGTTTTTTTTACACTTTTGCAATTTAATAAATAATAATTTTCTTTAAATTGGACTTTATGGTTAATGCAAATGCAGTACTTTTCAATATACAAATAAACATTTTGATCATGTTTGAATTTGATTAATCTTGGGAAGCAAAACTGTATAAGATGGTGATTTTTTTAGTTTTTTTGTTTTAGTTTATTGTGTCACTTTCATGGGATTTGGGAGGGATGGAAATAATTTGCCCAAAAAGTTGAAAGATGTACTTGTATATTATTTAGAACTAAAAAGGTCAAGAAAATTAACAAAAATTCATATTCATATTTCTGTCCTTTTCACTTAATGGGACTTAAGTCATGACCAAAAAGAAGTGTATTTGAATGGCACCAAATCCCCTCCCTCCTCTTTTAAGTCTTCCTACCCGAGCCCCAGGGTCTGTTTTGTCCGTTGTGGAACGAACGAGCGTGGGGGTACGTTGCGAGAAGAAAGGGGATGAAAGGAAGGTGGGGGGATACAAGAGGTGCGGAAGGTGGGGGGGAGGTTCCCGGTTAAAGTCTGTATAACCCCCTCCACCCCACCCAAAACTCCAGTCCCACTTTTCCCTCCTCTCCACTTTAACATCAAAGCCCAGTCTGGCAATAGAATTGAATAGAGGCAATCTGCATTTCCATGGACCCCCGAAACCCCCAACCCCACCCCAACTAGGCCTCTTTGCCAGTCACTCACTCACTCACTCAGTCATCCCAGCAGTACATCCTTCCACGATGAACCCTGATTATAAGGGTCGACGATGAATTGCCTCGTCTCCCATGGTATTTAAAGTACACACCACAAGTTGAAGTTTCAGGGGTTGAGGTTTATTTATCAGTCGTTGAGAAAATATCAGTGTTTTAGAAGCTGTGAATAACTTAATGGAGGTAGAAATACAATATTAGCTTCTTTCACACTGTCCCTCTGTTCCTGTCAGTATTCATCCCCTCAAAAATACAGCCGCTTATAATAATCAAAATATACTTTCCGCACTATTCATATTCATGTGATACTTGTGTTAGCTTTTGACGGCGGACTATTTATTGTCCTTTGATTAAGCGGTTAGCGTGGGCGGCGTTCGACATTTCGCTGAACTGTCAAAATGTCTTCTTTGGGTTTTTGTGGGTTTTCTCGTCCAAAAAAATGCTTCCAATTTTTGGGGTTCAAACATTTCCTGGCCGTCGACTCACCCGCCAGTAACGCTAAGTGAATATGACAGCCACGCATATAATTTAATAGAGATCATCGTGTCATGTATCTCCTGCCAATAGAAATGGATCATTTGTGAGATGTCAGTGAAGAACATCTCTCTAAAAAAAAAATAATAATAAGAGGCTATTTCTGGTTTTGGTTGGGATTTTCGCAGTCTTTTTCCTTTAATTAAAAAAGAAGATTTCCTATGTCACCTTAGTTTTTTTAAAGGTAACTAATTATTATTTAGTTTTGTAATATTAGTCATTTACTTTTAAAAGGGTGAAAAAGAGGATTTTTGACCATTCAGAGGTTAAAAATATCTCTAAAACATTCAGTGATTATCAAAATTGTTGTTAATTCATCTAATCATTGATTGGTTGTCAATTAATTGTAGCTGCCAGATACCTAACTTCCCTAGAAATGAAAGCAAAACTGCCAAAATGAAAAATGAAAATAAAATGATGCTACTTTTGTTGGTCTTGATACCAAACTAATGCTCCTCAAGCCATTGGTCAAAAGGGGGTCAGTGCAGGTTCAAAGAACCAGCGGAATTCTCCCTTCATTGCGTCTTCCTGGGCCAACTTGGCCGTTAAATCCGTCTTGCTTCTTACCGATGACCCGTGAGCGATTGGGAGGCCAAATCCCAAAGTCCGGACGCTGGTTGAATCTAACTAGGCGAGGAGGAGCCTTTGTGTAATTCCTCTAATTGAGATTATTACTTCCTAAGTGGCTACTTTGAATTCATCAAACCTCCAAGAATCATTCCCAGGTGTCATCATAGCATACTGTAACATACTGTATATGGCCTCCTTGCCAACTAACGGATTACCATTGAGGCACCGCTTACATTCCTTCACGTTGCCCGGGAAGCTTTATTACCAATTAGGAATGAGCGACTTAACGGTGCGAAATGAGGATTTGCGGCATTAAAATGCTTGTTTTGTTTTCGAAGAAAAGGGCCTGGGCGGATTAGAGGAGGAAGCAGGAAATGACAAAGCCCAAAACTCCTCCAGCCACTGCTTCACTTCACAAGGGGGGGATGCTCGGGAAGCGGTCCGATCGATAATGTCGTCTAAACGCGGCGCGACTCGGCTTTTATTTGAACGTGGCGGGAAGTAGCCGCCTCTCAAAGGAGGCTTTGTGAGATTTAACGGCCAGAGGACGGACTGGGAATCCTAAACCAGAGCTCCAATACAAGACTCCTTACGAGCGGGTGGAAAAATACGCCTGTACAAAAACCACGCACTCACTGCCATTAACGGCCATAGACGTCCCGCTTGTACGATGTACTGGTCAAGGTATTAATTTACAGTGCCGGCAGGCTTCTCCCAGTTGACATGCGTGTCTATTAGCAGCATTAAAAGAGCATTTTTTTGCAACCTCATTGCTCCAATCACAAGTGGAACAAACCAAAGCTGGAAGCCTTCACTCGTAATTGTCACTACAGTAGACAGGAGTGACTGGACAGTATATAGACCTGGCGCAACTAAACAAAACAGACGCACGCACCCCCACCAAAACTTTTCCCCGCTGTGCTTTCACTTAAGCACCCCCGAACTCCACCCCCGACTTATCCCCCCACCTTTTTACGATGCCCCGTTTCCTCATAAACTTTTTGCGACGTTTGGAATCCATTAGGAGCAATATCCCACTTTTCAAAACATCCTGGATCTTTGCGGGAGGGGGCGCGAGGGGGGGAATTTCCATTTGTATTGAGGGCACAGCCAAAATGTCACAGGAACCAGGGAAAGAAGATGTCGTCGTAAATTCGTTTGGCAGCTGTCGACTGAAGAAACTTTTGTTTTTGTTCAAATCCCCAACTGGAAATTTCCCCTATACTGTACAAGCTAGGAATGCCAATACATATATACTTGATCATTATTTATAATATAAATACATCATGGTTATTTATTTCAATCTTATTTTTGTCCTCATTTCAACGGCCGGTTTTCTATTTCAATTTTTATGGTTCAGTTCATGCCCAATTTCATGCTGTAGTGAAATAAATAAAAAGGTAAAAAAAAAAAATTGGAGCTGTTTAAGGTAGTTAATGACTAAATGCAAAATTAAAAAAAATAACTATCACTTTAAAAAATAAATGAATATAGAAAGCAATAAATGAAAATGGGAAGAAATGTAAATCAAATTTCTGAATAAATATTCACATACTCTATAGCTATGAATACTAAACTAATGATGTATTCAATAATATATTTAATGATCTATTTACTAATTAAGAAACACCACCTAATGGTTTAGTGGTTTGCTTACCTGGCTTGGGTGCTGGCAGCGTAGGATCAATTACCACTCGGTGGCGGTTTGATTGGGAGTGTGAATGGTCGTCTGTCTCAGTGTGTGTCCTGTGTCTGGCTGGCGACCAGTCTGGGGTGTAGTCTGAGAGACAAACACAGAAAAGAAACAAGATTTACAAAAAAGGTGAGGAGACCACAAGCAACAACTGGACTGGGGCGGATCTGATTGGTTGACACACAAGGAGTAAGTCCTTCAACTGTTCAAACTGAAGGGCTATCGGACGAGAGGAAACCAGAACATGAATGGCAAAGAAACGAGTTAAAGGCCAAAAAATGGAAATCTAATGGTTTTTTTTCCTAAATTGGCGCCAAGATGAGTGTTTTTCTTTCCAAAGCTTATCATTTGAAAGGTAAAAAAAAATAGAGAACAACTAAAGGCTCTCGTCTTTTTCACACCCGGGTTTCTCCCCCTCCTTAGAATTTTTTTTAGGGTGGTCTGACTCTCCACTGGCTTTCCACCGTATCAGTTAGAAGAGTTTGTTATCAGGGGCCAAACAAACCTTTGATCCAATGCAGATAAGAAGCATTGGAGTGTCGCAAGCCATTGTTCTGAGCGCAGAAAACACAAGGTGCCGCCAGACAAACAACCTGTGGCGGCGCGCCAGCCGGGAACGGGAGGTTCGCCGGCTCGCCCGCCACGGGAGGCATAAACAACTTTGAACAATAGCGCCGCGCGGCCAGCGAGGCTCTTTCCTGCGTACGCGCCCCCTCGCGTGCGCCCTCGCATCCTGTGGACGGCCAGACATGTGCCTGAAGCATCAGCGCCTGACCAACATCCGCCCTCCACATCGCTCGGCCTCCAAACACATTTTTGAAAAGAGAACTTTCACTGTTGCAACTTCACTGGACGCCTATTGCTGTCAATGAAGGCAATGGGTTCAAACCAAAAGTTCATTCAAGAAAATGTCAAGGAAGGTGGAACGCTGTCCAACTTTTCATAGTTAGCGAAAACAATAATAATAATATTGAAATAAATTAACCTTCAACCTGCACAAGGGACTAAAGATGGAAACACATACAAGTGTATACATACATATATATGTTCAGTAAATATGAATATGTTCATTAATACGTGCTGTCCCTTATTAAATAAATCAAACTCAAACATAAATAAGTGGAATGCAGTATTAGTCAATAAATAATGACATTTTAAAAACCTTTCTGAAATTAAGTTTGAAATCAATAAATATATTTTGAAATAAGTTCACAATACAATGATTAAAAAATACATGTACACAAATACGATATTCAATAACGCATAATGTGATAAATACTTTTTAACCATAAATATCTTCATAGTATATTATGTATGTATATAATTTTATATGTACATATATCTATATCATTGATTGATCTGTTTGAATAATACTTAGTGTGTTTGTCGTGTCTGTCATCAATTAAACATAGTTTGAACATGTTTAGTAGGTCATTGTATTGTGTTTTGATTTGTTTAACCCGAGCACTTGATTTGAATTGGGGTTGTATAAATCTGCCACTCCTCTTCCTCCATTCACCCAACCTGCAAAAAGTCCCTTCACACACCCAAAGCAAAAAAAAGAAAAAGAAAAAAAAAAGGCCTGGCTCCACTTGTTAACTCAACTCGAACATCCCGACAGACGTGGCTCAGCCGCTCTCTCCCGGATGACTCCACATGATTGATACTATTCCCACGTCCAAGCCCAGAAACGAACGGAGGAGGGGGTTTCGAAGGCTCGTTAAAAAATGAAGAAAAGGAGGACACGGGGTTTGTGGGTAATTTGGGGGCGGCAGATGAGCGTCGGGGTGAGGGGCGTCCAGGCCAGATGTGAGAGGAATGTGCGGTCGGGGGAAGAGTATTCGAATTACGCAGCCCGCAAGTCGTTAAGTGATGTCCAAAATTTTCACTCGAAGATAAGATTGCCAAAGTTAACCCATTTTTAGCCCTTTCCCTACCATTGACGGATGTTGACGTCCAATGCGTTAGTTCGGATTGGGCGTCGATCACCGTCAATGGCGGTGAAGGAGTTAAGAGACCTCACAGCTGCCAGTATTCCAGACGAGTGCATCAACAATGAGGCCTTGAGCGCCATCACCTCGCCGTTCTGGATTTGATTGCATTTATTTGCTCAAAGTCACCTGAACGCTTGATAAATGGATTGCGGCCCGCGGACTTTGTTTACCGTTTTCGGGTTATGACAAGTCAGGAGTCTTTCTTCCCCTAAGACAAATATACCCGGCCAAAAAGGCAGTCCGCGTTTCACGTCTGATTGCCTTTAAGTCGAGAGGACTGTTTGTACAGCTGTGAGAGGAAAAAAAAAAAGAAGAGAAGAGGAAGAGGAGGAAATGAAGAGACGCCAAGACGTTTGTGTTTGTTCTGCCGAGTAAGACGAGAGCCAGGAAACGGCTGATTGACCGCTTCGGGCTCGCGCCTCCTTCGACCTGCAACCTGGAACCTGCAACCTGGACTCCCTCTGTGGCCCCGTCCCCTCCCGAAGCCTGATTCACAAGCAGCCAGAAATTTTTAGCTAGGTCAGCAAGATTCACAGGTCGTTGTTTCAGGTTGGAAATGAACTAGTTAAGAATTTCAAACAGGACGAATAGTTTGGAATTAAGGCTTGTGGACAGTTGGCTTTGAAATGTGGATTTTTTGGGGTTGCCAGACATGCGTCAGGGGGAGATATCAGGAATTCAAGACCTGGTTTTTGGTTTCGAGGTATAAAGATTAAAGTTCTATGACTTGGAATCAAGTAAGATTTGAGGCAGCTACAGACTTGACAAAATGTGAAAATATATGCAACTCAACTCCAACTTTTTAAGTACTACAGCACATTTTAAAGACTGAGATATGAAATTTAACTTCCAATAATAGATTATGTCAAAATTTTATGAAAAACTTCAGAAACATGTAGGGGCTTCCTATTTGGATTCTCAAGCAAGTTTAACAGCAATTTGGGGAGTTTGGACCTAGATTAGGGTTTGAAATCAGGATGCAAGAATGGATAGAGTTAGATTTTTTTTTTTTACAAAGTGGGTCAGGGTTACAAATGGGACTCCTAACATAACATGCATTAAATGAAATTTGTCTTTCAGAGGAAGTGAGAAGTGCTGATGAATCTCCGTTGGGGCGTTCTGATGCAACAGCAACAACAGGATGAAGCAAGGCGGCCCCCGACCTCCAATTTAACGGTGCTTCCACCCTCCCATGGATATTTGTGTGTCCCTTTTGTGACTGAGTAAGTCTGGGAACACCAATAAGACCCCCATTAAACCCATTCGCACCCACCTGCCTTTCATTTCATAGGCAAGAAATACGTTGTCTTTAAAAGCCGATTTAAAATTCTCCTTTGGAGCTAAGCCTAAGTCAAAATTGAACGTCTATCACCGTCAAAGGCAGCCAAGGTGCTAAAAGTAAGAACAGGAAGAAGGCCATACAAGGAGGCGTGATGCTTAACTGCTCTGCAGATGTTTGGTCTCCTGTATACTTTTTTTTTGGCTCCAAAAGGCCAATTAAGCGCTGGTCTTAATGAGGCTGGCAGACACCCCATAAAGTGTCTGCGTGACTGAAAGAGTCGCTCATTAGCCCCCCCACCGCCTCTGAAAAAAGCCGCCCACCTCCGCTGCGGCCATGCGGGACAGGAAGTGATGGATCAGACATTTGGTGAGTGGCTTTTTGACAGAGTGACTTTATGCCACTGCTGTGTGGCCGCCACGTCGCTTGAATGCTCGTCCTTGTGCGGTTCATGATGCAGATTTTCCAACGGCTAAGAAGCACCCAAACAACCTCCAGGGAGTCGGTGCGAACGTAAACTAATGCAAACACCATTGGAGTGAATGGCATCGCATCGTAATAGCAGTGAATGGCAATTGGATGGGAATTCAAATGAATCATATTGGAGTCCACTATAATTAATGATCCTTTATATCAGCATTGAAATGAATACAAATATTATAGTGTAAACAAAGTCTAGCTATATACAGTAATTGTAGTCAATTAGATTGAAATTGAAGCTAAGCATACTATACTATAGCATAAAATGAGTAAATTGTTTCATAATTGTCATCTATGTCATTGTATATTACTGAGGCCTCATAAAAATATTTGCCTAGACAGGAAACACATAAATAATAATAATAATACGTGACCTTTGTGAGGATAAGGTACCAAAAATGAATGAAAGACTGAATACGTTTTGTAAAAAAAAAAATAATAATAATACAAGAAAAAAATTGCCAATTACTTTTGGACAAAGACAGTCATAAATGAAGTTAAATGTATTTTTGGATCATAATTGGTGAAAATCAATATGCAAAAAGTATTTGGAGTCAATGGTTCTATCTTGTGTATTAAGAGGGACGTTTATATATCTGTTGATCTCTTATTTAGATTCATTATGTTATGTCTTATGAGTCAAAGCAGTACTTGTCATAGTTGAAAAACAACAACAACAACAGCAACAACAACTACGAACACTAGACAACTAACCAGCAAGGAACAAAAAACGAAAAAAATTAAAGTCAAAAAAGTGGTGAGCCTCTGGGGACACCTGGGAAATAAGTGGCCGAGGGAAGCTAATTGGCTGACGCAAGAGTAGGCCTGACAAACAGGTATACCAGAAATGATTCGACACAACACCTAGAAACACATAAAGAGATGAAAATGCCATGCAAATTTATTCTGGTTGTATAACATTAACTCTAACTAGCTGCCATTGACGTCAACATATCGATACTCATACCTTTTTGACTGGGAGAGTCGGCAACAATTATTTGCCAACAGCCGTGCCTAGTCAGAATGGGTTACATATCTTACGATGGTAGGGAATGAGTTAACAACATGACTTGGCTTGACAGAATCGGCGCACCCCTTAAACAAAAAAAAACTAAACAAAAAACTCTCTTGCCCCGCCTACAGCCTTTTTAAAATCCAAAAAAGGTGGTCCTAATGGAGCCCATGCTTGCGACTCCCACAGGGACTGACAGGAATGTGTTGTGTTATATCTTTAGCATAATAATCAGCGTCATAATTCCTGCAGATATAAGACACCTCTGGCAGCCTTTCATTCCAATAGCCTCCGCACCCCCGGTGCTCCCCCAAGGCTGCCCTAACTTATGCGGGACATCTGGCAGACAGACGCTGCAACTTGGAAGGATGTGGGGTGGAGGGGAGCTCAGTGGGGGTGCCGTAACGATTCAGACTGTTGATGGAAAACTTCACCTCTCGCTCTTTTAGGTGTGAGTTTATTCTGTTGATGCGCCCCCTTTCCACAGGAGCGTTATACAAAAATATACAAAAGCAGGCAAAAATGACAAGATCAGCTAAATTTTCAAGTGACGGACCCCCCCTTTAAAAACCCTGGAGAAGTGCTCCACCGTACAGGGGGGAAAGAGGGTCGTTTATCAGATGGATTTTTTGGTTTCAAAGTGTCCCCAAAAAGTTTGGCTTAAAAAGTCTAGCTGATTCGTACCCACTTTTCGGATTATTGGGGATACTATGCACATGTCCAAACCAAGAAATGTTTTGATCAAAAACAAAAATCAAAACCAGCTTGGTCTCTAGACTTTTCCAGTCGTGCATACGGAGACGGTTAGTCAGTTTGTATAAATGTACCTCCTTCCAAATCCCCTGAGAGATGGCACACCCAACCTGTAAATATCAATTTAGCCAAAGAATGTCAAAATCCCATTTTCCTAATCTACCCAAGCTAAGCACCCCCTATAAAAAATGTTCCACAGGAATGGCACCCTCCCACACCAACACTGAAGTTAGACCATTTCTGTAAATGAAAAGTACCAATAATGTATTTTTCCAAACCCTTGAAGCAACACACTTCCTTATCGAACCTTGTCTAGGGAATAGTACACAAACCTGGCATTCTAAAAATCACCGGTTTTATCAATACGCAAGCCAAATAGCATCAAAATCCAATTTTCCTAAACTTTCCCAACTACACGCCCACTTCAAATTCCCCACACCAACAATACCAAACAATATTACAATCCTATTTCCCTAATCTTTCCAAGTCACCCTCTTAACAATCTTTATAAGTATGTTCCATCTCCACACCAACGCTAAAGTCGGTCTACTAATGAAAATGCAGAAGAGGAAAAGGTTAAATCATAAGTAAGCCGCCCTCCCCCATGTAGCTGATGAGCATCCTTTGACTCTTAGAGATAAAATGGTATCGTGTTCCTTGAGCCAAAGAGAGCGTCCACTGTTACAGTCGTCTTTGTGCGGAGAACTTCCACAATGGGACGCCTGCGTCTCGATATCGCCAAGGCACCCCCCATCCGACGGAAAAATCAGAAGGACGGGCTCAGATTGATGATATCGGATTGTCGTAGTGCCGCCCTCCGTCGGATTCCCGTTTCAGGATCGACAATGGTGCGGTCTATCCCGCGCCACCGGCTAAATGTCAGTTAGTGTCCGACACCCTTGTGAAAAGGTGAGGAAAAGCCCCAGGGGCTGATGGGTAAGATCAGCCTCTGTCTACAAGCAGTACATGATGTACGACTAGATCGGGTTGCCTTTTCTTGGTTAGTGTTTACTTTCACACGATGTTGCAAATTATAGATTTTCCTTGAACTTTTCAAGTTCTGCTCAGGTGTTCTACGTTTCAATTTACAATCCTGTTATGTGTATATATTCCTGGATGAAACTACAAAATGGAAATTCCAAAAGAAGTGCGATTATCCGAAAAGGGGAAAAAAGGGGGCAGTGAAAGAGGAAGTGGCGAGCTAGCGACAGGAAACAGAAGCGGTGAAACATCTGCTACGGATCCTTTTTTGTTGTTTTTTTGGAAGCGTGTTTAGTGTGTTGTTCGCCATTTGCTCGGCCTTGACTTTGGCATGGAAGAGGAGAGCCAAGAGTGAACAAAAAGGAGGATAAAAGGGGGGCCTGATGAAAAGCTCTTTCTGACTCCCTGTGACCCACATTCATTTGCACAGCTTTTATTTTGTGAGGTTGCGGGGGGGTCGGTTCACTCTGTCTTGGCAACAGGCAGCCGCTGTGAAAGAATTCCAGTGCTGGCCAAAAACGCTGAAGGAGCGAGAGAAGGAGTGGACACTGCGTCCTCCTACCCTTCTTCTCCGTTGCCCCTGACGACGACACTCAATGAATACCAGCAAAAGCAGAAAATGTAAAAGACAAGGAACAAGAACTGTAGGAGAATCTGCTCCATTCTTCTTGTTTTCTTGTTGTCCACAATCTCCACTTTTGATGCACTACTCTTGATTCTATGATGGCCTTAATCTCATCTTGAGGCAATGTTCAATACAGCAATAAGTAGTTACCTTCAGTTTGAGCTTTCACTGCAAAGTTGCTAATTTTAGCTGCCCTCAGTCTCAATTTTGCAACAAAGGTCCATATTTAAAGCGCCGTTAGTATCATTAGGTATAGTCATTTCATTTTCAGACGGATCAATACTCAGTACTTGAATCTATAACTTGCCTCAGTCTCCACTTTGTATCATTGCTCCTCATTTTTGCCCATCTTTGGTTATCTCCTCATCTGCATCCACAAATATAGGGTACCAATAACACTTCAATTTCTGGCTATACTCAGTCTGGACTTTATTGCTTTTTATGTACTATCAGTGGTCCATTTAAAACAAAAATCTACTTTTTTTAAGGCTAAAAAGCATAAGTGAAAGTTTCTGAGGTGGGAGTTTATTTATAAATGACTTGGGAATCTTTAAAAAAAAAGGGATACAAAATACCCATCTGCTTTTACTGAAACACCCGTCATCTTCTCAATGTCCTAATTCCCGTCTTGGATATTTTATGACCTTTTCCCTTAAATTCAAGTGAGTCATATTTTGTTTTCATTTGACGACACACAAACCAAACCCAAGCCACTTTGTACCTAATCCTTTTTTGCGCTACTCCAGAGAGTAAAGAAAGACGTGGGCTTGGCCAATGCACGTCTCACAGCAGCTGCGTCTCAATCAACGAGCGACGTGAAAGGACGACCGCTGGACGGTTATTAATGGCCTGTTTGATTGGCGTCCAGACGCGCGGCCTCGCCACGGATGAATGCCGCGGTGACATCATCGGCGAGCCGTAGGTCAGCTCGTCGGGCAGCTGACTGCCACTGGCCCGGCGGGAGAAAGACTCCTTTGAGCCCCCCGGACCGGGGCTTCATTAGCAGTCGGGTCGACCCTCGACCCCACCCTCCGCCCCTCGACATGTATCAGCATGCGCAGACGCACAGGACATCGCAAAACAAGGCGGCTTTTTCTTTCGGCAGTCAGTCAATCAAGCTTTGTTCTTTTAATGCCTGGGAATTTTTTTTCTCCCCCCACCAAGCTCTGGTTAAACGAGGGTTGCAACTAGAAACGATAAAAGTCGGAGGCCAAAACATTTCTTTCTGGTTTTGGCCCCCTTTTTTTTTACACCGCTAATCATCGTTACAGTGGCCGCGCTTTTCCTGCCATTAAGACACGACGAAGGCCAAAACCGCAAATAACATGATAGTCGTGGAACCCAATGCGCCCGCAACTCGGCTACTCCACTTTGGAATGCATTTCTGCAGCGCAGCACTTTTCCACATCCATCCTGGAATGGACCCCACCCACTCACTTTGGAACCCCTAACCCAGTGTTTCTAGCCAATGTGTTTCATCTCTGTGGAAAAGCTGTTTATTTCCCTTTTAAATGATGCCTGAGTTGGCAGTTTTGCAACGTGTGGACAAACGCAAATGTACCGTGGTAAAAGCCAACAATCACAAAATTACAAATAGGTTATTAATGTGACATCAGGACAAACCAAACATTGCTTTGCCAACAGATCGACAATAACAAACATTGTTTTTTTTAAACAAAAGAAGCAGATTTACAGTCTATCACTATTTTCTCTAAACACGTAATAACACAGAGTTTATCGTGTTCTGTGCCGTTGATGGAAATAGGGGTCAAAAAGAGTTTGATTAAATATATGACTTGTTGGTTGGAACATACTACTTATTTTGGGGGGATATTTACTTTCTATTTTACTTGTAAATGTACTATTCTCAAAAATTAAAAACATCGGACCATTGAAATTTTCAACTATTCATATAATTGTAACTTTTATGGGACAAAAAAATAGTACTTAGTCCCCAGGTTTATAATTTTTCTTGAAAAAAAATCTGAAATGAGAACCCTAAAAATGACCATATGTTGTTGGGAGTGAAAAATATGACTTAAATAAATATGAAATGTGTTATTTTAATTTCCTAAAAGAAAATATAGCATGTTTCCTCAAATTTCAATCATTTTAATTTTAAGATTTCAAAAATTTGTGGTCAATAAATTCAATTTTTCCTGATTTACTCTTCTATAATCAGTCCCATAACTTTTAACAGTGGTCTTTTTTGTACAGGTTCAACTTTTTTTTCTACATGCAAGTCCCAAAAAAGTTTTGAGAGCACTCCCAGTCAAACTAGATTGAATTTAGATTGCCATCATGGGTAGCCAAAGGGTACAAACATTGTCTGGTGGTCCGAGTCAAGAAAAACAAGTGAAAGGAAGATGAGAGGAAACTGGGGAGCGAAAAGAGGAGGAAGCGGGGGAGATAACTAGAGTGTGACCTGCATCCTGACAGCCCACCCTTTTCCTCTCTTGCATTTACTCTCCCAGCGCACCCTGGCGGTGACCCCCAAGCCGCAACTCCATATTTGTTGATCACTCTGGGCCCGCGATGACTCACCGCGCGTTAAAAACAGCCGGCGGCCTTGACGACTCTCCACACCTTATTTAATTGTGAAGTAAGTTCAATCATGAATCAACATGTATTCATTCATTTATCAAACCTAGCTGACGATGTGAAAAAGGAAGACTACACCCAAGATTGGTCGCCAGTTAGCCATAGAGCACACGGACAGACCAAGGACCCTCCGCACTCACAATCATACCGTCACCAATATCTAAGTACTGTTTAATATCTAAGTACTGTTTAATATCTAAGTACTGTTTAATATCTAAGTACCGTTTAATATCTAAGTACCGTTTAATATCTAAGTACTGTTTAATATCTAAGTACTGTTTAATATCTAAGTACTGTTTAATATCTAGGTACTGTTTAATATCTAAGGACTGTTAAATAACTAAGTACTGTTTAATATCTAAGTACTGTTTAATATCCAAGTACATTTGACCGGCGACCAAAAGGGACCAAAAGACCGGCAACCAAACGCCCGGTCACGCCACGAAGCATCCAATCAGCACGGATTTATTTCATTAAATAACTGCCAATGAGGTGATAGGCAGAATTATGCATAATGAGGCTGGCGTCATATCTGGCCAGTTGACAAGGTGATACACGGCGAAAAAATTCCCCCCCGCGACTTTCGATTGGCAGAGTTTTGCTTCTTGTGTGGGATAAAAGTGCCGCGAGGCTTCTGTTTATCTTGGCCAACGGCAGGCGAGACTTTGATAGGACGCCACCGCGGTTTGACGGGAGTTTCTAGCAGAGCAGATGTGAAACGCTGAAGGCCTTCAAGGTGAAAACTTGTTTGGACAGATAAGGAAAGCTGAGAGGGAGATAGTTTACACCTGTCGGTCGATCCGTGCTTGTGTCCTTTCAAAGTGTGGAACTTTACCAACATCTACAGACGATGCCAATCAATAATGAAGCTTTATTTTTTTTTAGCTTTGTTGTACTGTGATTATTTGTTCAGGGCAATTCGCCACACCTACCTGGAAGGCAACAACAACAATAAAAAACTGACTTAAATGCTTATTAATTAACACACACACTCACACACGCCCAAATACTGAGTCAGCATAAGTCACCATTAAAAAAATTGAAGCTTTTCCAGAAACCTGTCGCACATGTTATGGCCTGCTAAAATTAGCAGAGTGTGTGGTTAGTTGGGGCAGGTAACATTAATGCTGCTCTGTTTAGTGTGGGAGGAGCAACATAATGCTCTCATTTATACAATGACAATCACACACAAAAAAAACAATTATAAACGTCATTGAACCACAAGAGGCAGTACTTTTCCGTTACATCTTAGTTGCACATAAATAACCTCACAAGTCATCTTACTCATATTTGGATAGTTTCAGCACTCAAGTTGTTGTTTTTACAATTGCGCAGACTCGCAATGATAAATACTTCAAAATCCACAACATCTTAAGTATATGACACATAGTCTCAAGTAAGCAACTTGTGAAGTACTACTATACATCTTTACAAATTTCCTTTCATACATGTACGCAATATTCAGGGAAAATGTGTACTATTACAAAATCCACGAAGGCACAAAAATAAAAATAATAAACCCCACCAGGGGGAAAAGGCCACAGATGGGTGATCCCCCTCCAGGATGACCACACTCATGAGAAACCAGTCTTACAAGAGTGCTTCCTAACAAGTACACATCTTTGCAAGTAGTCTTAAACACTTCTAAACAATGTCCAAATATTTCTCATTCAAAAAAGAACTTAGCATATTGTCCTCTCAAACATAACCCCCGCAAAAAAAGCAAACTAACAAATCCACTAGTCTGCCAGAACAGACCCCCCCCCCAACAAGAACTGAAATAAACAAGTTCATGAGTGGTTCCCCCTCCCCCCACTCACATATTCACACGCATACCAAGTCATCATTTTCCCCGAGTTATGAGGGGTCCAGATGGGCCGTGTAGCGGGGGGTGGCGTGGGTAGCATTCTTGCGCCAACTTAAACCTGCTCCGGCATTCGATCAGACACGGGTGGTCCGTCGACCTGACCGGAGAGGGCACGTTGGACCAACTGTCAGCAAGTGCACATCAAAAGCTAGCAGAAAGGTAACCCGCGTTCCAGTCTGCACCCCCCAAAACCGCCCGACACATTCTTAGCATCTCGAATCACCCGCGAGGGGAATTAGGGGGCACCAACTCCACCTTAATTCTTTAACTCATTCACTGCCATTGATAAACTGTAAGCGTCCAATCAATTCGGATGAGTGGGCTGACGGAGAGCGATCTGCAAATGAATGGACGACCAATCGCCGTCACTGACGACCAATGAAACAGGGAGAGAAGTTTTTTGTTTTTTTTTCAATGGGAGAAAGATGTCAGCAACAAGCTTACATTTCCAGTTGGCCTGTCAGTCATTGACGAGGCGAAACTGCGAAGGTAAAAAGGTCGAGGGCGTGTTTGTGATTGTTTGCCGACATGGATCAATCAATCACGCAGACACGAGACAAAAGCCAGGAAGGCCTGAGGTAGATTTCTAATCAGCGAACTTTCACACCCGTCTGGCCAGAGACTCGCAGCCAATCAGGATGGACTTATCAGTGTGATAGATGCCGATTAAATGCACTGTTGCCGTTTATGTTTATGTAAGGAGAAGTAATGGATCATTGGTGTTCTGTAAATGTTCTCGGGTACAGTTTAGCCATCTTAAGATAACTTTGTATTGAATTTTAAATGGGTTAGGAGGAATTGACAGGAATAAAGCCCTGGTTTAACTCACAAAAATACGTAAAATAAGTATTTTTTTAACCACAACTTTATATGGATATTTAAGATTACTATAGAATGTTGTTTTTTAATTGAAGTAACTCAGTAAAAAAAAAATTCAGAATACTTATATGGTATTAGATCTTAATTTTGTTTCTTTTCTTTTGGAAACATCGTTATTTTTGGACAAGATTTTTGTTATTTTCCGGCATTTCTTGTTTTTACCAAAACATCTTTTTTTAAAGTATTTATAAAATATTTTTATCAGTTATTATGGGTAATTATTTTTAATTATCTCTCATTTGTCATAAGAGTAATGCGGTAAATTAGATTGAAATGATATTTTAAGTGTTTTGGTAAGAATTACAGTAAATTTATCTTATCTCATTAGTAACCAACTCTCCCAGTTCAAGTGGGTTAGAAGTCTCTCAGCGATAATGGCAGTGAAAATGATGATGCTACTAAAGAAAGACCAGTAGAACATCAGTACTACACCGTTAGATTGTAATCTTGTTTGATGAGCGCCACTAAAACGACAGCTGCCCTCAGTGTCAACATCGACAGTTGTACATCGAAAAGTCCATATTTGAATAACGTGATGACATTGCAAACTGGCAGGGGCTGGAGTCATCAACAATCAGAAAAGAGAACAAGCTTATTATTAAAAAAATATATATCTAAATATTCATTTCAGTGAGACACCCGACCACTTGCCAGGCCAATTTGCAACACACAACGACATCATCATTTGCCTATGAAACGATTTCCTGAAAGGCATGCCTGCCGAAAGGCAGGATGTTTCACCATGGGGATTATTTACACGGCAAACACAATTTGGAATATGCAAAAATTTTCCAAGACAGTTGTACTTGAACGTGGCGTTTAAATAATAGACAAAATGCTCCATGCCAATCAAACAACATGGGTAAAAAAAATAATAAACACATGGTCAACACATCACTTGGTCAAAGCAATCTTAAGGAAAATATTCTGATTAAAATAATAATATAGACAATTTACCGGCTGCCCCGTTGCCTTGCATCTGTCCAATTTTGCAGTTCTTCAAACTGTCAGACAGAAAATAAAGACTTAGAAGAGTTCATGATGTTCCGATTTCTGCATGCTTTTGGGACATGGGAGGAAAATGGAGCATAGGAAATCACATGCAAACTCCACACAATGAGGACAAACCTGAGATTGAACCCTTGACCCCAGAACTGTGCAGCCCAGGCCACAACAAAACACTTATGAACTATTTTCTGAATCAAATTTTAGTAGAAAGTAATGCACTTTTATTTCAAACAGTGACCTTGGATTGAAGCGTTGTGCTTTATTTTACAAAGAAAAGGATCATAGTTCGTGGATCGGCGTGTCCTACCTATTGTATTCAGGAGCTTCTCACGTGATGGGTCGCAGAAATGTGTACCATACCAAACAATTTCCGGCCATAGTTGTAAATCGGCGTTAAATGACAAGAGAGAGGAAGCAGTCGCCATCGTGTGGTGAACTGGTGGCTTTTTTTTGTATTTTGCATTTTTAACCTTTTCACCTCATTGTCATTATTTCACAACTATATCCAGTTGCTTTTGTTGGCCATTTTTTTTGCTTATGAAACCTGAACATTCTTTCATAGAATTGTCAAAATTTAAATTGCATTTTTAGGGTTTTATTACTCCGGTTAACAATATTATGTCCACAATTTGTATTATTTTTCCTCATTGCATATATTAAAGATGTTTTGCATCTTAAATAATTTTATATAATCTATTATTGAAAAATTTAAAAAACAATTTAACTAAACTGGATTGCATGACTTATAATAGTAACTTTCTCTACCCACCTGCCTTCTGTTTTCATGCGTTTTATTCATGTTGTTTTTAATGTAATGACTTGTCAGACACTGAATGCTTTTTAATGTTTTTATTGTTTTCTCCCAGACATTTTTTGCATTTTCAAGTGATACATTTTGTGTTGAAGTAGGTTAATTTACACATTTAAATATAAACAGTTTCCTCAATCCCATTTAAACAAGCTACCAATCCCGGAATCCCGCAGCTTCTTCTCTCCTTTCCTAGCGGCCCTCATGGCCCCAGCCAGGGGGTCGGTCCAGCCGTCGTCTGAGCCTTCATGGTAGCGCAAACGAAGCGTATTCTGGATGACCAGCCTCTCCGCCAGGAAGGTGGCAAAGTACCACAGCACGGCGTACTCGGCTGCCACCAAACCCATGAAATTATACCGTAATTTGGAGTAGTTCCAGGGGCAGGCACCCAGGCGCCGCAGCAGCAAGCCAGTGCTCAGCTCCCACAAGTATATCCACAGAGTGTAGACCAGGCATCGAACCACCACATTGACACGGTCTCGCAGACGCAGGAAGATGCGCTCCATGGCCAGCATGCACGTTCCGTAGAGGACGAAGGCCCACAAACTGCTGGTGCCGGGGAACTTCCAGTTCCGGTGCACAACGAACTCCCAGCACGCCGTGAAGATCACCTCGCACACAAAGCCGTGG
Source organism: Stigmatopora nigra (assembly GCF_051989575.1). Taxonomy (NCBI): domain Eukaryota; kingdom Metazoa; phylum Chordata; class Actinopteri; order Syngnathiformes; family Syngnathidae; genus Stigmatopora; species Stigmatopora nigra. The sequence continues at coordinate 7,314,554 of NC_135520.1, forward strand.
ATGGCGTAAAGGTACCACCGGCACAGCGCTGAAAGCGGCGGCGGAGGCGCCAGGATGGACATGGTCGCCATTGCGACGCGGCTGGTAGACTCAGGGCCCAGGTCTAAAAAGAGAAACTAGTTAGTTGCACCTCACCAAAATTAGCATCGAATTGAAGATCGCTTAGAATCGGCCCTCCCATTATCTACCACTGTCAACATAGCCAATGAGTCAAAAAATTGCAGTTAAACTCTTAAACACCATTTAAAAAAAGAAAAAAAATGTCCTCCAGTTAAATGGCTCAGTGCTCCAGCACCCTCAGGCGTGTATATATGTGCCCATATTATATAATGTGATCAAGTTTCAAAATGTAAATGGTTTCTTACTTTTAAAACAAGTATTATGACTCTGCCCCATGCTCACACTTAATTGTGTTTGGGGATGGATTTCAGTTAATTCTCACCCACCGAAAACTCCAGCAGACTGCATGCTTGCTTATGTCAACTGACATGAATATTGCACACCTGAACGCACCACGGGCGGAGTCCCCGTTGCTTTGAAAGCAAACGCGAAAGAACGATTAAAACGACCTTCCTATGCGGCGATGTGATGGTGCCTTGAACGTCACACGCATTTAAAACCCCTTTAAAACGGGATAAGAGGCCACGCCATTGTTCATTCATGACGTTGAAAACGCCTGACGAAATTCGACAAATGTGACGCAAAAACAAATGAGTGACTCACCATCGCGTCACCGGACAAGCGGTGAGCCCACGGCCGGCGAAGGAGCATGATGGGCGGCTGCCTGCCTGGTGTTAGTCGGTCTCCGGTTAAAGTGTGCAACAGTCAAAGTTAAACGACATAACACAAGCACAATTACCAACCTACTATCACAAACAGATCCTATTTCATAATTATATTTTAATAGTTAATTTGGTAGCATTTATATTTATTTTGGCTGAACTGATTTGAAATTTTAGACAATATTTCAGCCTCTTTCCCCATGTTAACCGAAACTAATCACTAACGTAATGAAAAAATGTCAAATGATAAAAATAAGAATATTTGCTGTTTTTTCTTATTAATAAAACCTGCTTTAAATAGTATTATATTATAGTTGTCAAATTATTTGATAATCAATATGGCCATTTGAAGGGAACCAAAACTAAAATGCTTTCCACAACAAAAGTTGAGTTTGCTAGTCTACAAATATCAATTCATTAATTTACGCTGCCATAGAGATTCAATCAAATCTCCATCAACGGCACTGACACAAGATCCTTCACTGTCATCCTTCCCAGTTGAAAGTAACTGGACACCCATCACTAAAAAAAAAGGAATGATGTGCAAATCAATCTTCACTTTTTTAATGACATTATTGAAGCATAGATGCATTACTTGTGAAAAAGGTAGAAAAAACAGCGAGTCCTTCTCAATAAGTTAAACCTTTCTTGGCCCAAAGAATGATTCGGGCCCAACACGCCAAACTCAAGATTCTTGTAAAGCATTCTTTTTTTTCTTATTTTTTTTCTTTTTTTAAATTCAAAATGTCAACACTAACAGAACAAAACAAACAAACGAAAAAAAATGGAGTTAACTTTGATGAAACAAAAGTGCATGTCCTCACAAGGGAGTTTGGAATAATAAATTGTTAAAATAAGAAAAGAAAAAAATAACATACGACTTGCGAGTGGCTTATCTTACAGTCCTTCCACATTTTTTTTACAAGCATTCCTCATGAAACATTTGACCGCTAAAGAACAAGAAGCCTAATTATAGTCGGTAAAAATAATAAACAAACAATCTGACATTGTAATTATAACAACAAGAAGTGTGAGTAATAAACACAGTCCTGTACAAAGAGATGAACCGTCGGACAGCTGACGGAGAAAAAAAAAAAAGCACAATTGACTCCTTCTGCGATTGAGCCTTTTCGTGGAACGTGACTTGTTACGCCCTCTGAAAGAGAAAGAACACGACTCAACCCATTTCTTTTGAGTTAAATGAGTATTACAAAAGCAAAACTGACCTACCAAGTGAGGGCGGGCGGACGCTGGACGTCCCCGAAGAGCGTTCAGTCCAGTTGGTGCACCTCGTCACGAATGGTAGCCGAAGGCCGGCTGACGTCGCTTATGCGTTTGGCCATGATGTCCCACTGTGGGGTCAAAGCTTTGGATTTCATGCCTGTCAATGAACAAGAAAAGATGTCAAACATCTAGCAAACTTTTGGCTATAACCTTCAGCTAAAATATGACATGGCAATTAAAATAATCTATATCTACAAAATACATCTTTGTGAAAAATTTGGATTGAAACAGCAACTTCGTATATTTTCACCAAAATAAATGTTCCTGTTAAAATCCATATATACGCCAAAGCAAACAAAAAATTGCAAGTTTTAAAGTGTATACCCTGGAAGATGGAGAGCAATTATTATGCTATTCCTAATTCCTAACCAGTTTGCCAGGCCAAACCTCGGCAAGGACAGGACAGCAGCCTCCTCTTGTTCAAGCGCTGTTACCCTGGCAACATGGATGGGAGCCTCCAGCAAACGCCAGCAAGATTTGTCAGTCCGTCTTTTTTTCCCCCTCCACTAGTCCACTAGGGACTTACAAAGTAGGGCACAACTACTCGCAACGGCGTCCTTCTCCCCAAATTGGAAGGCTTTACTACTCTACACCACACTGGGTATTAAAATGATTGAAATCCTTTCATCACAAAGAAGAAAATGAAAAAAATTCAATCAACATGACTAGCAAAAAGTCGGAATGATACATGAAAACAAACGAAAAAAAATCTAATAGAATTACTTGTTCCTCGTGCTATTTAAAAAAAAAAAACACAACACCAGTCAAAATGGATGAAACGTCTTGTACTGTCAGTAGAAGTGAAAATGACCAAATTAAAGGTGATTACTTTCTCGGTGAGTGTAATGAAAAATGAGAACTGCTTGCAAACTGCTTATTTTCAAGAGCCTTACCATCAAGTCCATTGTGCTGTTCATAGCTGCGCTTTCCCAAGATGGTGGGGGAGCCATTGTTGAGGATGGGGGAGGACTTGATGGGCGTCAGGCTACCCGTGGAGATGGACACTCCCCGGGTGGGCACCTCCACTTTGGCTGGACGGGGGTGTGCTTCTATTTGACGACACCATCGGGACACAAAGATATTTTATTGTGTAATGTTAATTCAAAAACTATTTGAATATCATCACCCTATTAAAATGATCACCTTAGTCATTTTTTTAAGAAAACATTTGTCCAATATGATATTTACAAACAACCTTAATGAAAATGGTAGAATGTAAATCGTGAGCGGATGATTTAGACAAAAAAACATTTTGGGGAAAAAAATGACTTCAGCAATTATTTCAACAGGGTAATAATATATGTGATATGACTAGAGCAATTAAACTTTACCTAGATATCGAACCACGGACTCAAGAGGCTTCCGCTCTGTGGGTTTGAGCGGCGAAGGCTTCCCCGGGTCTTTATCTGGCAACCGCAATGCACCTATGGACACATTTAAGTCATTGGTTGGGCTTCCCAGTTCAAATGGATTGGTTTGTCTATCACCGTCAATGGCACAAAAACATAAACACGTCCTTACATTCAGCCTTGATGGCAGCCGTGTTGACGGGAATGTAGGGGTGGCGGCCCAGGTGGCGCGGCTTGATGATGTCCTGGCAAAGGCGGCGCGCCACCCGCGTGAGCGCGGTGGTCTGCAAGTAAAACGCCTGTCGCGTCTTGACGGCAAACTTTGGGCTGCCGCTGTGTCGCAGAGGCACGCCGTGGGGACTCTAAAAGCGACACGGAGTGTGTCATGTCTGATGCCTTGTGAAATTCAAAGCGTGCATGTGTGTACCAAGCTGCTGCGGTTGGGTCCAGGCCGCTCCCCGTCCAGCCGGGTGGGCATCTTTAATCCGCCATACTTTTTCCAGTAAGTCCAGCAGGAGGCGCAGAGGCGACATTGCATGTTGGGAGGCCCCCACGAGTACCACTGGTAAGAACTGTTGACTGCACAGAAAGCAGCAATTTGTTTTGGAGGAAACTATCCTTTAGATAATATATTTTATATTGGCAAAGACATATAACAAGTAATAGGCGTACTGTAGCAACTTTCGCAGGCTCGAGCGATTGGTGGAGGGTTTTGCCCTGGAACCGGCTGTCCCGGTTGTCCGGGGACGGGGGCTCCATTGGCCCCGTTAACAAGGGCCACCGGCTTTGGGTTGTTGCTGCTCAGCTGGTTGGGGTTTGGCTTGTTGCTATGATAAAAAGGCGGAAAAGGTGTATGGCCAAATGTCAATTCCTTCCAAATGCTTTATCCAGATTAGCATCAGTATGGGAATATAAATGCAGTTGTTTCGGATGACTAAAAAATGCTGACAGCTACAATGTTTACAATTGTAATGTGTGTGATGTGACTATTATTAGAAACCCTAATTCAGAACTCAACCAGCCAGATCACAGGATGAAGGGTTATTTTTCACTCTTTTTGTTCACAACATAGTCTACTTACTAGTTGGGGATGTACACCTGCTTTAACTTGCTTTCGGCTTCAGCTGCCTTTAATCTTTTCTGAAAGGCAAAAGGAAAAGAAAGAAAAACTCATTGGCTGCCATTGATGGCGACATAAAAAAATGAATTCTTCTCACATTAACTGTGTCATATCAACATTTATAACACTGGCAGTAAGGACACAGATTGACAACTTAGCTACTTATTTAAAAAAATAAGTGTACATTTTAAGTGCTGAAAGGACCTTTCTCCCAAAAAATTACCTGCTGCACATATCTGTCAGTCGTCTTCCACATGTAATAATACTCAATGATGCTGGTCAGGGACTTCCACGGTAACTGGAAGTAGAACAAAGAGGCCAAAACATAACAATTTAAAGAGAGTAGAACCAAAAGCAAACTAGAGACCACGCCCATAATGGCGGCTTGTTGTTTAACCAGAAGGCCAAGTATGGAAGCACGTTGAGCGGCGCCTGCAGCAAACCTCCACCAGATGTCAGAGTGATGCACATGAGAGAGAAAGCCAGAAAAAAAGGCACACCGTCCACTCACAAAATCTTGCTGGATGTCTGTGAAGTCCTTGCCGTATTTCTCCAAGGCCTCCTCGAACAGGTTGGCCTCCGAGGCGCTCCACTCCTCCATCTCGTCGCGGCACAGCACCGGGCCGCCCTGAGGCACCAGCGCCGCGATGGCCCGCGTGACATCGTAACCCGTGCCGTGCAGGGTGTCCATGGCGTGGAACTTAAAAGCCAAAGAAAACCATGTTCAATACAGGCGCCAATTTAACCATGGGGCCCACTTCTACATGCACTCACCAAAGTGATGTCTCTTGAAGCTGCGGCGGCGCTCATGTGCAGGCTGGGTTGCCGCACAGAGCTGCTGCAGTCCAACGCTCGGGCGAACGTGCCCACCGACCTAAGCAGAAAACACATTTTGGAGTCATTTTTAGAAAGTACAAGTGGAAGAAATGACAAATAATGAATTAACATGGAACACCTACCGAGCTACAACTAAAAACTGGTCAATCTGCTTCTCGGTCAGCGAGCTACTGGGCTCCCAGATCTTTTCCTCCAGTTTTTCCAGATCCCTGGCATCTTCCTCGCCTACATACACAAACAAGGTGATGACATTTCCCCCCTTTAGAGATTACCCTGATGTGTTTTGCGTAGTGTAGTGAAACTCGGGGGAAGAAACCTGTCCAACCTGAAAACTAAATGAAGGAAAATGTCATTAAAGGGGCTTTTGTTATTAAGCAGCTTGGCGTCTCTCGCCCATGGTGCGCCAATTGCAATCCCACCTGCTATGATCTCCATTTAGGTTTAATAGCCCATTGAACATGGGAGTTGTAGAGTGAAATACAAGTAAAATAGTAATAAATTCATGTTATAACGTGGATTTTTTTGAAGGAATTATCAGTTAAATTAATAATGAGGAGAGGGATGAAGTATAGATCAAATAAGTAGAAGAAAAGTTTTTAAAAGTGAAATATGACATTTGACAAAAGAAACTACTGCATATTTAATTATAATACAGAATAGTGAAAACACCTATTAGGTTTGGTCCATTATGTCTATATAAGTTATTAAAAAAATATTTTCCACAAGTTATGGCTATTCAATTCAGCCAAAATATACTGCACTTTTTAGAATATTATTACAAGGCCGAAATCATAGAAAGTCTAAACTCTTGTGCTTCTTCCACCCAAGGAATCTAATTCAGAAGTCCTATTCATCCTTCATTTGCGTACCAATTGTCTAGAAAATTGGTAAATTTGCAAAAATACTGCCAATAGTTAATTCCCACCTTCATTCAGTAGGTCGGTAATGTCGGCCTGGTACTTGTTGCCCACCCGAATCTCCCCTTTGTCGGCTAGCAGGGTCTTCTGCTGAGGGTCGTACACCAACGAGTAGAAGAAAGCGTCCTGGAAACATGCAAAGATATAAACTGAGTTGTCTGTCCTCTGGTAAACGGCAGCAGTCGAACTCTGTAAATATGCACGACTGGTTTAAATGAACACACCTCTCTTTCCAGGTAGGACTTTAGCGCTTCTGTCTCATTCAGCAGCGTCACACAGCATTTCCCCCTGGAGGTTAATGACATGAGAAGAGTAGCTGAGTTACTTCATTATAGGAGAAATGCCAAGGACAATGTGAGCGTGTAGCATTGGCTGCTATTGATGGCAATAGACACCCGACTGAACCTGAAATGTTTCCCCCCCAAAAAAACTGAAAATTGAAATTCAACTCACAAATAAGTTTCTATTGGCTCCCAATGACAGTGAATAGAACTCACAAATCTGTACCCATATACAGACATTCAATTGACAGAGATATATGTCAAATATAGTTGCACACACCCTGAAACTAAATATTCTCACAGTATTCAAATCAACAATTTATCTGTTTTTGAGGAGGAAATAATGCCCAAGTGATAAGGATCAGCAAAATAAATTGCTTGTGGCTTTCACAAATGGAATCCACTTAATATGGAGTGTCATGTTGTCATTGTGTCGATATTATGGTGTACCTTATGTGCGTGGCGGGGAGTGACTCCAGCTGCCGGGACAAAAAGAGCTCCCTGTGTCTGAGTTGATGTTTCTGCTTTTCAGGGAGGTCTGTCATCTCAGGATTCTCCATCTCCTCCTCCAACTCCCCTAAAGGATTAAAAAAAAGTGTTTTCTAAAAAAAAAAAAAGCAGGTTTGCAAATACCTCACATTTGATTATTTACAAAGAAAAGTCTGCTTCAAAATAAAAATATTAAAAAAAAAAAATACTGTTAAGAGGCTTGCAAAAGAGGATTTGGGCAGTTCTCTTTGTGTGCGTGTGAGGGAGGGTAGAAAGACCTCGGTGGTGAAAGATGGACGAGCAAAAAGCTAAAAGTATGCACTGCTGCTATGGTGGCCGGAACAGGAAGATGTGTGAATGCAGTGGTTTAGACGAAAAGAAGCAGGAAGAGGAATAGAGAAATCTGGCAGGAGAAGGAGAACAAAAAACAAGTGAGGGAGCGTAAGAAAGCAAGATTATGAATGCCAGCGAACACCAGCGAGTACGTGCTCCAATTTATTTGGACTTTCATTAGAGGCCAGACATAGCGAGCGAGTCGCACAAGCGAACAAAAGCAATCAAGGGATTTTCAACAGTGGAGCTGTGTGGCCAAAATCAATACACTCACACGCACACACACACACACACTTCAGTCAAGCTATCGTCTCACAGCTAATTATTAATGGAGCTTATTGAATCAAAATTTTCAATGGGAGAAATGAATCAAAGAGGAAGAGTTTATGATAAAGAGAGACAAGTAGTGGCGGGTAGAAGTATCTTTAACACGCCCAGAGGCACACACTGCCCTTCCATCTCACCTGTCCAAGCCTTTTATCATTTATTGACAAATGAGGTCGCCTTACGAGGCTAACGGGCCTGCCTTAACGAACTGACTTCACCTTTACAACACGGTGAGGAGAGATTTATTTTGGGTCCAATGTCGGCAGGAATTACTGAGGCCGCTCTATTTTTGTACCAAACTGGGGTTAATAAATATGCTTTTTCTATTCATTCCTTTCAATTAAAAATTGAAAGGTTAAACATTTGTCTTTGTTTTGATCAGTTTTCAAATTGTCTTCTTTTTTAAATTTATTTTTTTAAGAAAGAAAAGGGGAAAATGTAAATATAGACTAGCTATAATATTTACATTTAATTTTAGCATGAAGTCTAAGTATATAATTTACGAGACACAGAAAATGATGCCGTGGGCCGAATCTGGCCCCTGGGCCTTGAATTTGACACCTATGCTCCACAGGATTAAAAAAAAAAAATCATGTCATGGACACACATCATGTCAAAGGAACAAAATGAGTTGAAGAATTTGGTTATGGTAAAAGCAGTTGGTTTAGTGCCTGCAACACTTTGCTGAAGCACTTAAAGGACCCATGACTCCATGGGTGTGGAGCTACATCCTGTATGTGTCTCTCTGCAGCAAAGTGTGTACGTCTAACTGGATGGGTATTATATCGGTGTATGTGTGTGTGTGTTACACATGTTATGTATGCCTGGTAGTCCAGTCCCAGCAATGGCTTGTTAGTAGTTTTAAGTCAGTGTTGCTATGGCTCAGTGGAGAGTGGCGGCCAATTCTCAGTGCGTTAATGTGCGTGCGGTGTGAGTCATTGATCAAATATTTTACTTGCACAGATTCAGAACCCTCCCTTAACAGGGCCTCAAGAAGATCCGCCTCCATCTGTCAAGGCAGTCTTCTTACTGGTCAGCGCAGTATTTTAACCACCTGACTTTCAATACTTAAATTCATCGTGACTCAAACCTTTTTGGAGGAGCACATTAGACCCGGACAAGCAATTTTTCATAAAACTTTTTACTAATATAGTGGCATCACCTGCTTTAAGGTCAATTTTAAAATTTCCAGGCAAATTCTCATATATGTAATTTTTCGTTTATCATTTATTGAGCCAAAAGTAGCTGCCTCCAGATTTTATATCAAGGAAAAAAGCTAAGAGGTCAGAATTCAGTAATAAAGTGTAGGTCAGAATCTTTGTCAAGTAGATGGCATTAAGTGGTCCTAAAAAGTTTGATGATTACATGTAATACTTGTCATACTCCAACTTCTATCAAACGCTTTATACTTATACATCAAAACCACTCTTTGGTATGCTGGAACTAGTTTATGGGTGATTAAAGCTTTATTATCAAAGTCAGAGCTGTCTTTTTGGTGAAAAGCCACTTTCTAATAAAATTTTGTGATGCCTTCACACCCCAGAAGCAGCTGTCAGACCCACGCTTTAGATATCATGCATTTGAAGATCAACAGCTTGCGTTGCTTTATTAAACAACTTGGAAAAGCTGGAAGTTCTTGCAAAAAAGGAGAGCACGCCAGTCTCACACCACGATTGTCTTATCAATGTCTCCAGATTGTTTTCTTTTGTGACAATTTCTTTGAAAAATAGTCTGGCAATGTCTGGCTATATTAATTAACAATAAGGCAGTTACAGAATAGGACGGTTGTTGATCTGCTTCCTTATTTTTAGTGTCAATGGTAATGTATCACAATTACTACGTGTTCCAAACTCAAATCAGCTTGATCCATTTTGGACTTTTCTCATTAGCTCCTTCTTTTCAAAGTGTATTTTCTGAAGTTCTTCATCGGGGCTATCGTCCTTGTGTAGCAGCCAGGAAGCCATTCAAAAGAATGCCTGCACTTAGGAGTACCACGCCGACTCGGAGAAACACTTTCCGAGGACGCAATGAAAGGCAAACATGCACACGCCGAGTTATCCTTATATCGCGAGTGAGCTGCGTGTTGTGAGAGGCTGCGGTCTATTCTTACGTCAATACGGTGCGAAAAGATGCAGTGTGATGAAAAGCGTTGCGATGCTCGCTACACATTTTTTTGAAACACACGTTCCGCTCGGTCACTCACTGGCGTGCTTGTCTGCCAGGGCGATGAGCGTGCTGGAGATGTCCCTGCGTCGGTAAAAACACACCACTTTGGCCTCCACGTTCCCATTGGCCGTCTGCGGAGGAGAGACAATCGGCGTTACTATGGCAACAGGTGGTAGTGCCGCCGCACGCACAGACGATAGACGAAAGCCAATTGGGGGGGGGGGGGTGATTGCTCGTTCCCAAGTTTGCTGCAGACACGCTGCGAGGCAATTTCACGCTGTGAAAATCACAAGAACAATGATAGGGAATTTTAACATGTGATTCCCGCGCCGTTTTTGAGACTGGCGGAAGAAGCGGTAGGGAAAAACATTGTCATTCTGTGTTATGGAGCAAATGCTTAAGATGGCAGTATTGTATTGATTTTGGTAGAGGGGGTGCTGGTGGGTAAATAATTAAGTGTAAAAAGCAATAATGGTCAGTTAGACATTGATCTGTGGCCTTTAGTGCACTGCTAATCTAATGTAACGACAAAGACATTAACTCATTGGCTGCCATTGACGCCAATGGACGTTTAATAGGGGCAAGTTACAAAGAGCGGATCCGAACAAATCAACAGGAAATGTTCCATTTTAGATATGCATCTACAAGACTTGAGCTGGATATTTTTTAATCTCCCTTTGAACGATGCAGCAAGGCCACATGGATACAGTTTAGTATCCTTGCCAAGCAGCGATGGCAACACAATCGTCAATACACACTTTCACAACGACATCCTCTTCAGTTTAGGTCGTCGGTTCAGACAATTGACATTGTTTTTCAATACATCTAGCAGTGAAATGGTAACAGCCTCGGAGGCAGATCAGTCTTTTTTGGCTAAGGGTTGTATTTATATTTTACTTAAAAAAAAAAGATAATATTACAGTGCCATTGGCAGCAACAGAGGTCTAACCTCCCAGTCCAAATGGATTTTATATATATTGTCTTCAATGTTAACCACTGAATGTGAATGATTTAAAGACTTTCATACTAGACAGAGGCTGGATTTCAAATTACAGTATCAAAAACAATAACACTGAAAAGCCACAAACACACACATACACACACTCACCTTATTCAACTCCTCTATCCTCCTGATCAGCAGAGGGTTACTGGACGAGTTCTCAAAATAAACATAATCTGGAAGAGGCGGAGCAAAAAGGGTGTAAAATTGGGAAAGGAGGACAAGAAAAAAAAAACATTAGTCATCTTGATTAAACCATCCCTTATATATATATATGTATATATACATATACTCCTATATAGAGACAATATCCCTTTCGTAGCCACTAGTAGTTATCTCAAAACTCACACATGCAAATATTATTGTGTAGCTGTGCGTGTTTGTGTGGGTCCTGGCATGGGTCCAGACTCATGGGAGGCTTAACGCTCACCAGGATGTCCCCACCAGCCCCCGGGGCTTGGTGGGGCGCCCGGTTTTAGCCCGGCATGTTTCTTGGCCCACCACCATCAGATTATACCCCGCACACTTGGTCGGCTGCCTGGAGCTACCGTTCTACTCACGGGCCCCCCAAAAACGCACGTGTACACACACAAACACCCATCCCCCCCCAAAATCTATGACCCCCCTGGGGGACAAAGTCAGAACCAAATGCATGAAAGCCTCTTTTACACTGCTACCATGTTCTGAAAAAAAAAAAAAAGCAAAATCTGGGAAAACAACCAGTATTTTTTGACTTCATTATTTTTGTACTCAAAACGGCATTAAGACATGTTTAATAAGCTATCAGCTAATTGTCATGTAGCATTTTGCCATTCAGATTTGCGTCTCCTCGGCCTGCTTCGGATCAACTCGGCAGTCTTTTTGGGTAACACGCCTCCATTGGCTCGCGCAAACTTCAACGTCACCGGGCTCGGAAGGCCGTCGGTCGAACGACGCTGGAAGATTTGACGGCATAGGGGGAGGGGTAGCATTTATGGGTGATGATGGGAAACAGAGAGAGACGGAGTGATGTCGCTCAGCCTGCGGGCCTCTCACATGGCGGAAATTTTCAGCAGCCCCACTGCGCCACTCGATATCCATCGCTACTTCCGTAGCAACTTTCCTAGGAAAAACAAAGAGTGCACGCCAGCGTCTCTACCTTTTGGTGGCGAGAAACACTCATGTTGTGTCGCAACGTCATCTGGCTCGCCATTTAATTGCTCCCTCCGAGCAGCCGCGGGCAAACGTCCACAATTTCTTCGTCTTAGTGGTTTGAATTATAAGTGTCTGATCAGCAGACTCGTCCCCATGTTGTGATTTATGTTTTGAGCCATAGAAAAATAGGACTCTGTCATTTTTTTCTCACGGTTTGACCGTGATTGTCTAGCGCAGTTGAAATATTAACTCACGTCTTTCCATTGATGGCAACTGATGGGCATTTCAGTTATTTTTACCATATTTACTAATAATAAGATTCTTCCTGTTTTTTTTGTTTTTGTTTTAAAAACCTGGAGGTCCGCCAAGGTTTTCTTGGCCCTCCACTCCAGTTTAAAAGTGTGCTCCAAAAGAAATTGTAAAAAGTATCCACCTTTTGACCGCATTTTCAAACCAGCTAGTGATATGGTTGAAAGCTAAAGGTGACATCTTATGATTGATATGTGAAAAAACCTCTCTGCAATTGCCCTGAACATTTTTTGTAACATTTTCCAAGAGGTTTGAAACCGTGCAGCGGAAAGTGGGAACTGCGGCCCTCGCAGGGGATTGGGGGATGTATTAGGGTGTATGGGGGGAACAAAGACATCAAGTCCTGCCAAGACGGCTTTTGTCCCGGCTTGATTCACTCCGGAAAGTCATTGCTTCTCCCGAGATGGACGGACATTGTTTTACAAAACGTCCATCATCATTGAAACCGCTGTAAAAAGTGACCTAAAACACTCAAAGATTCCTTGTTGGCGGGATTATTATTTAAAAACGGGAATGCGCAAATAGCATGTTTCTCATACAATACGATTATGTGGACTTAACAGCAGATTTGTTTGTGCAGCGTTAGGCCTAATTGTGGCATTCAAATGCATCTCAGCTCGCGTGCTGCGATCCAAGGAGTTAAAACGAGAACGAAGGAGACAAATCCCATTAATCAGCCATTTATACTCCTCAGCAAACAAATTAGTTTCCAAAAGAAGCCACCTCAGACTCAAGAGCTAGAAATTCAACACAAGACGCGCTCTTGAGGCTGGACATATTTGTGAATCGGTGAAGTGTTAATTTACTAAGAACTCAGTGGTTGCTATTGACGACGGTGGACATCTAATGCATTTGAACTGCTTCACAGTTCAAATACGTACATGTATTGGAGGTCCATCATGGTCAATGCTATTGAAACATGATCATCTGTGATCAACCCTCTCAGTTCAAACAGGGACCCTAAACAACAAAACAAGGATTTTGGGGAGTAACATTCACTGGATTTGATTTGCATGATGGTTTATTGTTCTGTTTTTGCCTATTTGAAAACCTAGTCTTTTAGTTGCAATGGCTGCTGTATACAAGGTAATTCCAGATTCAAAAAAAAGTTTAAGTGTGAATAACTTTGCAGTACTTTCATGTAGTACCCCATCCAGGCAATATTCTGCAATGGCCCAGCTTATCCAAGACGTAACAATAGCCCACCTGTGTGATATTTGATATCTGACCTTGATTCCAAGTAGGTCTAGTACCTTCTTTTTTTTTAAACAGACACCAATAGAAGAAGTCAAGTTTAAGTTAGCTCAACACTCAACTTGCAAAGCAAATGTGATGATGGCATTTTTCTCAGCCTATCGTGGGAAGATGCACTCCTATCAGTATAAAACCAGAATAGCCACAACAACACCTAACACGGATGGGGAGTTTGAAAGGAAGCTGAAACACACCTTGTTTTGTCAAAAAACAATCGTCACTGTCCAAAGTTCTCAACAGACCTTCTGCATCACTGGATGACCACCCAACTCATCCTTTGGCATTTGTTTGAACGTGCAGGTGTCCCTAATGTTTTGTCTCAAGTAAACCTCGTTCTAAACGACATTCTCGCCATCGCACTATCTAAAAGAAATACTAGTTTAACATTAGTTTGACATCAATTTGGCGCGTTTTAACCTAAAACCAAAGTGGATCTTGATAACTTTAAAAGAGATGTTAGTAGAAATGTGACACTCCAATGAAGAAGGTAGTTGATCGTCATTAGAAGTTAGACAAAAACACAATTCAAAATCGCCACCTGTAATATAAAAAGGCTGTAATAGGAGTTCTAGGGAGTAGAAAAAAAAGACAAAAAAGAGGCGGATGGGAAGGAGGAAGAAGAAAAAAAAAGACAAATGCATCAGCACACAATTTACCATGGCGGTTCCAAGCAGGAGTGAGTCAAACCTCCCCGATGTCGCAAGCGCAGCCTCCATCCCACTTTTTGTCTTACCTCCGACCCGGTACATGTTGGCCGCCATGGCTGCCCCGCCGGTGCCGAGAAGAAGGAAGCCTCCTCTCTCTCCGATCGGCTTGCCGTCTCCTCGCTGCTTCCCCGCTTCTTCGGCTGTCGGTGGCCGTGTTGCTAGCTGTGCTGCCGCCGCGGTGTGTTGGAAAATGGTGGCCCGATCAATACGAAACAGACCAGCCTTGGAGACCTTAAAGAGACAGTACACCCAAAGCCCAGCAGAGTAGAGACAACCCGAGCTTTGAAGGGCAGTGAAACACTTTGACCTCTTCGAAAATAAGAAAAAAAAGTGACTGCTTTCCAGTTTATAATCCTTTACAGACAAGCCACTACTTTTTAGTAATAATCACACATATAGCTTAAAGCACTAATGCACACAGACAGAGATATGGGCCATGTTTACTAGACATACTAGTATATATTGTTTGGTATCATGCAAGTGAGGCCTTCTTGACTCAAAATGTGATGTCAAAATCAATATTTTTTAAATATAATTTCTTAATGAGGGCGTTAATGAGTGGCCAGTTCACCTGTGTGGAGTTTGCATGTTCTCCCCGGGCCTGCGTGGGTTTTCTCCGGGTACTGTGGTTTCCCCCACATTACAAAAACATGTATGCTGATTGGACACTCTAAATTGCCCCTAGGTCTGAGTGTGAATGCTTGTTTGTGTCCTTGTGCCCTGTGATTGGCTGGCCACCAATTCAGGATGTCCCCTGTTTTTATTTTGGGAAGCGAAACAAAGGATATTCTCTAATTGCAGTAGCAAAAACCATAAAGTTAATTATATTCATGGACCACACAAAATGATGTTGCAGACTTGCTCTAAATGCACCTTAATGATTTTTTTCTCTAAAATGTGCGGCTGAAAATATCCACTATTATTCTTGGAATGATCAGATTTTAAGACAATGAATTAATCTTCCACTTTATCCCAGCTGCAGCTTTTATGTAGCATACATATCAGACCCGTCCGTTCTTAAATCCCTCAGCTCGGTGGGTATCCACCACGACCATCGTCTAAACGCAAATGGCATCTTGGCGTGACATTTAGGGCCGTTTCTTTGAAAGCAGGAGCCCTCTCCTTGCCGTCGGAATGCTGCGGTCAGAGCTGCGTCTGATCTATACCATGTGTAAGCCTCAATTACTGGAGCTTGACACATGGGACTTGGGCCTTGTGGTCACGTGGCGTCAAAGAGCCAATGGCGTGCACCCCCTCCGGTCAAGTTGGCGCCATGCCTGCAGCTCTGAAGAGATGCTGGATGGTCGCTTTTGTGAAAATAAACGCAGGAAGACTGTTTTTTCCCCACTCATGTGGGCCGCCTAAGCCAAAATAACACTTCTGGATTTGCGGCTTTTCACGGAGATACACCAAAATAGTAGCATCAGACCTGAAACAAAAGATCTGGTGGCAATAGTATGTATTTTTTTTGTGTGAGAGACAACAAACTGTTTTCTTCCCAAAATATTTATAGTTTTCTTAAAAATATTCTCTTTTTCGGAACCCTGACTCTCACACTTTCTTCCCAACAAAAATAGACATCCAAAAATGATTCTTATAAAGGTCATTGTGCTCATTACATCATCTGATGTATTAATGATAACAAACTACAGAATTTCCTATTTATGTTTTTTTTCTTTCTTTTCCATCAAAACTGAATCAATGGGTCTCAATATAGTTACAAATTTTATTGGATTACTGCATTGATTCTTTAATTTACTGTGATGACCAATGTGAAACACTTGGTAGCACTGTTGGGCACATTTTCTGAATCTATTTGGTAGTTTTTTGAAAGGCTGCGATGCACACTTTGACCATCAGAGAGGAGTATAATACATACATTATACTATCCATACACATCACCTCATTCAATTTATAATGTGGAGACTCTCATCCACATTAGTAGACGTCCAATCCAAACAATATCCATTTACACATAATATATTGCAACATGGTCTTAACACCCAACTAACTCTTATATATAACAAAACAATAGCAGCACATGCCTCACTCTTACTTGAACCAAATTAAGTCAATATCAATGGTGGTGAATGAGGTAATAAGTTACAAAATCCATCAGTACTTTTTCAGAGCTAAATTTTGACTGGGCAGTTAATTATCAACCAATGGCTACTGTACACATACAATGTGTTCAAATTCCTAGTCCTTTTGTGGACTATGTTTATGTATGTTGCCTCTCCTCACTTGGGAATGTTACTATGTACTGGTATGGTATCGCATACCACCAGATGACAGCAGCATAGCAGGTGAGCTTCTGCACATGTGGTCCACGTCTCTTAGCAGTTGGTGTCTCAGCTCGGGGCGAGTTTGACCACACCGAAAGCAGGAATCACGGGAATGGCAAATGGCACCAGAAAATGTCAATCTTGAGTTGTCCCTTGGGCTAGGTTGGAAGGAGGAACCAGATCTTGACTGGTTGATTTCTTTTTCCAGTCATAGTAAGTTATATTAGACATTTTTAATGATCTTGTGAGTATACCATTTCCCTGGCAGGGTAAATAATGTTGTGGATACCAAAGCAAACAAAATCTGAAGTGATAATTGAAGGCATTTGGGACCACATTCCTAAAAATGGTCTCTGTTGGAATCCTAAGCCCTCCCACTGGTAACAACCTCCCAGAACAGCCATCGTCAGAGAAAATGTCACTGGCCCTTTTGCTTTCTGGAGAAATGTGGCGTCATGGAAGCCGCCAACAGGCATTTTGTTGTGTCTCCGCGGGTTTATCTGAGATCACAGCACACATGATAAAGCAGGTCATGAGGATGCAAACGAGAGTTGTTGTTATCGTAGTAACTGCCATTGACTGGCCTTCATTTTTGAGACTAGTATTTAGAGGAATTTCACCAGTCCTATGTGAGACTGAATGTAACATTTTTTTTAAACTCAAAGGAGTGGAAATCCATTGCCTCTATCTTCCATCTGTGTCTGAAACACAGAAATAGTTTCCCTGTTGTACACAGTCGCAGCCATCAGACAGAGACCCAAAAAAGAGGGATGAGAGACAAAGCAGAGCTCTTAAGTCTTATCTGCAAGATAATGTATCTGTCCATTTGAATCCCAATGAACACTCTAGTCTGTCCACTCGCGTTTTATCATCTTGCTGCCGTTGTCTCCTAAATAAGGCGGTGGTTTCTAAAATAATCCGACGTCCCGTGAGGTGGGCGTTGTGGGAACGTTTCAATAATTAATGGGGTTTTCAGTACTCAGTCCGCACACGTGACCCCAACACGTGCATTTTAGCGGTCACACCCAATAAAACAAAGTGGATGATCATCTTTGGTGATGACGGACGTTCAATCCAATCAAATTGGGTTTAAATCTAATGGCGCCAGTGGCTGCCAATGAAATTATATATTATGCAAATACATCCTTGATGTCCATTTGTATCTATAAACACTACCTGAAGTTTTGTAGTTCTTAAATGTGCCACATTAAGGATACAGTATGTAAAGCATTATTTCAATATTTGCATGTGAATTTGCTGTAGTTTAGTGCAGTACTATTTTTTGCATGACCGATCTATTTTACATTCCAGTGACTTCAGACACACTATGTGAGTGTGTTGTGTCAAGTGAGTTAATGTTTTCTTTAGAAATAAGGAATATCTAGGAAAATTTTGAAACACATTACCTTGTGCACAGGCGTGCATGGAACCCCACTTAAGTGGAATTGTAGAGTGAGTGAATGTTTGATTTTTGTACAATTGTGAAATAGGGACAAAGGTTCTTGATGTCAGCATTACTGCAAATGTCCATTGAAGCAAAGAGAAAGAACATTGCAGTGTCCTTGTCATTAAATCTCTCTGAGTTGCCCTGTGCTCATCATTTTTGTGGGGGCTAATACCCAATTTACTACTGTAAAAAATGTTTTTTCACTGACCATGACCTTACTCAAACTGTATACCGGGACAAACGGAAGGCAAATGAGTTGGTCAGTGGAAATGTTATCTCCAGGCTACCACTACTGTACTTAAATCTGCTCTTCCGCCACAGCCGGCGTCTGCTTTTCGTCTGCCTGCAGATGACGCTTACAGTACGTGTGAAAGCACATGACCTAAGTCCGGCTGCCCGAGAAGGTGATAAAAAAAATGTCTGACTCTCTCATTCTCGACGTATGCGACACTTGACGGTGTTTTTATTAGAACCGGAGGAGGAAAGGGTTCGCCCAAGGCGCTCTTCCATTGCCTGACGCATTCCTACGACTCAGTGGGTATCAAAGGGAGCATTGTCATGCTTGTGAAACTGGGCCCAGTTCTGTTGCTGTGGGAAAGGGGAAGTGCTTCAGTCAAGCGTAAAAGCTTCAAGGCCCGGGCTGATGAGCTCCTTTTTTACATATAGTACCTGTGCTGTGAAAGATGTGGCCTTTTAAGTCTGAATATTAACGTTAAAGCTTGAACTTATGTGCAGCCAATAACCTAATAGTCATTTGAATTCAAGGCAGAAGAGACAAATGATTGACATTGAGTTAAAGTGATCTCATTGTATATTAATGGATTTTTTTGTCCAATTTGAATCAAATGAAGCTTTAGTCTTATATTTTGTTTTAGTTTCACAATAAACTAAAATTTACAAAATGATATTATATAAACATTTTTTTTTACCAATAACTATTTTGGAGCATTTCAAATTATATTATATTATTATGGAAAGAAAATGACTCAGTTCATCCTTTTTTATTTATTTAGTCATTATATTTATTTTCACGGTTTTCCTGCTTCTTCCTTTTGAAAAAAAAACATAATAGTTTGAGATTCCATCTGTGAAATCTTTTAATATTTATGCTGCAGCTTCTCTCTCTCTTTTTTTTTTTAGATTTATTTATTTTTATTGTTGACGTAATGTTCTGTCCTCCGATGCACGTGAAGGCACCGCCAGCGCGAGGGGTGTGGCTTTGCAAATGAGCCACCGTTGACTGAGCCGCCTCTCATGCTGGCGTCGACGTCACGACACTTGCACTGTGGATGGAAAAGAAGACGCACATCGCCTCCATTCAACGTCAAAACATCCATTTTCTATCCAAAGATGGCTTCAAAATGTCCCAAGTGTGAAAAGACGGTCTATTTCGGTGAGTTTCCTTCCATTTGTCTGCTTTTTACAAATGGAAATTGATCCATTTTTGTGTGATCATCTAAAATATCGATTCTACTGGCCTTATTTTTTAAAGATCGTGTTATCTTGGCTTCACAAAATGAGCAATTTCTCATTTTTCGATCAAATATGGTCATGCATATTACATCTATATCTACACTGTTCCTTTTTGCTAAATGCATTCCTCTAATGGAAAGGGAGTAAAAGTGAAAACGTCAATGATTGACATAGGCAAACTTAAGAGGGAGAGAGCTCCAGAAAAGTAAATATTGCACAAATGTGTTACTCCAAACATTAAATATTTGGATACAGTCTTTAGACTAGCACCTGTGCACTTGTGACATTGTTTTCTTTCTAACAAAAGACAGATGTTTGATATTGGACTTACTTTTAATGTTGTTTCATTGTTCATGCAATACCTGCAAAAATTCTGCATCCCTTATTTGCAAAGGTGAAAGAAATTGAGATTGCACTTGCTAAAAACAGTTTTAAACCGTTACACCTGTCAAAATTGTTCATATACTGTGCATATTGTCCTTACAATATGTGTATTATTTCTAGGTAATGCATAAATCTGGTTTGTGAAATGATGCGTTTTTGGGAGGAAGAAAAAATGGCATCCCTTGACTCTTAATGCCATTGACGTCGATCGACGTCCAATACATTTGATATGGAAAAGAAGCTGTCAATCAATGTCTATGGCGATGGAGATCATTCAAAATCAGAACATCATTTCAAAAGAACAAGTTTTGATTAAAAACAAAGAAAAGAATCCATAGGCTTTCATGGTAATAGTATTTTTTTATCACCATAATAGCATTGCAATACTATCTTGGAATAATAATCGAGAGACAAAATTATACCAGGACAAAACTGTAAACATCATTGAGATCAGTGGAGAGAATTGTAAATACCAAGAGGAATAAAAAAAAAACATCTCTCAGTCCTTATTTAATTTCTCCAAGCTTAATTTGAATTTGTTGTTTTGGTCAACATGGCAGCTTGGCAGGCAATGTGGGAGTTGCTTTTGCCAAGTGTGCAATAACACCATATGCCCGCATGAGCAATGTGGGAGAAAACATGTACCGTCAACAGGCATCTTTATCTTTTCATCAAATAATTATGAGATGAAAGTACTGCTTCTTTTACCATTCATCCATGAAAAACAACAAAAGTAGGGTGCCTTTTCATTTCTGCCTTCTAAATCAATTACATAAGCGGCGTGACACAGCTGCTGCTTATCCCGCCAAAAAAAAAAAAAGACAGCGGCCCCCGGAATGATGCAGAAGATGCAAGTGGTCATGGGTGCAGCCTCCGTTTTATTTTATGTAATAGTATAGTTATTTCTGGAGGGGTGTGGCCCGACGTCAAGGGAAAACATGTTTACCCGCGTAACATTTGCTCCGTTATTAGGGTTCAGGAAAAGAAACCCACATGACAAGGCCGATGCGAAAAGGGAATGCACGCGGTGGAGTTTTGAGGTTTGTGGATGAGTTTGGATTTTGTAGATTCAGCATATTTTCTGATTTTTTTGGGAATGCGCGGGAAATTTTTAACCAAGGAGGTCAACAAGGCAATTTTGTAATAATTCATCCAGTTGCTGTAAAACTTTAGGTTGGAAGACTTCAAAGATGCATGGACATATGTTTATTCATACTCTTATTAAATAAGTCAAACTCAAACAATATATTTTGAGAGGCGGGATCAGTGATTGTCTTTAGTTTTTGTAAATATTGATTTGTGAAAAGCTAGTGCTGTGAAGCATATCTATTGCCAAACACAACTAAAGTTTCGTATGAATCGACATGAGTTTCTTTTATTGTCACCATTGCCACTGTTAATAAAATACATCATTTCTAAGATTAATATTATATATTACCTACTAGATTTCTGTTATCTTATCTTGTGAATATAGAATGAAACTTTTGCTTGGATGCTTTTTAGATCAATAATTTCTCTCCTCCTTTGACTCTCCAAATTGCTGTCAATATTTTGATAATCCATTACATACATAGTGTAAAATTGTTTCCCCCAGTTTCGTTGAAGTATTCAAGTTTAGTAAGCAACAAGCAAAAATAGCAAACTTCCAGCTGTCATCGCCATTTGTTGAATTACCTCAGGTGATAAGTCCAAACAAACACTTAACTTCCCTCTTTTAACTCCTTCAAGGGAAAAAAATAACACCCCAGTCTGGGTAGGAAATGCTTTTAAGAAGTTTGATTGGTTTCAAAGCTGTTTATCTTTCAAGTCGTAACTTTAGTTTGACGGTCAAACAAAGGCAAAGGATTTCCTTGCATTATAACAGCCAGGTTTTGCTATGATGTCGCTGTTTAGTGACTTTTAAGTTAAGCACATTTGCTGCCAGGCCCTCCCTCCCATTTCCAAATGAATTGGACATCTATTGCCGTGCGTAGCTACAAATGAGTATAAACTAAAATCATGTTTTGCTGATATCTCATGGCACACTGGCTCAGTGGTCTAAAATGGCTGGCTCTTATTTAAATAGGAGTGTCCCAAAGCGCCTCATGCATTATAATTAGAGACGACATTTCCATTCACACTGGGTTTTTTTTTCTCCTGGTGGAGTAGCTGAGTGAGTAGCTTCGTCCCCTCCGCGGGCCTTCGCCTGTGCTCTTTCCCACACCTAACACCACTTTGGCCACACAATATCCGTCTGCGTACCTTCTCCGGCTGTGTGAATGAATGCTCTTCATTAGTTACATAATGTCCATTTTCTTGAGTCGCTGCTTCCCGCGCTGTGCCATTGCATAACTGACTCTCAATGCCAGTCCTCTGCCTTTTTGGAGGCGTAGATAGCATCCCTTGATGGAAAGGATCCAAGAGTATATCAGTTTTTTGTCAATGCAAAGATGGTGAGATACTCACTTTGGTAACTAATCTGACAAATCTGACTCCATTCACATTTTCTCTTGCCATATTAAAGCAACCTTGTAAAAATGTGTCCAGTTGCTGTAAAACTCAAGGTCAGAAGACATCGACATTGCATGGACATATTGTTTCATCATTGACTTGAATTGAATGCTTTTATTGTCAAATATAATGAGATATAAAGATTTTACCATATAGTGGTAAAAGACATTTCAAGAAATTTAAAGAACTTTCTAATTTTAACTAGAATATGAGTTAGAATGACAGTACATGCCTGAAAAATATGCAAGTTTCCCTATGGCGTGGTAGCTGAGGAACCTCTCTTTAGTTGCTCAACTAAACTTCCATATAATTTCTCTTTTGAGTGTAATCGGGAGAAGCCAGTCACCGAGACAGGGCTGCAGTTTTGCCCGGCGTTTTTCCCTGACCCGCACAGACAGGATGCGAGTTAACTACAGCCCATTTACGTCAGAAGCAAGAATTCACGAGGTCGGCCTCTTTTTATCCGCAGAGGGAGGGGGGTTGGCCTGCCTGCCGAGGGAACCTCGCTTCGTCCCAGGCGACAGACGACCTCCGCAGCTGAATTTTGCCGCCAGGTTGCATCAGCCGCGGGGAGAGAGCCCTGTTTTTTTTTTTCCAAAAAGCACGCCGTGGCACAGTGCCCACTATACACACACGCTGACCCAGAAGAAATCGATTGCACCGTTTCACGCTGAGCCACTGCCTAAACCACGAAATGTTTGCTTGCTCCCATTTCCTCAAAATGTAGTAGCAGAAAATATCCACAACACTCGACTTGAGTCAAGTGGAACAAACTCAAACAAGGATTGAGCTGAACTAAAATACATAAAATGGCAAAAAATACAAAACATCGCCTACTGTTTAAAGCCTTACGGCTTCCATAAACAACTATTTGGTTAGTCGGTTAATCACTATAATTACTTTTGTAACTAGTTGATCAAGTCAATCCGTAGCTGTCAGACTTTGATGTCAACTCTGTTGGTGTCAAAACTCATTTCACTGGAAAATAACAATGCATTTTTGAAATGTTGCATAGTTTATCAGTATATTGGACACTGTCGGACCAATGACTTTGGTCAGTCAATAGTGTGGATTACCTATCATCTGACTCAAGTCAATACGATATTGATGTATAAGAAACCAATTTGGCCTCCAGTGGAACTTCACCCATATCACATTTTATCAACTGAGACTATTTTCTTAGGTGATTGATCCTCACTTTTTCTCTTGGGAATCTGGTCATTCCTCATCCAGAAAAAATCTCAGAGAAATTTCCAGCTGCCCCATTTTGGTATGAAGAAAATATGCCGCAGGGTTAAAGCCAGTCCGGTCAGTCACTGTTTGATCTAAAATATTCCCATTCCTAGTGTGGACTTCCTGCATCTGTCAAAGCTATTTAACATCCACCCTCGACACGCTCGATTTATAGATTGTCAGGACATTCCTGCCCAGCTGCATTCTGGGATATCCGCTGCGTATGAAAAATGAACACCCTAGGGACTTTCAAGAGGTAGGATGACCCTTTTCTCTGACTCGGTTCAGGCTGGACAAATCAACTGCATTTAAGTCATTGCAGTAAACAGCTATTTGTCCCCGCGTTCCCTCCAGTTCTTGGTAATCACCATTTTTTTCAATTGAATTTGGAGTTTGACGAGGGGTGAAATTGAATCAGTCTGGCTGTCGCTACTTCGCTTTTCCAAGAAGGGTTTTATAGGTTTGGGCAAACACCTACCCAAAACCCGAGTTTAAAATTGGTGCAAATGGATTCATCGTGAGTCTAGAAATATTACGCTTTGGATTGAATTGGAAACAGATGAAAATTGTGTTCACTCGCCATTCCAAACGTTGACCTTGAACTTAAGCGTTTCCCTTAAGCGGCTTATAGACTTCCAGGTATCATCTCAACTAATGAAAAAACTCTGCAATTCCCTCTTTTCGACCAAATTTTCTTGCCCCACCCAGCAAACTTGTTAATTGCAAGCCTTTCCTAACCTCAAAACCTCATATTTCAGCACCATCGTGTTACAAAGAGACCCTATAATTTAGACAAGTAAACATACAGAATATTAGGTTATAAACTTTCACTTTCTTAACCAATCAGTCTGACGTCATTGACTGCGGGGGTTGGTTTATGACAGAGTTTGTCACACATCACTGAGCAATTGCAACGCCTCAGTAAAGATGTAACTACAGTAAACAATCCTGTAAAAACACTCAAAGGTCATCATTACAAAACATTCCAATGAATAAAACAGTAAGTCCAACAGTAGCAGTAACCAAGGACCCTGTTAATGTGTTGTTACGGCAACTGTCCAGTTGAATCCTTGACATCCCATTCCTGCGGATAATGAGGATTGCAATCCGGCTTCACTGGGGGTGGCCGCTTACAAACATCAACTAGGCCACACACACTCATCCACCTCCCCCCACTCACAATTGAACATTGCACTACCAACAACAATAACAGTGAGCTCTTCAACTGAATGTTTTTTTTTAACAAAAATCCCTTTTGTTTTTACTGGATTGGCCAATCTAAATTCTTCTGTCCGTGATTATGATCTTAAATTATAGACAGAGAATCCCTGAGGGTTTTCTATAATACTCCCATTAATTATAGAGTAGCTTTTTACATTCCAAAGATACCAGCCTCTGATTGGTCTAATTTTATACACCAGTGCATCTTAGGATAGTGAGTTTATGAAAAGAAGTGACACTGAGAATTGACATTAGTTTAGTTTCTGCCACTCTTCACTTTCAGTCTGGTTGAGCTGGCTTAACTTGTTCACTGCCAATAAAGAAAAACCAGCAAATCTTATTGAACTGGGACTCTGGTTGCTTAAAATTCAGAGTCTTGTACTTTCCCCTTGTTTGCGTTAGTTACTTGCACGGAAATTGTTTCATGGAATCTGACGGGATATTTGTTGTTGAGGGGTTTTCGGGCTAGGAAGTCCGGTTTCCGGCTATTTGTGTCCAATTGTGATAAGAGACGGGCTTTCCTCTTTGGCCCCACTTGATTCCTTGGGGCACTATTGTGTTTGAGCAGATTTCTTATTGGAAGCGGTATTATTAGGACCCTTGGCGAAGGGGAGAGGTCTGTCTGATAGTTTAGGAAAGAAGATAATGATACAGAGGTTGCTATTTGATGGTCACAACTTCCAAGCTATGTTTTATTTGATTTTTTCTTGTTGTCAGCTAAAATCCCGAATTTCAGTGATTGATACATCGCTATTCAAATCAAAACTGGGTGTGGAGGGAGAACATTTAAGGTATTGTTTTGTCTAGCGACTCTAGCCAATACAATCTCAGCCTTTTTTTGAAAGCTTGAGTTGAAAACATCAATGTTGTTTTGGGGAGTCATATTAGTTTTGCTCTTAGTTTTTGACTTATGAATCCAAATATTTGTTAATTCATGAATATTTATTAATCTCTGCAGACCCCCTACTTCAAATAACTTGAACATCAATCACCACCAATGTCAGCCCAATACTTGACAATAATTTGTTCTTATATCATTTTAGTAATTTTAATATAAAGTAAATCAAATGAGCAATACAAAAATTGCTTGACATAGCCATTGCAATGTATTTGAAATGCATCTCCTGATGGATTGGACATCTGTTACCGTCAGTTAGTAATGAAACTGCCCTTTATAATATACAGTATAAGTCCTCTTAGGTTTCTTTGTTAAACAAAGGATTTGGGTTGAATGCGTGTAAAGGAGGGGCCACCGCCCATTTTCCAGCTGGACTGAGACCCCCATAAATGTTCATCTGTCCCTTGATGACATCATATTAGCATCCTGTCTAGTTCACAGACATTCCCAGCCGTCACTGGCTTGGCTTGATGACAAGCTCGAAGCACAAGTTGATGATTCTTCTGTCCGAAAACAAAGAAAGTCCCTTGTAAACTCACTAATGTGTCTCCCTGTTTGTGTCTTTGTTTGTGTGCACAGCCGAGAAAGTGTCATCGCTGGGCAAGGACTGGCACAAGTTGTGTCTAAAGTGTGACCGATGCAACAAGCTGCTCAATGCTGGGGGACACGCTGAGGTCAGTATGACGACATTTTAGGGATGGGTACTTGACGCCGTACAACACGAGACTTGTCACAAATGATGTGCTCAAGTGTTGCATGGATTTTAGTGTTGGCCAATCTGGCCATTTTCCTTATTATCAGTTGTAGTAATAATTTCAGGATTTTATTTTAATTTGCAATCAAAATAGAAGAAACAGTACTTCAAACTCTTAGTCAAACATATTCATATGAAATACCCATAACCTAAAACGACTCTAAAATTCCAAACTTACAAAGTCAAAACTGTATTCAACCTGTATTCTAGCCATTTTAGAACAGTTGTGTATGTCACAGCTGATAATAAACTTTTCAGCATCATATAATTACCCAGCCCTAGTGGCTTTTCCGCTTTGCCGCTATCAACCACATTGGAATGTGCCACTCGTGTGCAAAGAACCTGCCTTGCTGTACTATCACGTGTTAAGGACGACGTGATCTCACCGTCGAAAGCATTTCCCCTGACAGGCCTCAAACGGATGCCACTGTATAATCTCTACCTGATTACACTACAGTAGTCCCACCCCCAGTCCCTTGCCCCCAGCATCTATGAACATCATCCAAATGCAAAGACTCATAATGAGTGAAGTCAACAGCATAGTGGAGTCTTGTTTTGTCTCCTTATTTAATGGATTCCATGCAGTCAACAAAAATCCTGGCGATCAGTAAATTGATAGTCAAGCTATGCCGATCACAAGTTCTCGCTGGACCACAACTTAGATATCACGAGCCGCTCTTTGGTTCTCTTAAGTGATGGTCTGGATTTTTAATACCGCAGTGATGTCTTTCTCAGGAAACACACAGCCTCTTGTTATATATATCAGCAGCGCAACCCACTCGCTTCCAAGCAAATTCCCACACTGAATATTTCTACAGTTATTCTTCTTTATTGATGTCAGCCCTTGATCTAAAATGCAGGTGTAGTTAGAGTTTTTAATGCATCACTCTAGTTTAGCATCAATTCTAGCATTGGTCCCATTACCCATCTGGCATTAAAATGACACCATCAGTATTATGGAGTACTAAGAAAGAATGTAAAAAAAAAAAAACAGACTGTGTGCTAGACTTCATTCCTGAGATGATGCTGCATGCAATTTTAAGAATGACTCATTTTATTTCTAATGTGGCTAAGGCTATTTTAAGATGATCTAAAAAAAGTGACTTACAAATGAGTATTAAAAAATTAAAAGGCCATTTGAAATCTAGTCCTTACATTTAAAATGGATTGAACATCCATCACTGTGAATGGTAGTGGATGAGTTAATCCTATCCTAATTTAACCCATTACATCTATATAGTATAGACAGTATGAATGTAAAAGGCTCTGGATTTTTCATGTGCCAAATGCTTGGCAAGCCATAGTTAAAACATCATGAGTAAAGCCATGTGACCCTAGCACTGAGTATTGTGGGTAGCACTTGACAGTTCCGCCTCTTTGTCCTCATCTATGGTCATTGGACTCTGGACCAATGGCTGGGCCCCCTTTCACCCTTCTTCTTAGTATCCAACAGTTCTGCAAAGGTTCAAATGGAAACATGACCTGTTATGTTTTGGGTGGACCGACCGGCCGGGATTAGATGATTCACCGAAAAGAGGGGGCTGTTTTAGAGACACTCACTTTTAGGATTTGTGCACTTTTATGGTTCATGTGACAAATGTTCACTCGTCTCCCATTGCATCACTTTGTCTGGTTTCTCAGCATGACGGAAGGCCCTACTGCCACAAGCCATGCTACGCCGCCCTATTTGGACCTAAAGGTGCAGTATGCAAATCCTTTCTTTTGCTTTTTGCAACACAATATTTTAGTAAAGCTTTCGACATTTTTTTTAGGTGTGAACATCGGAGGCGCTGGCTCCTACGTGTACGATGCGCCGGCCAACAACAATAAAGTGACGCCCGCCGCCGGGGACAGCGCTCCGAAGCAGGTCGAGGAGAAGAAGACGTTCACCACCAAAGCGCCGTCTAAAGGTGAGAGCAATTCAGGTGGCACAGATGGAGAATTCTGCGGTCAGGGATTAGTCTCCTAGTTTATTGGTACCACCTGCAGGGTGGAGGGCAATACTGCAGCAAAAAAAAAAAATAGAATGTACTTGTGTGATTTTTTTAGATGATGACTAAATTGGAATGTAATGCAAATTATATGAATAAGTTTGTTAAATAGTGAATCATTGTTATATCAGAGCTTTTAAGACTGAATTTGCTATAAAACTATTTAATTAAATATTTTAAATGTCAACACATGGTTGGGACAGGCTCCAGGATCGCGTGACCATTTTAAGGATAATCAGTAAATAAATTAATGCATGATCTGACCAATTATTTAATAAAATAAGGACTTTCCAAAACCTGCTATCCATAATATCAATTCTCAGTATTATAACAAGATGCATTCATAACAATAATTGACTGCATTATGTATAACCAATCTTACTATACTTACATTAAAAACACATTTTAAAGACAGATGTTAACTGTATATTCTGAACTGTAATACACAGCTGGAGCCTTCACCACTTTTTCGGGCGAGGCCAACCTGTGTCCCCGATGTAACAAGAAGGTCTACTTTGGTGAGTAAGATTTGACGTCTCAACGCCACTTGCTTGAAATTTAGTGACCATAACACCTGGATTTTTTTCGCCCTTAGCCGAGAGGGTGACATCCCTGGGCAAAGACTGGCACCGGCCGTGCCTGCGCTGCAAGAGATGCAGCAAGACTCTGTCCGCCGGCGGCCATGCAGAGGTGATGACGTCATGCATCCATGATGAGATACGTGCAAATTTGTATTGAACTCATTTTTCTCATCATTTTCCAGCACGACGGCCAGCCTTACTGCCACAAGCCATGCTACGCCGTCCTTTTTGGGCCCGAAGGTAACCACTAGGGAGCGCTGCCCACATGCCAAACATCGGCTGATACATCGCAACCAGAATGTTATGCGCAATGCTCTCTTGCACTTGATGTGGAAAAGTCTTTTGAGCTCAAGAGCTTCAATTGGTTTTTAACATTTTAGATGGCATTGCGTGGAATGGGGTTATTCCTGGAAAGTGTCATTTTCCAAAAGGAATCTGGAATTGATAAGGACGTTTCTGCAAAATCAATCCGAGTCTGGAAACAAGTGGCTCTAAAACTACTGCGCAATAGCTTAATTGTAATTATAATCAATCTCCAGTGCATATCCATGTCTTATTTATGATTTAAGTTCTTGCACAAAATATTACGACCTTTTATTTAATTATTTGAAGTGATTTTCATGCAGATAGCTCTATTAGTAATGCGACAATTATGAGAATTCCTTCCGCCGTTATACAAATGAGCCTCCCCGACTCCTCCCCTTTTTGCTTCTTCCTCCTTTAGGCGTCAACACGGGCGGCGTGGGCAGCTACATCTACGAATCCGTCGAGTGACCCGGCTTTCCTCCCTCTCGCCCCGCTCCATGCCCCACCCACCCTACATCGGCACCTCCTCCTTCCAGTTTATTCCTCGTCCTGGCCTTTAAATTCCGACCCATTTTGAGTTCCAAGTTCAGGTTTGCGTACACGTGCACAAAGGATTCCGTTGGTTTTGGGCACGGGAAAAACGGGAGATTGTTACATCGTCAAGAAAGCTATCCTTCTTTTTTTGTTTGTTTTTACTATATTTAACTCATGAGAATGTTATGTTTTGCCTTTTCAACATATTAGATGAACCTTCCTGCCTTCCCTCTAAATTTCCGGTTAGTTCCTCTTTGCCTTTAAAATCCAACCCATTCCAATTCAGTTTTGCGTAGGTGGGCAAAAAGGAATTCTGGTGGTTTTGCGCATGCAAAAGGTTAAATTGCCAAGAAAAGTGTCATTTTTTTCTTCTGTTTTTGTGATATTTAACTCATGAGAATGTTACGTTTCGCCTTTTCAACACATTAGACGACAAAGTGTTCCATTTGTGTAGCCCGTAGAGACACTGCACTGCATTTCATTGCTGTTGTTAGTTTAGTATTTGACACTCGCGTACGGCAGAAAACATGTATTAGTATTATTAATATTCAGGGTAGTCTCAATCTGTTTGTATTTGACGCCGTTTATGACGTCGGTTGTTCATGAGATGCAATAAATCAACACTACATGGCCAGTGTGATGAGTGTTTTTTATTTATTTATCATAATTGCCATGTTCATTTCCTTAAACAATGCATGATTATTTAAGAATGCTGTTACAATATCTGCATAAAGCTTTTCCTTATTTAACGTTTTAGCTCATGTATTTTTTTCTTCCATTAAGTATTAGTGTAATTCTCTAATAGCAACACTAGATAGAGCAATTGCCTTCTAGAATTCTGTTGTCATCTGATAGGCTAGTGGTTCATTTGCCTGACTTTTGTGCAGGAGGCACCATAGGATCAATTACACTTCAGTGGTAGTGATTGTGAGTGTGAAAGGTTGTTTGTCTCTGTGACCAGTCTGGGGTGGAGTCTGCCTTTTGCCCAAAGTCAGCTAGGATAGGCTCCAGCACCCCGCAAACCTTGATTGATATAGACCGGTAGCTCTTTTCTCTATTCATTTCTACCTTGAACTTACAAATAAGCAAAACAGAGCTGGACTCCCATATTTCTCGTTGGTTGACATATTCCGTTTAACAATGTGTCAGTCCTGTTAAAGTGTCAATTATCCTCAGAAAGATAAGCGTAAATGAATTTTTACAACTGAAAAAATGCAACCAGTCTTCCTTGCACAGCTGACTTTTGACCTTTGAGATTCCAGAAGAAGGCCTCGCCCCTTTTTCTCTCATTTGGAAGCATTTAGCAACGGAATATTTTTGCAAAACTTGATACAGGAATGTCTATTTCTACTTTCAAGATAATGTTGCAAGATAATGTGGGAAAACCCCCCCAAAAAGTTTGCAAAGACTTGTTGAGTTGCAAATCATTCGGAATGCTGCCCGTCTGAGAAAAGGCAGGTTTCCATGGCAACCGCCTACAGAAAGAACAACAACAACACGACAAGCTTGCTTTTTCAGGAAATAGGCTCTTGAACGTGGGTCCCCGGGAGACCCCGCCACTGTGGGAACCGCCATGACATCATTGCGCTGGACTGGATAGTGACACTTTTAGGTTATTTTTATTCTGTGACCCCAGTGAGGACAAAGCGGTTCAGAAAATGAGATGAGATGAATTGTTTAGGTTAAAAAAAAACAGGTTCCAAAGGAATATCTTAAGACACCACACTTGTTTTTAGGCATATTTAAAAAGATGACGTCTGTCTTTCTTGGAGCCGCAGTTCAAGGCTTAAGTGCATGTTTGGCATTAAAAGAGTCGGTCGGGCGGCCACCAGACCAAGCCCATGTCGGGATTTGATCGCACAGATGAAGGGGGAAAAAAAAGCCACGGATATGAAGCAGATGTTAGTATTGCGTCCAATCGAAATAATGAGGATGATGATTACGCGAGCAGATATCCGGAGGAAGGAAGTGTTTTCACCGCATAATACCAACACTAGATGTTAAATATTTTTTGTACAAAATATATCAATATTATAAGTAAGTCGATTCAATAATGCGGCATTCATTCAAGTACTTTAGTAGCCGTAGTAGTTGGCTTGGTGTGCTTATGGCACAACACTAAACAGTTCAAATGACTTCCTTTCTGCAGCTACTTTTGTGCAAGTGGAAAATGTGTGTATGTGATATTTATATAGATATACATAGTATGTATTTTAACTCATTTACAGCATTAGAAATTCAAGTCCTTTGAACTGAGAACAACATAAAGTGATGTCACTTTTTCCTCTTGGTCTGATCGCTACTTGACAAGTTGATCTTTGGTGATATCATTATCAAGCGTAAAGCTCCACCCTCATTTCCTGTGTTGAGAAGCTTCCTGTCGTCATGACAATCGGCCTAACAAACAGCCATCTGTTGCCCGGGCGACCAATCTTTGCCAGTGGGTTTGGAAAAGCTTGACCACAGTTTTTGCCACCAATGCAATACTCATGAATTTTAAATCTTGAATCCCCAAATTCTTAATATGGACTATACTTTGTCCTCTTTCAATCCTGATCTGGTCTTTTACATGGATTCTTGACTCACAAAAGTCGTAAACTTTACTTGGGCTTGATCTCAGCCTTGGTTTTTTCCATCTTAATGTAATATCAATCTTGAGTTTGGCATCTAAAAGTCTTGTTCTTGAGTTGGTCTCGGTTGCAGTCTTTGAACTTGAGCTCCTTTCGGTCTTGACTTGCGATTGCAAATATTTGGTAGACCTTGTTTCTGGGTGGATTCCATTAATCAAACAATTGAGTGAATTATGGCATTCAGGTTGTGTTGATGATTGCATATCAGCATCTAGACTTTGCTCTTCAAACTATGGAAATTATATTGCTTAGAGTGGAATTTAGGAGACACCCACCCACCTACAACACAATAATGATTTTTGTTGTTGTTGTTTTTTTGCAGTGTATGATATATTCCCTTTCACACTAACTGCTGTATCGAAATATTTTCAAATCCTTTGAGATCTTATGTGCTTTTATAAATAGGATCCTATAATAATACTATGACTTTTTTTTTGTTTTTGTTTGAACCTGCCCTGTTCAGCTATTTAGATGCAGAGAATGGAAATATGAGAGTATCAACATAATGGTGCTATTGTGTTCTAATTATAGCTATTATAGTAGTATTTTAAATTGCTGTACTATTACAGGAATAATTTTGTTAGAATGACTTGTAATGGTCTTTTTATCTACTAAAATGACAATCACAATAAATGTTTAATTCTTTAAAAAAATACTGATAAAACTTCTTTTCTAAATGAATTGACTTCAAACCAGTGTAACTTTATTTAGATATCCGACCCATGTTAAATAAATCATAAGTCAACCATTGTAAACTAGGTAGTCTATCTCTTTAATAGGAGGAGGAAGTAATACAATGTGGTCTAAAGCCTCTCCCACAAAAGGAGAAAAAAAAACATGTAGAACATTATAAAGGTGCGAGTACGCACCCATGGTGGACATTTTTGTGGTAGTTTTGACACACACATCAATCCGTTTCTCATCATCAATCATCAGGAGACAAACAGCAACATGCCAAAGTGTCCCAGATGCAACAAGGAGGTTTACTTTGGTAAGAATTGCATTCTTTTACTTTGTCTTTTAAGATATATTCTGCAACTGGATGAGGAAATGGGGATACACTTACCCAAAGACACTATAGATTTATTTTTAAAATAGTTAACACAAACTTACCTTAGTGTGAAGATGCTAGGCTGAAAAATATTGTAGTTTTAGGAGAAGTAGGAACATTTTGAAATGAAGCTGGTGTTATACCTCACTTTAGAAAAGGATTCTTTGCTGTTATTTTTAGTTTAATTTGAAAAGAAATCTTTGTAAATGTTGGATAAGAAAAACAAAAATATTCCCTTCATTTTTTTGAGGTGGACCACCTAATATAATAAAATATATACAATAGTTCTGAATAGTTCTCAATAGTTCTCAATAGCACTGAATGATGTATCACTTCCTCATCTGCTGATGAAACCTAATACAAATAGTGAGCACAACATGGCAGTTGCAATGAAAACAAAATAACAAGTTCCTTGGGAGAATTTAAAAATTGGAGTTATGTGTACTTAAAATCCTAAATCAGCATGACTGCAAATGAGTAATTTCATTTTTTTAGAGTATAGGTCAGTGAGCCATGGGCGTAGTAGAGTTGACTAAAGTGCAATGAAACAAGAAGGCGGGGCAAAAGAGCAGCTGAAGTCAAAGAAGTTTCTTCTTCAGAAATACAAAAACAAAAAGTGTCAAAATACAACTACTAGGAATAAAGACAGAACAGAAACAAGGTGGAAATAATGAGTAAAACTGATATTAAAAACAGTTACAATAAAGGAATCCAAATTGTTCACCACATTTTGGCTCAATAAATCATTTGTCAAGATAATAAAAGCCTTTGAGCACATATTAAAAAATTCCAGAGCTACGCATAAACATTTTTTGCAAGTTCCTGTTCTGCTTTTTTCTTTTTCTTTTTTTTTAATAACTGTGTCATTTCAAATGACAGCGGAGAAGGTTTCATCCTTGGGCAAAGATTGGCACAGACCGTGTTTGAAATGCGAAAAGTGCAGCAAGGTGCTGTCGTCGGGATCGCACGCCGAGGTAACCATCTAGTATAATGAAGGCACTTTAAAAAAAAAAAAAAAAAAACCTCATTCCCTGCCATTGACGATGACAGACGTCACATCTATTTTGATGAGGGGCTGGTTTAATTTCCCTGGGGGTTATTGCGTTGCTTTCTTTTCAGCATGAAGGCAAGCCGTACTGCCACAAACCTTGCTACAGTGCTCTTTATGGTCCACGTGGTAAGTACATTTAAAAATAAAATAATAATACATTTTATTTTATTTTTTTTTAATTCCCATTTTTCTTTCTCTTTTGAAAATGTTTTTTTTTTCCTTTCAGGTTTTGGACATGGTGGAGCAGAGAGTCACAAATATTAAATGTGTAAAAAAAATTACCATTTGTCCAACTATATTGGAATGTTTTTAAATTTGACAATGAATAACATCAATGTGTTTTATATTTCATTTAATCCTTTAAACATGTACTTTTAGTAATGTACTGTTAGTAAATCAAACAATCAAAAATGCCTGATATTATAATGATTTCTATAAAATAAAGGGGATTTTTTTAAACCATACTGTATGTTTTGAAGGCTTCATTTGAAATCTCCAGTATGTTAATTTTTTATTTCATTATAAATTTATTAAAACAAAATTGGTGAGGATTCTAGTTAAGACTAGACCTTTCTTGGATTAACATTTTTTTTGGAAAGGATAATACAAACAGGCTACCTCTGTTTCTGGCTGTTATGAATTGGTCGCAGCAAGCTGCTCCGGTCTGCTGGTACGTCACCATGGCAACAGACACAAACAAGTCAGCAAACATTAACACGCGTGTCAGCTGTTACCCTACCCTGCTTAAATAACCAACCAGAGAGCCCCTTTATTATAAACTCAGGCAACCACTGACATAGACAGACGTCCAATCCATTTGCAAAAGGAGGGTTAGTACCCATCCTTTGATTGGACACCAATCACTTAAAATGCAGTATATGCCAATATGGCCATCTTTTAGTGTCTCTTGGCTGTAATGCACTAAAGTCTAAGATAAAAAATAAGACTGTAGGTTTAAATTTTGTGTTTAATAAACAGTGCTTCATAAATCATTCACCTTAAAAGGTGGTAGAAAACAATATTAAATAAATTACACAGCCTGTAAAACACTTGCCCAGATTCCATTTTTCCAACTTTTAGTGTGAAAATAATGTATAAAGTACATCAAGGTACACCTTTTTTATTCACATCTCCTTCACTAAATATTTTTTTACAACTTTTCCCCTATATGAATTTCAACACAAGAACCAAGATATAAAAGAAAAATATAAATTACACATAGCAAAAAAGAACAGTCTTCCATTAAATTTTGTATTCATCATAACACGCTTTCATACAGACTGTGCATAGACCCAAGTTCATTTCCGCGACATAATCTCAAGGTAGCGCTTACTCCTAAAAAAAAAAAATAACAAAAAAACAAAGTGGCAGTATTAGTACAGCAAAAGATTAGGGGGTGTTTCAAGTGTAAAAGTAGTAATATGTTGAAATAAATATCTGGACTTTGTATTTGAATGTTTATATAGGATTTTTAGTCAGAAACGAGGGGAGTCAATTGGGATTTTGTGGGGCCTAAGATTTTTTTTTTTGCTGCTTTGTGGCTTCAAGAATAATTATGTACCAATTTGTTAGAATTCCGGGAGGATTGGTAGGACAGATTTCAAAATAGGAAATGTATGAATTGGTCACAGAACAAACGTGGCTTGTTCTTAAATGTCAACAGAGATTTTTTAATGTCTTAATCAGCCAAAATGTGGATTGAGTGAACAATATTGATGTGTTAGCATGAGTGTGCCAATGGAATATCATTATTGTGAAATCATCATTGGGCAAGTCAAAATACAACCCTGTACTGCGTACCATTTTAAACATTTGGAGTTGTAACGGTGTGAACAATTCATGCAAATGTAAGTTAACATGGCAAATAAATACAAGACCTTTCCACATCTATTCCTTCATCTATTGCACGCCTGCCCTTTTTCTATTCTTCACAGTAACAAACAGGCAGCTCTCATATTGTTTGAAATTTAAAAAAAAAACAGATGATTGTAGATAGTAATAACTATGAATAAGAATAGAAACACAACAGGAAACATGAAGCAGCCTCACATGACAGAAGGAGTAACGATACCCTGTATATGTACAGCATTTAAGTATATATAGTTATTTTTTTGATTGTCAAAAAAAAGGCCCAAAAAGCGAGTGCAACAAGGTCGCCACCTGCCTGTAAAAAAAGGATCCTGCATGGTATGATGGCCTGGCATTGCTTTATGAACTTGAACGCACACTTACGCACGTCCTTGAATGCTTCAGTCAAGTGTGCGTCACTGCCAGTCGTCATCGTCCCCTTCGCTGACCGTGGCGTCGTCGTCCTCGCTGTCGCCGCCCGCTTGCCGAGTGCCGTTTTGTTGCCGGGCGGCGGTGAAAGCGGCGGCCCGGGCGCGGTCTTCGGCCTCTCTTTGGCGTTGGGCGGCGGCTTTTTTTTCTTGCTCTGCGTGGCTTTTCATGTGTGCGCTGCGGCTTTTCACTTTGTAGAACACCCTGGTGTGGAAAAGCGGGTCACAACGATAGTGTTACTGACGGTGTTGTTCTGGTCCGTGTGTCCTGTTTGGGTGTTGCTATGACACAGAGTTTTGTTGGATGACTGACCTGCCGCATTTCTTGCAAGGGAACTCGCCCTCGGGGGCGACGACGCGCTTTGTGCCTGTTGGGGGGGCGATCACGTGCGGTGGCGGAGGTCGCTCCCTGGTTAGGGTGTCTTCTTGGGCCCGCATGATTAGAACGGTGGCGGACTGTGGATTTTGAAGAGTTAATGTGAAAATGTGTCCATGGAAAGGAATTGTTTTCAAGCATGTTATGCAATATAATGGGCATAGTGCTTTTGGAATGTCCACCAGGTGGCAGCGAGTACACTATATTGCTGAAATATACAGATTTTTTTCCAGTGTTCGAGTTAAAACAAATCATTTTGTTCCATTAAATTTGAAATACGTCAAATGAATAACAAAAAGGAATAAAGTAATGTAATAATTTAAGTGTTTTGACATGTTTTTAAATTTATTTTATGTCATCTAGGTCAAACTAGGGAATTCTTTCAGATTGTTATGAAAAAATGAACCACTTGTTTAATTTACTACTGCTCTGGATTGTGATTCGTTTTTTCTTTTTTCTTTTTGATTGCAGGTTGGTGTGCAACTTGAAGGATTTCCAACACTTTGTGGAGATGCAATAAAAGAATAATTAAAGTAAGTTGTCAAAAGGATTATTAAGATTTTGAGAGGACGAATAACTCGAAATTTTTAACGAGCCATGTTTTACATCCTGCAAATGGTACCAAAGTGGCTTCATAATGTCATTTCTTGAAATCATACTAGTTCTCCTGAGGACATCCAAGTCAATATTACAACACTATGATGGAAAATGGAATAAGTTGTAAGCAACTGGTTTATCCAGCCCTTTTTTTCCAGCACTTTTCTCACTTGACTCACATTCTTAGCCGACGTCGGCACCGCGACGGGGGCGACGTCCTGTTTCTTGTCAGCTGAGCCTTCCCACTTTCTGCTGTCTTCCTCCCGTTGCTGTTGCAGTCTGTGAGAGGCCTGCATGGACATTAAAAATGAACAACCAATCTCTCCACACTCCTAATTCAATCATTGTTAATCAATCAGGCCCTACCTTTTGATTGGTCACCTCTTCGGTCGTCCCGCCACCCGGCGGTGGAGCCTCGCCGTAAATCAGCGTACCGTTGCGGCCCACCTTTGTGTGCTTCTTGTACGAGTAGTAAAACTCGACGCATTGTGCCACTGTCTTGGTGCCCACCTGCAGATAAAAACCCCAGCCATACATTTAGAAAGGCTAAGAACCCCTGGAAAA
The DNA here is from genome assembly GCF_051989575.1 of Stigmatopora nigra. Classification (NCBI taxonomy): domain Eukaryota; kingdom Metazoa; phylum Chordata; class Actinopteri; order Syngnathiformes; family Syngnathidae; genus Stigmatopora; species Stigmatopora nigra. The sequence continues at coordinate 7,352,985 of NC_135520.1, forward strand.
TATCCCAAAGATGCCTGTTTTGATTAAAAATGGAAGAATTGTCTCCTCTTTTAGGCATGATATCTTGAAATTTCTGTCTAATTCCCCTATCAAGTTTTGGAGACTTTTTTCCTGTAGAAATCCATTCTACATTGTGTTTTAGGAAAAAAAAAAGAATGAATTGAATTTCTTACTGATACATTTGTGCTGCCTTGAATTGATTTGCCATCAGAGTAGACTTTTCTTTACCTGTTTCTGCACCATGAAAAAGTCCTTCTTGTACGTGGCCATGCCTTTGTTAAAGTGACATCGCTCCACCGCAGACCACCTGTCGGATCCTGCGACAGAAACCATTAAAATGTGTTTCAGCTCGGGAGAGTGAGTAACGTTTAGCGCCATCAATAGCAGCCAAATAGTTTTTATTATTTTACCTGAGTAGTGGTAGTTTGATAACAAATGGGACTTGGGTAACACAGGATCCCTGAGCATGAGCAGCGATAAAGCAGCCTGCAAAACAAAGAAAAAGAGGATATTTATTGGACACCGGACAATCGCTGACCGCTGGACGTGCCCGAGGGATTTCTAGCTCGATAACTTTTGCACGCGGCCGTCTTTTTGCGCCTAGCCGCTCTGCCGTTGCAGAGCGGAGTGGGCGTCTAAAAGGCCCAACACACACACACTTCTTGCTCTCCCGTCGTTTCCTTGACAACGCTGGAGCAGTGCTGGTCGCTAAGGCCTGGAATCTCAACCTGGCACTGTTGCAAAACATACCAAGATGCTCATGTTTTGCACACTTTTGTTGTCAGAATTGCTGATGCTAATGTTTCATGTTTAGGTTTTATGGTTTAAAAATGTAGAAGATGAACATTCATTTTAAAATTTCAAAGATTAGAGTTTCAGACAAAGGTTTGAAGGAACAGATTAAGGTTTAAATCAAGGTTTTAACACGCGCTTTTGGAATCACAGATGTGGGTTTAAATCCTGGATTAAGCACTTGAAAATAAGATTTGAGAAATAGATTAGTACTAGTTTTAAATAAGGGTCAGGTTTATAACATGCAAATTTCTTGCACTACTGGATCTGCTCCGGTCTTATAACCAAATCCGATACTGCCCGATATTTCAAAAATAGCCATAGCCATCGATTAATTCAAAGTAGAATTTGACTGAATCCTGCTTAGATTTCGAAAAAGATTGACTGTCAAGACTGCCTCTGAAGTTCCAATTGATACCTAACATTTTCTCAACAGGGTTACCTTTCATATAAATTTGGAAAAAAACAAAGCAAGTATTTAAAGGCATGTTTCAGAATTGTAAGCAGGTAGTGAGACCTGCAGATACTCACCATGATGTCACCATTACACTCGTGCAGACAATGGTGGGCCAGCTCCTGGTTGCTGCCTCCTCCGTATAAAGCGCTGGAACATGCCAGGTGCATCAGATCTTTCACTGAGAGACCAAAAATATGATTTGTTTATGGCTCTCTCAGGCCAAAAGGTTCACAAAGGGTGACGTTTTGAGGAGAACTACCTCTTTTGTGGTAGTCTGGCTTGTCGTCGAGCTCGGTCCGGGGAGCCCAAAGTAGATCTCCTCGATGTGTGTCGAGCTCCACCAACGTGCGTGGCCTCAGTTCCGGGATCTGCGCCTGGTAATGCGGCCCCAAATTGATCCGGCTGGAGAAGATGGAGATGGGATTAGTTTAGATTAGACCCATGATTTCACAATAGAAAAATGATTTATGACTAGTCACGGATGGTTTGGTATATTTTGAAACATAATAAAAGGATATCTACAGTTTGTTGATGCAAAAATGATATTCCAGCAGGGGATTTTATCTAGAAAGAATACTCAGTTTGATGCTCTTTGCCACTAATGAAAGAGCAATTAAGGACAATAGTGAATATTTTGACAGATTTCAAAAGAACAAATAACTGCACGGTGCAATGACGGAATGGCCATGCTAGCGCTGGAAGCTGTTAACACCATGGGGATTTTAAGAGTACTCAAACCACTCAAGGCTATGGAGTCAAGGTAAAGTGAATTCTATTATTTCTTCTGGGCAGTTGGAGTGACTTGCTTTTTGAACTCAAGTGTTTTTTTGGGCCACTTTGCACGACGATTAAAATAACCTAGTAATAAAACATTTCAATTGGGATAGTGATCTACAAATGACAACTCCTCTCTGCATAGATTCAACTGGTAATTCAATATATAGTGAGTTTATGGGTTATTTCTAGTTATTTTGTTAGTGCTGGGTCACAATTTCAACACATCTCACAACAGAACAGCTCATGATTCAGCTCAATGTTATGATCTGGATAATTGGCTGTGGAGCGTGCACTGTTTTGTGTTCGTGTGTGAGTGTGTGTGTGTGTAATAGCATAGAACGCAGCAAAGTACTCACGGCTCAATGCTGACTGGAGTGGGCTCACTCACTGCAGACAAAACCGGAGGAGTCATGTCGCTGCTACCTGAGCAAGCAGAAAACGGGGTTTCAAATGGACTTTCATGGCTTAATTAAGGATCCAAATAAGTTGAAGTTGAAGTTAGAACTGTAGGAAGATTTTTTTAACGCTTATCTGTTTTCTTAGTTTTAGCGTTCCAAGTGGTTTTAAGGTAACTTTTGTAGTTAATGCAAAAAAAGCAGATGTGTTTTGTTCATCATTGTCAATGCCAATCACTGAGTTCACATACTTGAGCAGAGCAGGCTACGCGTGGCCGACTTGGGCGTTGCGGACAGTGGGCCCCCGGCCGAAGCCGATAGAAAAGTGGAGAAGTAGAGGCCGGAACCCTCGCGCACTGGACTGAGGATGGGTGGCGGTGTGTAGGGCGGCATGGCAAGAGGGTTATCGGCCAGGCGGACGGGTGAGCGCAGATGGCTCTGGTAGGGTGTGATGGCAGAGTAGATGGCGGGCGGTGCCACAAAGACGCCAGGTTTTGGTGGCGGGATGAAGAGAGGTTCGGGGCGAGGGCGCCGCTTTAACTTTTTCATGTCGTCGTCGCCATTCTGCATAGGAGAGAGTAGGTGGTATTAATGCAAGTATAATAAAAATCACATTCAAGAGTTTAACTGAAGGATATTTTGGACGAGTGTTTTTTATTTTTTATTTCATTTGTTCTAGTTAACCTATTTTTCTTCCTTTTAATAATTACATTATTTTATTTGACCACAATTGATAGCTTTTACAGAATTTCCATCCTTATAATGGCATTATTATAATCTAATGTACTTATTGTTGAGGTTAGCCTTTCAGTATTATTTATATTAGTGAAACCAAGCTTGTAGTTAATGTCACGTCAAATATACTCCCTCCGAGAAAAAATGCATCAGACATCTATTGCCTTCAATAGCAGAGTTAAAAACACCCACTAATAGCAAAGGATATGCAATCTATTTTGACCAACAAATGTGATTCATATTTCTAACCTAATTACATCCTACAGGCAATGTCCTTTCCCTTATGCCAAAAATAAACAGATTCATGTTTAAAGGTTGGTAGTATGAAAGAGGGATGATTCCAAGGCAAAAGTGTAGTACGACCACATAGTCTTGACCTAAACACTGGATAAGATGTCTTATCTGGAACAGTAGAGACTCCCTTTTCCAATGAAATGGAAGAAACGTGAGGCGCACAGCAACAGGGGGGAAGGGGGACAGGCATATCGTGGGGGGATGGGAATGTCTGTATGTGTGTGTTGGGGGGGTTTTAAGGCCCTTTTGGCATAATTGCTGGAATTTACACAGAGGGGGAATGTGATGGAATACAGTGGATCTACTGTAGCCACATGACAGTGTTGGGATGGTGTTTCTGTTGTGCAAGGCTGGATGCTATCGTGAATACTTGGCCAAAGGACAGATAACATTCGTATGCATTTATCAAGATGACGTAAATGCGTGACCCGATGCCGTGCTAAGGCTTTTTTTTTTCTTCCTAAAGATAATCCCTTGTCAGTTTCTTTCTATTGTGAATGGTGGATGTTAGCCCAAGTCACAAGAGAAGTGATTGATTATAACAATTCATGCTTCATTTTCAGCCTTTGTTTTGGAGTTATTTGTACAGTGTGGTCCAAAGGTCACTCTGCAAGTTTGTTTTTTTCTACTTTTTTAGCAATCATTTGGACAGATGTTAACATAGAGGATTTGGAAGCTGAAGTTTGAAAGTTATTGTTGTGTATTACTCCTTTGCCAGTGTTGGAAAAATGTCATCTGGCAAGATTTTCTATTTCTGACAATAGATTTCAGAAGCGTTGATGGTAATGCAAGTTATGTCCTCAATGGCAATTTCTTGACAATTGTTCTTGGCAAACCAAAGATGAATTGGCCATTAAGATCAGAACTCCTCGTGGACAGAAACTTTCTTACCTGTTCCAAGCCTTCCGTTAGCGGGTTCCTCAGCGAGCGCCGCCGACTGACAATGACCGATGGCTTGCGCTCGCCGCTGTCCAGCAGATCGGAGGCTTTGGGCGGCAACGGCGGAGGGAACTTGGACACTGGTGGCACGTTGTCGGGACACGGTGCCAGGTCCTTGCGGCGCACAGGTACAGATACGGGGATGACGAGCGGGAGCAGCCCATCGTCACGCGGTGGCTTGGTGCTAAAAACACCAGGCTGGGGGGGAACCCAAGGTCTGTGCGCCTCCTGGTAAACAGGAGAGAGAGGATGTCAGGATTCAGGAATAAGTCGAGAGGGAGTCGCCATAAGGGGAGACAATATCCAAGACTGAATTGTCTTGTTGCAGGTCCTAAGAAAGAGTGACCGTGTCAAAAAATTCAAATGACTGCACTATTTTATTGGCAAAGACAAATGAGAAAGACTAATTAGGATCTACTTATAATACTGAGCCTTTTTTGTCACTGTTTTGGAGGATATTTGGCAAAAAAAAATATGGTTTGCCCGTATTTTAAAGTTACTTGTAGAAATGTTTAATAGGCAAGTTGCTGTTTTGGATGTTTTACTTTGAGTTTGTGAGAAAAAAAATATTTGGAGGTCCTGCATCTCTCCATCAGTCAAGTATAAAATGAAGCCAACCCGTGTTTCAAAATGTTAAGTGAAAGTTGAGCGCTGGTGGAAAACCCCCCAAAACGACACAAGAGTGAAGTTGAGTGGAGAGATATTTTGCTGAGTGTTGCATAAAATCAGAGTGTGAGTGTGTTTTTTGTGTGTTGTGGCCAAATGGGGGTGGGGGAAAGTGAGGCCAAGCTGAAGTTTCTCTACTTTGATGGATTGGGGTGGGGGCGGGCGGGCGGTGCTGCCATGTAACCAAACACACGGTTTGTACGAGATGTCAGCAAGCCAATGTAGGACACGCCGAGTTCCACTGACTCACTGTTGTTTAGCAACTTGTTGCACAATCACTGCGCGTGACTCTGCATGTAACAGGCCGAGATGGCTTCCGATCCCAGTTCAGTTATTTCAAACGTGGCCCTCAGAGGTCAATTTCAACACAATTTTGGCCTACTCAGAGTGACCTGAACTGAGACACAGACTTTTTTTTGGATGTAGTTTAGGATTGTTAGTAACTTTGAGATATTTTACGGTTCATATGTCCATTAGGAATATGTGCTTGAGGACTAACCTTGGCACCCTGAGACGGCAGGGTCTCCATCTCGGAGGCCTTTTGTGCAAGAGTTTCTAAGTTGACCTCCTGAGACACCCTGCGCTTTCGCTGCGACGTGCTCTGGATGACACCCGTCGAGGTAGCTTGGATGTCGGCGTCCTCGACACGCGTCCCGTTAAGAGGGATCTGCATCGCCGAGTCGCCGGGGAAGGGGATGTCGTCTGAAGGCGCGCCGCCTTCTTTCGAGAGGCGCCGCGACCTGCGCAGATTCTGCGCCTGAGACAAGCAATCTGGCAGCAGAGGCGGTTCTAACAATTCGGGTTCCGGAGTGATGTCCTGGATCAGTGGTTCCTGGATTTGGGGGGGAGCAGCCGCTAACGAGGGCTCCTGGGAGTGTACGAGTTGTGGGTGGGAGTGGGCGTTGGGGGGGTAGTAGTCGAGCACATGCTGGCTTTGTGATTGCAATTGCTGATGTTGCATTTGAAGCTGCTGCTGCTGGAGAATGATCTGCTGCTGCTGCTGCTGTTGAAGTTGTTGCTGGATGAGGTTCTGCTGTGGAGGTTTGGCTCGCACAGAGTAGTTGGGTGGGTTGGGCAACCTGGCGTTACCTTGGAAGCTTTGGTAGAAGACGGGCAGATTCTGCCGGGGCTGCCCAAAGGCTAACTGAAACGGCTGCAAGACCGAGCTTCCTGCTGGGTGCGACGTATTGTTTGATTGGGGGTTCAGCCCGCCAGCTTTCAGGGTGTCCTGAAAGGCCTGGGACTGTTGCTTCTGATGTTCCCACTCCAGGCCCCTCGCCTTGACATTACCTGGGTATACATCCGTGGTTGGTTCAGGCTTGTCTACAGCCTTATCTCCAGTGGCCTGTGTGGGTTTCACAAACGTTGTCTGGTTCCTGGAGTCGGTCAAGTAGTTGGCAAAGTTTTGTCCCCAGTTAGCAGCAGTGGTCCAGGCGGCGGTCTTCTGCTGCTGCTGCTGCTGCTGCTGCTGATCGGACTCCTGCTGGGCCCACTTCATAGGCACCGTCTGCTGATAGTGACTCCTATTCTGTTCACCCTTGTCAGGACTAAAGATGACCGAGTTGAGGAACACGCGATGGCCTTCCGGATTGGATGTCACGCTGGTCACTGCATCTGTTTTCGTGGGTTCAATATAGTAGGAACCTTCGGGATGCTGCATTGTTTCCTTCATGGCTTCAGTGGGCTCGGTGAAAAATGTGATGCGCTTGCCCGTTCGTTTTGCGCTAGGTTTCTGTTGGGCTGGTACGCTCATGGCGAGCATGTAAAGGCCGGTTTTGGGAAAACACGTTCAGTTACTCTAATTGTTCTTTCCCCCAAACACGTCTGAATAAGAGTCTACAACAACATTGACATAGCTTCTTCTTCCAAGTCTGTTGTTTGGTTTCCCTCATTTGTGGGTCACAATCTGCAAAAGAGAAAACATTGTCAGATCTTGTCATACCCTTTCTTATTAGTATTGTTACAATTTAATCATCTCCTTTATTCCCCCTCAACCAATTTGCCACTCATGTGTATCTAGGTCAATGTTAATGTATTTTGGAGAAATTGTAGGCTTTGAGTTGAGATTTTGGGGAGATTTCTAAATCATATTTCAAGGCCTGACATTTACTTGCCAAATGCTGAATCAAACTGGTACAAACCAATCTGACACCCTTGCATCCTATGTTTTTAGGATTGGGAGTCAGTTATCTGACATTTTCAAGCTTCAGCAACGATCAAATGACACGGCTCTATTATTTTTTCTTCTGAAATACTTGTTAAACTGTGCCTAAAGGTGTTCTCCTGACAGAACAGTCTCACTCACTCCCACTACTGCCTCGGTTGTGCAAAAACTCAGCATTTACTTTCTCAATAGACAAACAAAAGAACCTCAGCTGAAAGGTATTGTCGGGTATGCGAATATGGAAGAGAATGGGTGGGGGTGTGAGTCATTAGTCACATGACACCACACGGCACAATCCGGACCGAGTTCAACCTTATGTTATTGGAAGCTGGGGATTTTGAGGGTTGATGAGAACTTTCTGGAAATCTGTCGCCTCTTCAAAGATAGGTTCACGGGAGGATCCAGGTTAAAATTTCAACATCTCAGAGCTGTGAGACAGACAGACGTGCTCACTAGTGGGGAAAAAGTGCTGGCATTTGACCAGAACTATCAGGTTTCAATAATACCATCTTGTTTTCAGAACAAGTAGCACTGCTACAAAACAAATACGCATGTTGATTGTGACTGTAATGTATCCCATGTTCAAATCATGGGCAGACACTATTACAATGATTATATCTCATTAAACCATGAGTCAGAGAGAACATAAATAACAGATAACAAAATACTGTTTACAAAGACTCCAGAGATAACAACAAAGTTGCATTACTACAGTTATACCACTATTTATGGATTACTACAATTGTTATGAAAAGAATTTACCAGTACTCATTGTCTAAATGGTGCATTTAGTAAACACATAAAAGTACATGCTTCATAGGTTTAAATTAGGGGATTAACTTCTTGGCCCTGATGAATACCTTTGTTGTTTTTGTTTTGTTGTGCTGTTATCTCATTTTACCTTGCGTAAATAGTACTACAGATGAGAGAAAACAGCTCTTAAAGCACTGAGTGAGTCATTAGAGGAAGGGGGTGCGTGTTGGGGCTCGTGGCCTTTAAACCACTGACACCCACAAAGGAAGGCCAGATGAAAGTGAGCAAGTGAGAGTCATGAAAAACTACTGAATGAAGCCCATAATGTCCAATAGGCCACCCGGCAAGGACTTGGCAGCCTGCAATGATTCCATATCACCATGACAATATCTGTCTTGAATATGAAAAATGTTTTGGTGTCCAGGTTTCTGAGCAGACTTTGGCAATGGTGCCAACTTGTCAACATTTGTGGCAAGAAAAAAAAATGATAATAATGATGACTAAAACACCATCTGTACTAGTAAAGTCTGCCAGTGGTGGCAAAAAGGGAAATTGTGGCAATGCACAAAAGAAAACACAAGTATTTGTTCAATTTAATATAAAAACAATTAAACAGCATCAATCTTTAAGAGACAATACTGACTTAAGAATTGTCAATATCCTCTTATTTAGTATGTTATATACATATACATATATATTTATCTACATTATAAAGGACAATTTTAAAAATAGAATATTCTTATTTATTATATTAATTTGTTTTGTATTGTATATTGTTTAATGCACATTTTAAAATGACAAACTGTTTTTTTAAATAAAATTTTAAAAATGTGCATTCATTTTTTTCATTTTATATACTAGCAATCTGCTTTTAATTTAGAAAATGGTGCAGTCACAATCCATCTTGAACCAGATCAGTTTATATTCCAATCCACATTGAAGCTAAAATGTAATGACTACAGTAACATAACAGTAAATAGCATGCCATTTATCAATAAACCTGCCTAATCACTAAATGACTGGCGATTAATCTACTAGCTAAATAATCATTGCAGCATCCCTACTTTAAAAATGTCTTGCACAATATATTACAAATGTTGTTGTGGCCACTGTGGACTTAGCAAAAAAAGGCCACCCTCTGACAAATCTAGGATGTGCCTGGCAATTGTCACCCTTACCCCTACGAGGAGCTCCTTAAAATAGATGGGCTGCAGCTGTCGAGATCCTGCACGCTCGCTCAAGGGGCCGAAAGCGAGCTCGTACTCCCTCTGTACTCAGCCTCGTCGAGATACCTCGTGATGTTCCGATTCCCGCGAAACCTTCGCCAAGGCTGTACTGAAACGATTTGTGCTATCACTCTGATTCGTGTCCTATCTATTTTAGCTGGCAGGGCTGGCGGCTAGGTCATCACAAGGTTGATGAAGTTCAAGAAATCTCTTCTTACATATTAAGACTAGTCAATTCAATCAATCCCCAGGCCTAAATCCAAACGAGTATGTATTTTTCCTGTCAATGAGACATCTCAAGTATTTGATTAAGCATCTTTCAAAAACCATTTTATCATTTCAATCTGGATCAACGCAATATGAAATTGTCTTTCCATCTCTAGTTGCCATGACTCATGAGAGAGCCACATCCGAAATGTGCCACTCGAAGCGTGCAGTGTCAACGCAGCCTCCGTTCTGTGCACGCAAAGAGTAATGTTGCAATCTTGCACACATCAAAGGCTTTTAGCAGCAAAATATTCAACCGAAGGTGGCGAGGAAAGCAAAAGTGGAGGAGGTGGGGGGCGGACTACCTTGCACAAGCCTGCCAAATATCCATCCATTTTCTAATGCACTCCTTCTTCTTGGGTAACTGGAGGAGCTGTTTGGAGGCGCCTTTGGGTGAACAATAGATTGGTCGCTTATCACTTGCAGGGCACATACGACAAACCCAATTCATACATAGGAACTTTGTAAGTCTTCTGCACCACTCAAGTCATTATGTTATCCTGCAGTAAAGGGCCATGTTTCAGGTGATGGATGGATGTTTTTTCTGGGAATGTCAAAATGGATTGGACGATTATGACTGATCGGTTAGAAGATCCTCAAGGAAAAGAAGATTTTGAATTTGTCAAGTCAATCCCCAGATTTAAACCCTACAGTAAATGTTATTTTCATGTATGCCAATTGCTGGACACATCCAGACAAGCCTGAATCCTTTAAAATGCAGGTTTTGGCATTGTGACAGGCAGATGCAAAACTCTATACATAAGGCACAGATTCACACCCACAACCCCAATGTCAAGTGTGACGGAAATGTTGTGAACACTTGCCCCAACGTTTCAACTTAACAGATCCGATCCGAAAATAAACAACACAACCGTCCTATTCCTTGAACAGAAAGCATGACTTTGCACGGGTATGTTGCACAGACCATGCACGCAGGCGGGACCCCCTCGAAACCCCCAAACCCTGCGCTATTGTGCTAACAACAGCAAAAAAAAAGAAGAAAAAAAACAGGGTGGAGAGGGGATTATCTCGTTCCGAACGCCTGCAGCCCACCACAACAAGGAGATTGTCAACAAGGCACATGTGACATGTGCACAACTTCCAAGACAACAAGATGGACACCGCGCTTACATGTAAAGGAGAGAGCAAGCAACTCATCGTACTTACGTTCTTTTCCAAAGCGCAGTCTGTGGATGTTCGACGCGGACAGCCGGCACGTCCTCACCGTGCAGAACCGCACATACGAGGACTGCTGCGTTGCATTGCCCGAGGTTGACTCACGCTAGGCGGCTGCTGACCTCACACCGCCCCCCACCCCTCTCTGCACTTCCAAGAGGCGGAGTTCCGATCCGGTGGTAGCTAAACAACAACAATGAAAGCTAACCTGACATGCTATTGCACACGATTGCCTAGTCGATTGGTTGCACGAATCGGGACCATGTTAACAAAATAAAGCCATTTCTATTGCTGTCTTGTTGACTAGCTGCTTGTCTCGTGACAACAACCATCCAAACCACGCCTATTTATTTTCCGGTGCCCTTATTAGGGCATTTCCGATGTGACGAGCCATTTACCGGGCAAGCAAGCTCACAAAGGATTTACGGGAAATTCCAACGCACACATTATATATACAGGACTAAACTATATGGAATCAAGTCGATATACTTTAATTTTCGCTTTGTAATACCACCCTAGGGATATTTGAAAGCAATAGACAGGTTTATTATGATAGATTTTGATACAGAGGGCTTTGCATACATCCATAAAATTTATCCATCTACATTTTTGCAAGGTAACTTTCTCTGAAACTTCTAAAAACGTGGCAAAATTTGTTGAAATGTGTTTGTTTTTAATTGAATTGACAGTATTGGTAAAATAACAATAGTACATTTTAGAGCTGTGACTCCATTGCAGTGAATTGTGATATACATTCTTGATGTGTATATACTCAAACTTGTTTCCACATTGTCTGCGCCTGCCATTGCGGGCAATCTGCGCCCCTCCTATTTCCAATGCATTGGATGTTAGTTTCAGTCAAATTATGTAAAAACAACAACCAAATTCATCACGTCTGCAGTCAAATGACGAATAATGAAGTTTGAGGATTCTTATATATGTAAATACATTTCCCAGGATGATGCACAGACCTAGCAATTTGTTGAGCGAATCAACTTGAACTTCAACATTTTTAGTGCGCATTTATGTCACCGCGCATGCGCGTAAAATTGACGCTCAGGCCATATTTGGGCCGCTCAGTCGACGCTAACAGTTAGCCACTGATGAAGCATAAAATATCAAACAAAAACCATAATATATTAAGATACAAAACTATGCATACATCAGAAACATATGCGTTTAATTGCACAGCGGGCAAAAGTTGCTCAACTGTTATTTGTCGTGACAAATTCCTTCACAAGTCATGTTTTTGTGTTAGTGTGTCAGTGCGCGTGCGTAAAGAAGTTATTTGCGCAAGTTATTTCGCTTCTCTTCTCGTCGTCAGGACGCAACTCACCTAAACACTCAAAAATACAAAAGTAGCAGTACTCACACTTTATCTAGTTGGCTTCTTCTTCGCCATTTTGGCAACACTCTGCATCGTCCTAAAGTAGCAAAACTGTGATTTGTAACTTAATTCTTCTGCAAGGCATCACTCACTTCCCCGGTATAGTTATTGAGGCAGCTTTCCATCGTTCATATGCTCACTGCGCTGCGACCCTTGAAGTGATAAAAGTCACTCATTGCACCATCCTGGTAATTATTAAATGCACTCATTTGTGGCGTGTGGGTGTAAATTCATTAATATCGGTCAGGTGAAATGATCGACGTCCAACAAATATCGAAACTCAGAAACCCTTTTTATATGCTAATAGTGCGCTCTTATCCGTTACGCGTTGGGCTCGGGACGAGGCTTGCATGCAAAGATTAAATGATTGCAAGACAGTTGTAACCATCAGAGGGTGTACGTCGTATTTTGACAACCACAAACGCATAATAATTTACCAAAAAGGGCAAAGAAATTGCTTTTATGCGACCCTCCTTGCAGTTATACTACTTTTTGTTTGCTACAAATGTGTAACGCCGTTTAAAACACTATTTGTGCAGGCCGGCGAAACCGGATATTGGTAGGATATTAACATCTCGATGTGCTCTTTGCAGTAGTTAGTCATCAAGGATGCTAGTGAAGAAAGCTATTCTCAACTCTAGACCAGGTTCGTTTAACTTTACACTTGTATTCACAGTAATTCGGACTGATTTTTTCTTCGTTAACGTTTGTCAAGGGTCAAATGGGGTGCCAGATCCTGGAAATTTCCGCCTGGAGGAGACAACGCTTAACCCGGAATTGAGAGAGGAGGAAGTTCTGGTTAAAACTCTGTACCTCTCTGTTGATCCATACATGGTATTATTACACACACTCACAGCGTGTTAACTTGCAGCACAACATACGATTTCATGTTTTGCACTTGTAACCATGCATTTATACATTGCAAAGCAGTAATATTGCAACATGTGTAGTTTGGTTCTGGAGTGCATGTCACATCTCAATTTACAGGGAATATAGGCAATCGTGATTAATCGCTTTATTGTAATGTCAAATGCAGAGATGCAGGATGAATGAAGAGACCGGCTCGGATTACTTGACCCCGTGGAAGTTGTCGGAAAGCGCGGAGGGGGGCGGGGTCGGTGTGGTCCAATCCAGCCGTCATGATGCCTTGCAAGAGGGGGATGTGGTCACATCCTTCACGTGGCCCTGGCAGAGCCATGTTGTCATGAAAGGAGGCACTTTACAGAAGGTTGAAATTATGGATTATTTCTTTACATTTATTCAGTGCCATTGGTGATGATAAACAGCCAATCTGTTTGGGTTGAGACATTCCCTGCCAGGCCACCCAATCCAAATAGATTAGAGATGATAACTGAGAATAAGAATGAATAACAAAGTAAAGAAAAACTGATTGTGGACATCCCATACTTTCAAGTTCCCGATATTTACAAAAAACAAATGTACTGTATATTCTCTAAATTCTGAAATATTTTCCCTAATCCAGGTGAATCCTGAGTTGGTGGATGGCCACGTTTCCTACTTTCTGGGGGCGGTGGGCATGACGGGCCTCACGGCGTTACTGGGCATGCGAGAAAAGGGTCATGTGACCAAAGGAGCCAATCAGACACTGGTGGTCAGCGGTGCAGCTGGGGCTTGTGGTTCTCTGGCCGGACAGATTGGCCGGTTGGATGGTTGCTCCAGGTCTTTATCAAACATTATACTCCAGTTCTTGAAGAAATATATCATTCTTTTTAAACATGTTTCAATATTTATGATTCGTGATTCAAGACAATTCATTTATTTTTTTTGGAAAGTCAATATTTACAGAAGACAGAGAGGAAAATGTATGTCAAATTCTCACTAATTATATCAAGTTCATTGATTGCACAAAGTAACATTGACTGTCTTCTCCAGAGTCGTCGGAATTTGCGGTTCTGAAGACAAGTGCAAGACATTGGTGGAATTGTTAGGTTTTTCTGGTGCTATTGATTACCGACGGCAGGACGTTGCCATTGGCCTGCGGGAGAACTGCCCCGATGGCATCGACATCTACTTTGACAACGTGGGTGGAGAGCTCAGCGACACTGTCATTGCACAGGTACGACCTAAGCTTGCTCTTTTTTTTTTTACTGCAAAAAGTCAACACAAAAGTACTTCTATGGTAACTGACTGAACCACTGTCCCTTGTCTCACTCCCCTTAAGATGAACCAGGGCGGTCATGTGATCTTGTGCGGTCAAATCTCGCAGTACAACAAAGACGTCCCTTACCCGCCGCCCCTCAGCCAGGAAACGCAAGATAACTTGCAAAGGAAAAACATCACCAGAGAAAGGTTTTTGGTACTCGACTATATGAGCCAAGCCCAAAATGCCCTCTGTGAGCTCGGCGGCTTGGTCGCATCTGGGCAAATCAAGGTGAGTGGGATTCCAATCATCTTGCCACACCAAAACGGGGGCTTATTTTGATTTAAAAAGAGAAAAAAATAATTGCTAGGATTTTTTTTAATCTGCTATAATGGCCTGACCTTTTTAAAGCAAATTATTTTTTAGGAAAACACATTTGTACACTTCAAATACAGTTACTATGTTTTAAAACATCTCGCAGACATCTTTTTTTTAATTCTATTTCAGGTGCTGGAAACAATTGAAAACGGCATCGAAAATATGGGAGGTATGTTTTTTCGCTCATTTGTGATTAGTTGTAAATTCTTAATATTTTATTATATATTGGCTGTCATTGACAGAGATTGACATTCACTCTATTGGAATTGGGAGGGTGATGAAATGAAAAAAATGCATATTAACTAGAGTTTCATCTGAGGATTGAATTGACATATTCAAGTTATTCCAATTCTAACTTATTTTGGTAGCGAATGGACACCTTACTGTCGTCGATGGCAGCAAAATTGAATTCATCACATATTAATTTAGCCTTTTCCACAGTTGCCTTCTGCTCAATGATGAAAGGGGGAAACCTGGGCAAACAAATTGTCAAGATCTCCAACTGACTACTGAAATAAACGACATTTTGTGACACTTCAACTGCATTGATTCAACATTTTTAATTCACAGCACTATAACTCATCCATAAAAAAAAGTGGTTGCTCCCTTTTTCATTATTTACACCCTCCTCATTCATTTTGCGATTGTGTGACGTTTAGGATACAGTATACATCGCACATAGGCCGCATAATAATGATGTCATCGGTGGGTGCAGATCAATTCTTCATTTGACACACACACACACACACACACATGCTTATCAATGGGATCATAAAATACAGGAAGTGCAAGTTTGCGGAATTATGTCTCAATACTCATCATTAGGTATACCTGCATTCATCCAATTAGATATTCTCACATTGGATTTACTTCAATTGTCATTTCAGTGGTTTTATAAACTTCTTCAGGATACACGTGGACAAAAAAAACACAAAAAAATTAATAATCAAGCCTTTTAGCCAGTGCAGGATGCCGTAAAATGGGGTTCCCGATGAGAATCAAACTAATCATAAAATATATATTTATATTATTTTTTAATTGAGATTAAACTTTGTATTTTTATCCGGACCCAGTGAAAACACACAGTATCATCATAAATTAAGAAAAAAAAAACTGGCATTGAGTTGCATTTCACAGCTATATTAACATTCACATTTTCCCTACTCAAAGCCACCACACATTGATTTTTCTTTTCCTTTTAAAGCCATTGTTGGGGTGGGAGCAGAGCTTGAAATACTACTTGTGTTTTGATTGTGTCTAATGACTCATGTTCCTGAGTATCCAAACAGTTTTAAATGTTTAAATAATAGCAAAACCTAAGAGCGAGGGTCTTTTCTGAATGCCAGGGATAAACAACAATAGTGTATATCTGTTGATGCTAACAGTTTTTAAACAAATAGACCAAATGGACAGGAAAATATAATGCAACGATCATATAAATATTCTTATTAGTGTTTACAGTATACGTAATGTTATGTCTTTTTAATTTGAATGTGCTTTGGTAAGTACCATATTTTGGTTTTGTGTATTCTATTTTTTAGGGAATTAAGTCTTTGACAAAGCTACCTGACCGTTTTTTTTTCTAAAAAGAAATAAAGAAATATTAGAGATAATTTAGTCCTTAAGGAGATTTTTTTTTGGAACAATGTATCTCCAATAATACAATATTGAACACAATTTCTATTCCTGAACATTTTGGTAAAATTGAATGTTCTGTAATTAACTGGAGCCAATTAGTTTTAAAGTATTTGATGTAATTTTTACATATCAGCGAATAAGACGTGACCTTAGTATTTTCATACCATTGAATACAATTTTTTCTACAATAATTAAGTAGTCTATTTATTTTTTTAAGAACATTCCAAAATGTGTGTAAACCTATGTACATTTTTTTTGTAAACAATGCACATATGTGTACACATTTACTCAACCTAACCATTTAAAAAATGGTGCCATTAATGACATTTTTTGGCACAAATAATGAGAACTTAAAATTTGGATTGAAAACAGTCTTTGATTCAACTTGCAGTTTTCACCAAACTCTGAATTTTAAGTCCTATGACAAAAATGTTTTCACAATTATGAGTTCAACAGCGAAACAAAAATCAATATTTCACTGTACTTATCCTCGCTGATTTAGTGTTTTAAAAGTACAAAGGTTTAAAACAGTTGCAACATTTTCAGTCTACATATTCACTCGATTTTGTTGCTCTGGTGAGGTGGATGCATTTATAATTTGGTGTCATTTGGCAGTGGTGAAAAGAAGGCAACACTTATTAGACAACCAAAGTGCACAAGTAAACAAATCACAAAAACTGTGTGTGTGGCTCGTCAGCAGGGTTTCTCGTATTTTTTGGAGGGCCGTGTATGTGATTACTGACCTCCTCAAAATGCTTACCTAATAATTAAGTCAACTGTCTATTATTTTTCTTCTGTTATGCAATCACTGGCAGTTGAAGTTGTCATGGTGCCTTGAGATAAGAGTGATTTTGTTGGGACGATTGTTTTTTTTTTTTGACTTGCACGGTAGTAAACAAAGCCACTTCTAGTTCAGAATTATGCTCAAACTTCATTAAAACAAAGAGAATTAAATGAGAAAGGTCAGGTAATGAATTAAACTCCTCTCTCAAGGCACCACTTGAATTTTTACAGAGAATCTAACTATGACTCAGACACAGCCGAGGGTCCAAACGATCATAGTTTGAGAACTACTGCGGTACAAAAACATGAAGCTAAATTGTATGCCAAGTAACTTGACTTTTTGTACTAGCCAAAAATATTGTAATTGTTGTCGGAGAGGTAAACTTAGTGCAAAAGTTACATGTGGTCATCGCAATTGGATTTGGAGCAAAAGTAACTTGTAATTGTAAAAAATACAGTATTTTGTGGTGCAGTAGAATTACCTTGTTACTGCAGGAAGCAAAACTTACTATGTTGATAGATTTTTTGCACTTGTACATTAAGTACAAGAAAGTATTGAATCAAATGTTGCGCTTTTAGTTCTTCAATTAGAAGAGCTTCTTGGATGATTCAAAAACCTTCCTCATTAATTCATTTGAATGTGACAGTCCGCCAAGTACAATTTATATATTCTCCAGCTGGTAAGTTACATTTATCATTAAGTAAACAGTTCATTTTGCCAGAACTACACATTCTTTCTCCCATTTATCTTCAAGTGACCTTTGCCCTAACTGCAAAACATATTTTCTCCAACTACAAGTTACTTTTCCAACAGAAAGGACCTCCCTCCAGAAATGTGCTCACTGGTGCTTTGCAGTTAGAAACATGCATAATGCAGTGAATGATACGGAGGTGAACGCAGACATTTAGACATTTACTGTCAGGACGAAGGCGAGATCTTGCCATGGTCGCGGCCACCCGCCACCGAGCTCCAGGATGGTACAGGGCAGTTCCAGGCGCGGTAGATGAGTATCATGCCCAGTCCCAGCGCCCACATACGCACCGGCGACAGCAGGAAGGCCAAAATGCCGTACGTCTCCAGTAGGAAATAGCAAGAATGTGCCTGCCAGGCCAGGAGTAGCAGCATAAGCAGATGCACTGCCAGGCACCGCCAGCGGCAACCCGGGCGCAGCAGCAACGAGCGCAAGGTGTTGCCGCGGCAGCGTTGCTGGAGGCTCCAACACAGGTACAAAGTCAGCGGCATGTTGAAAAACAACAGCTGTGTGCATGGAGGGGAATTAGTAGGTGGAAGAAAAAAAAAAGAAGTAGAGCTTTGTGCTCCCTACTATGAATCCCAGCTCACCTGAGTCACGCCCACCACGTAAGTGAGGCTCCCCTCCAGGAAGTGGCCGTCGATAAAAACGCCGAAAGCAAAACAGGCACCTCTGTGGCCGTCAATCAGCTCGCCGATGAACCAAGGGCCTATCGGACAATGCAACAACAACAGTATTTTAGTTTAGTTTTCCTCCACGTTTTTGTTTTCCTTGGCTTGACTCGTAATCCACTTACCATAGTTTTAGTTAGCAAAATATTTTTAAAAATTAAGTTATTTAACTTTGTTTTTGATAACGATAAACTTCAAAATTATTTGGATTGGGAATCCTGGTATTAACCCTTAACCACACCCATTTCGGCGCCACTATCGATGTTTGCGACTTCTATGTATTGAGTCATGCTGTACTAGCCACTAGATGTCACTGTATCTTTTGATATGGCTGAAATCAAGACTGCAATAATCCACAAATATCCGAATAGATATCTTCAAAATTTGCAAGATCTTTGACTCACCCAAGGCTGTGCACATGTTGAAGAGCAGCAGGGAGTAGAAAAAGGAGTCCACCTTACTGAGCAGCCGCAGCGACAGGCAAGCTTGCGAGGACCACCCTCCTGATGGCGTACATTCATTAAAGCCCGTTTGCTGAGCACGTATGACCGAGTTGGTGGGGGTGGGGTTATCTCACCTCGGCTGACAGGGCCGTGACGCATGAACCTGAAGGACAGCAGCAAGCCCACGTTGAGTAGCGCGGTGAAGGCAAAGGCAGCCCGGCCCACCACGTAATGATCCGTCAGAAGGATGAAGGACTGCGCGAAGCCGAAGCTCGGGGTCACGGCGTTCTCGTCCAACGTGAAGTGATGCTCACGTGTGCTCTGCCGGCCCAACGAATCCTGGCTCAAGGGGAAATTAAAAAAAAAAAAAGAAAGAAGTGAATCAATTTGCCAATTCATGTTTTAACTCTAATATATGTGGTTTTCTTTCCATGTTTTTTTAAATGTAAAATCTTAATTTGTGCAGTAGCCCAAGTATATGAGAATTTGTTAATGTATTTCTCATGTACATTTTTGACTGACATTTGCAATTTTAACATTATTTGAATATTATGATTTGAGAATGTTGAGTATTGATGTCTTGTACTTATTTCTATCATTTTCTTTTACAGTTGAATCTTTTCATCAAGTATTGCAAGCACCCCATCAACCATTTTTGTGTATAGAATTGAATATTTTTCTAACTATTTTTTTTACTCTCATTGTCTACTAGGTTGACTGACCTCCACCAGAACTTTGATGACGTGCAGCCCAGTGATGTATCGTGACGGGTCCCAAGGTATCACATACAAGGGTCCTCCAGCTGTGCGGCATTGACCCAAAGCCTCACCATCAACAGTGACATGCACCGTCGTGATAGCCACGTTCGAAAAAGCCAGGATCCTACCAAAAAAGAAGGCATTACATTAGAGTTATCTGAGGTAAGCACACACAAAATCTCAGCAGACTCTACCTTATGTGCGTGGACCCTCGTATACGGCCCAAAGATTCCACGCCGGGATGCAGGTACTGCGCATCCTTGGGATTGGTGATGAGCACCGCCGGCCACTTTTCGAACTTCAGGTCAGAGAAACTCAGCAAATCGTGGTCAAAGGCCAGAACCCTGTACCTGCATGGGGGGTGTGGCGACTCAATTTGATATTCAGTATCATATATTTTGAAGGTAA
Organism: Stigmatopora nigra; assembly: GCF_051989575.1. Lineage (NCBI taxonomy): Eukaryota > Metazoa > Chordata > Actinopteri > Syngnathiformes > Syngnathidae > Stigmatopora > Stigmatopora nigra. The sequence continues at coordinate 7,372,945 of NC_135520.1, forward strand.
TTATCCATGAGAGTGGTGCTTACTCACCTGCGGTTGTCCATCCAGTCACCCAGCTCCAGTTCAAGGGTACCACGGGGGTGCCGGCTGTGCAGGATAGGCATGAGGCCACCCAGCGTATGCAAGTGACCACACAGGTAGGCAACGGCTGACCTTAATGTACAGGCAACCAAACCAAATGAGTGAAAGTGGAAAGATTATAGTCACGGAATGTTACACTTACCTCATAAGCTCCCGCACCCCCGGTGATGGCGACACAATGGTGGAGGTGGTGTAGTGGCCAAACCAGATGGACTGGTTGCTTTTGAGACTCTCTACTCTGAACGCGTCCAGCATGTCCATCTGAGTCTGCACAACAATAAATATTTTGTTGTTGTTTACTTTTTCCATTGGACCACATCACTCAAGCATGCCACAATTTTGTCATTTAACCCGCCTGTAAGCAAATAAGCCATATATAGTTGGATTTAAAATGTAAAAATGCTAAATGACTGGAATTGCAGGGAACCCAATGATTCATTGAGATGCCTATTGCCCTCAACATTCAATTTATTGTATGATATGTAATCTCAAGTCATTTAACCCATTAATATTAAACATAATGTGCGTAGATAAATGTTCATTTAAAAAAAAAGGTAACTAATACAGTAATGAGTAAAAAAAATTGATTGATTGTTGTGTTAGTGCCCACCTGATTGAGAATTCCGAAAAAATTGTACGGTCTCTTGGGTCCAGGCGTCAGTGTGGCGTCGGCACACACAAAGGAGTAATTTCCAAACGTTGTGGTGTGCACGTAATGGAAGGAGCCCATCTTCTGATTGGCTGAGTATTTCCTGGAATGCACAAAGAAGCCCACATGATATTTGACATGCTCACCATGTTTCTAAAAGAGATGCCAGAGTCTAAAAATAGTGTTGTTCTACTTTTGTGTGAAAAGACGCTAATACACACCGGTAATAGTTGTTAACGCTGTCCAGCGACATGATGTTAAAGGCATCTGAAAAGATATATTCACAAAATGTGAATACAGACCCAAAATATGCATCATAAAAGTGAACAGGTTTATTTTGTATTCAAGTGGAAGCTTGAATGGGTCAGGTTTGCAGAGTTTCTTTTTCATATTTTCCCACAATGTTCAAAATAACTAACAGGCAACCTCAAACATTGTTTTCCTTCATCAGTTTACTACTCACACACATACTATGTGTTTAATAGGGGATGGAGAAGAGATGTAAACAACAAGAAAACGGCAACTAAAGGGCAGTTGTCACAGATTTGCCTCAAGAGGATTGGATCAAAATTGAAGAGGTCGCTGTCGGGGAAAAAGCTTGTCTTTGGTGAAACCTTTTATTCCATCAAATGGGACAAGCTCACATTACAACATATCAATCAGGATAAAAGGACAGCATTTCACTTCCTCATTTGCAGTTGGAGATCTAGTTTCACTTTCAAGAGCTACTTATTCTGCTGAAGCATAAGAGAAAAAAAGAGGAACTCCATCCCTTCCTGTCTTGAGGCTTCTACCAATGTAACTTTGTAAGTCATTTAAGTTATTGTCCGTTTTTTTAATTACCTTTTTTTGAGAGGGTCAGGGGTAATCGTTAGGTGACTAGTAATGTCCATTCTACGCTTTTACATATGTGATTCTTCTTTAGGGATTCTACTTTTTGACATATTACCCACCCAGTCTGCTCACATGGTTCAATGTTGAAGGTAATTATGTAAGTGAGACTGATGATCTGATGACATCATCATTCTAATTTGAAATTAACATTTTGATCTCAAAATCATCATTTGTTCTGCATTTGTTGAAGGCGATGGGCTACCGTGATTTCCACGAATGTCGATCCACCGCGTGCGCTCCATCACGCCGGACCTCTTGAGGATGTTGTGGTAGGCCTGCCATTCCACCTCGTGCTGGAGGGAACCCACCTTGCTTTCCGTCTTGGCATCGGTCAGGTCCCCTGAAAGAACGTAAGTTGACTCCCATGGGTTCATTTTTTTTCAGTTTTGTATTATTTTGAATACCTGTCGCGAGCACCAATGACGGCTTAATCACGTCGATGGTGTCGGTGCAGAACTTTTCAAAGTCGGGGATCCGTTTTGGGTCGCGGAAGCGGCTGATGTGGATGTCGGACACCTGAAGAACAGTTAGGATGGAATTCACCTTTGAGTTTGAAAATAAACCATAGTGATTGTTTCGGATTTGCACTTTTCCAAAGGCATAAATACAGCATATAAAATATATTTTTGAAAGCATGGAAATAGAGAGCTTGATAGGACATTGCCTGACTTCATTCATTGCATTGATGGCGAATAACACTTTAATGTTGACAGATGTATGAAATAGCACTTATAATAAATATCATTTTTTTAAACCTTCATTTTAAATATATTTTTTAAACAAAAAAAACTACACAAATGTAAATCAATTAAATTATTTTGTATTAAGATATCTTTAAATCAAAGAAATAAGAAGATATATTTACTATTAACTCATTGCGTACCATGGACAGTTCCATTACGCTGTCAACCTTGAATGAATTGGACGGCTAGGACCCCCACTGGCAACCATGCAGAAACACTATTCTAATTTATTTTTTTAACATTCAATTATTTATTTTAATTAAAATATGTAGCTAGACTAAAACAAGATCAAAATTAGAGGATATAGGCCAGACCAATATGAAACGCAAACAGATAGATAGACATATACACACACACATACTAAATATACATAATATAATTGAAACATCTTACCTGTACAAACCAGAATATATTATTGAGCTGGTCCCCGGGAAACAGGAGAGACGTTCCCCCCTGATCGCTGTCGTCTCTATTCCGAACGCTCCGTTTGGGGTGCCAAGCCGTGTCGTAGCTGTCCAGCACCCAAGAGGTGAGGCACGCCAGAGCCAGTCCGACGAGAACCAGGACGCCGAACAGCTTCAGCATCCTCCAGCCGAGGCCAAAGAGTGGGGAGAGGACAAGCTGTCGCCTCCGTCCGCCCCGCTCACCAAAACCTCTGGCGATCGTCTTGTCACCCACCACTAAACTACACTAACACACGCAGATGGCAAGAGAATTACCACATAGTGACTGGCTGAGCGACTACTCGTTGGGCAACCATCCTCTCCCTCTCCGCAGGAGACGCTTCAAGTCACCGGACTCATTCACCAGCTGGCCCGAGTGCCTGCTGTCACAACCGGATGAGGCGAACTGGAGGTAGCTTCTACGGTTAGCTGACAGTCAGCTACCCCCATAGATATGACATATATTCATCGCTAGATGCTTTAAGATGGGAGTCGCTTGCGTGATTGATCCCAGGCCATTTTGTATCAGACGACGTCCAACGAATTTAAAGGGAATTATTTTCTCCAAAGGGGCGCGGTGTCGTCTCACAGTTCTGGGATCAAGGGTCCAATCCCCTGGTAGGTTCAGATCTTGTGCAACTAATTCAGGGTGTCCCCCTAGGTTTGGCTCCAGCACTCCCGCGACCTTTGTGAAGATACGCAGTACGGAAAATGAATCATGGACTACATTATTTTAAAGAAATATCAATTTGAGCAATTGTAGCTGTTTTTTTTCTCAAATACATTCGGAATTATCCAACGGTTCTGACGTAAAATGGCATCAAGTGTTCCTGTTGGCTCGCAGTTGTAGTCAGACATCTAGCTTTTATATAATGCTGTAATACACATAGCACGGACCAGGCTGGAAGAAATGACGTTGTCATCACTTGAGCAAAGATGAAGTAGTAGAAAATGAGGTCTCACTCTGCTACTTTTAATTTGAGTCAAAGATAAAGAGTTGGGGATTGATGAATCATTTATTTTTGACATATACAGACGACTAATTTTATGACTGTGGGATCCAATTCTCCTAGCTGGAGATGTGTCGACATTTTTGCTACGTTTAGTTGTCATTTATCTTTGCTAAAGTGGGTCATTTTATTAAAACAAACGAAATACAAACAAACATAACTCTTGTTATAAAATCGCCATTTTTGGCGTATACCAAACCACTGTCGTCATCGCAGCTGCATGTCGTTTGTGTCTTTTTACTATTGTCATCATATAATTGTCATCAAATGTTGCTTTATCGTGAGAAAAATGCACCCAGGAGTCGTTATGGGGACGTTGCGCGTGATTGGTTGAAGCGCGTGAGAGCGCTTCTCTCGCTCTCACGCGCGTTCCCGACCGTCTTGTTGCGAAGGTTTGAAGCCTCGGGAGCGCGCACGTAGGAAGTTCCGTCTCTCACGTCACCTCGCGTCACGGGTCCGCATCGACCGACACAAGAGATGCTGAGGTGACAGCCCGGAGAAGGAGAAACATATTCGGAAGCCTTTCGCCCTCCCTTTTCGCTCTCCGAGCAGGCCACGACGAGAATGAGCTCCTCGTCGCTGCAGGTCGTCTCCGTGGATGTAGCCGCTACTGCCTAACCACACCCGGGTTCGTCGATTTCGGGTCAAGGCGAGGTAAAAGGCAGCGCTTCACTTTGCATCCCCACGCCACGCCATTTTACCCCCGCGTTGCTGTTTACGTTGCCAAGATGAACAGCGTCCATTTCCACGCCAACATTCGTGTTGCAGCCTGCTTTGAGCATGAAATAGCCGAGTAACGGTTCGTTTTGTGCCCGCGCCACGATCACCACTGCGGTGGCGAACGTGCATCCCCGAAAACACGTCACGCCGCTGGGTTTCGTTGCGGTTGGCTCTTTGGAAATGCCTGCTGAGAAATCCAGCATATGTTCCTTTCTGTATCACCAAGATCAGTTGCCGAGAGGAAAAAAAGCATCCAGTGGAACCAGTTTATATTGGATTTCTTAGCACGAATGAATGTACTTAGTAGTGAGTAGTGATGTCCACTCGTGATTTGAACCATGGTCCGCCGACCTTAGGGTGTGGAGTGGCTAGACATGTGCTGCAAGCAAAACATTTATTCTCTTAATATGTATGTATGTTGGGACATGTTTAATAAGCGGATTATGCATTTTTTTGCACGTGTTTTTGGTAAAATATATTGTCAGCTCTATTTTCATGTACAGGCCTTGTATGTATAGCAAATGCTGCCAATAGTTGGACCGGGATAGGCTCCAGCACCCCTTCATCCCATGTTAGGATAAAGATTACGGAAAATGAATGAATGAAAAAGTGGATTTAATTCAGTTTATGATTGCTAACAAATTGAAATTACACGATCAGTGAACGTCTTTATCAAATCTTGCATGATGGAATGGGGTCTAAATGTAGATAATAATTCTACCTTGTCTCTATACTTTTACCACGTCATTAATATGGATGAAGAATTTGTGTGTTTATGATTTTGTCTGTCTTTTGCACATCATCACACTTTAAGAGCCACAATGGTACACGGCGGTTGCCTGGGAGACGATTGGAGAGGGTGGGAGTCATGGACGTGTGTGATTTATAGCAGTGTTGGAAGACACTGATGCTTTGGCAGCTTCCTCTATGTTGGTTGCATGTTTGTTTGTTTTTCGGGGGGAAGTTCAATCAGTCAAACATTGACAAAGATGAAGTCTCCCCTGATTTGTCAAAGTATCGTATGTTGCACACCAATTTTTTTCATCAACCGTCTGAGGTCGAGTTCCATTGGGACTCGGTTTTCCTTGACGGATTCCCTTCTTGATGGTCCAGATCACGGCTTTAAAAGCTAGCTTAGTGAATGTCTGTTATGTAACAATGCTGTGTGTGTGTGGTGTGATGAATGAAAGGTTTGTGGGAGTGTTACATGAAAGAATCTTCAACTACGGAGCTAAAGCTGTCACCAATCTGTTTGTTGTTGTGAAGTTCTTAGTTGGATGGCTGGATGAGGGCAAAGATGCAGACAGGTTAGGCTTTCAACTAAATCACTCCCCTTTTGTGGCTGTAGATGTCCAATCTATTTGGACAAGTGGAAGATAAGGAAGTACTATGGTCAATTCTCAGACTTAAACCCTACATAATGTACATGTTTGCTCTTATTTTTTATTTCATTTTGCATCAATTCTCATCCACAGGGTTGTTTAACAAGCCCCAGATGCTCGCCCTCGTCTGAGCCTGTCACTCGAGAGTGGTTGGTGGAGGCAGGGCGGGGTCAGATTAACAGTCGGGGTCTTCAGGCGGCATGAGCGGGGGAGCGGAGCAAGTGGACATCCTCAGCGTGCTCTCCCTGGTGAAGGAACGATGGAAAGTGGTGAGTCATGATCTCATCAAACTGCTAGTGAATGATTATGTTTGCCAGCCACATACAGTGATGCACCTCTTAACATTTTTCCACTAGGGCTACCACAAAAGCTTATTTTCATCATAGTCAACAAATCAACAATTATTAGCAGTTTTTGGACTAGATAGCCTCGGTACAAAAATGTGTAATTGCCTGTTCTCGTACTCTATTACATTTGAGCTAAAAAGGTAAAAGTTCAAAACAGAATAATCATTGATTTCCAAAACAAAAGCAGATATTTGCTTAAATGTTAATTTCATCACAAAGTGAATCATCTGCTATCATTGCGGAGGGCAGAAATCACACAATAGCTTTTTTTAAATTAATAGTATGTATCAAGATAGTAAAAATGACAACAAATTTGTACTTTGTTTTATTGTTTTTGCCTATTGTTAATGCATTCCTTCATTAATAAAATTTGAAAAATAAAAAATATCTAAATTAAAAAAAAAATACTATGAAATGTCCCAATAAAGCAGATATGGACCGTTTTTAGGTCTCTAAACATTAATGGACTATCAAAATAATCATGGATTACGACAGATGTGCAATTCATTTAAACTGCTGGTTAATTCTCATCTTTCAATGAATTGGACATCTAGCACAGTCATTGGCAACCAATGTCTCTAAACATTAATGGACTTCCAAAGTATTTATCAATTAAAATAGTCGTCCAATTCATTTAAACCAGGAATCCTGTTTCTTAATCTTTCAATAAATTGGACATCTTGCACTGTCAATGGCAGCCAATGAGTTAATGATCACTGCTGTGTCTCCCAGTTCAAATTGGACCTCCATCACCTTCCGTGACTGAGCTCGTGTATAAAAAAGTCCCCAAATCGCAACCGACATTTCCGGGGTCACATGTAGCATTGCGGCTTGGTGAGGTCTAAAAATAGCCAAGGAGTTGCTATTCCTGTCCACAATTGAGCTATAAAAGAGCAGAGAGCGACCGTGTCTGCTCCCCGCCGTGTTGCCGATTCCTCTCAGCTGAGGAGCCCACTTATGTAAGAATGCCGCAGTTAATCCTCGCGTGGAGGACAGCAAAGGGCACGCGGCGGCTAAGAGGGAAATGAAAGCTCTGCTCGGTGCTATAGAGGTGAGAGTGCAAATTAGGTGAGAATATGTGGACGCCAATTGATAGCCGTATGCTTTTTCATGGTGTCGTTAATTGAGGGCAGGTGTTTAGCGTGCAGACTGTCTGCCACAATTACTAAGTTGAATGTTGCACAATAGATTCAATATGGCATTTTTTCTAATTCCAGGCGAAGAAGATCGGGGGCGGCGGTTTCGGGGAGATTTACGAAGCGCTCGACCTACTGACCCGAGTCAGCGTGGCGCTCAAGGTGGAGTCGGCTCAGCAGCCCAAACAAGTCCTCAAGATGGAGGTGGCCGTGCTCAAGAAGCTGCAGGGTGCGTTTCCGTAGTCCCTAGTTTCATTTTCCACCCCACTGTATTGATTGCCGCGACCGACTGCGCTGACCTTTCGAGGTCGGACACCTGAGATGATGATTAGGATTCCTGCCAGGTCCTTAAAAAAAGTCTGTTGCAAAGACACAGGAAGTCTGTTTTTATTTTGAAGCAGCTATTTTCAGGTTACTTTAAGGTATTCCCAGCAATTATTGAGCATAACATTTTTTTACCATACTCTGGATCTCCCTCCAAATCACTATCAAATCCATTAAGGAAGAAAATATCATTGCAAAAATGCGAGTGATACTTTGTTTCTGTGTTCAATCCCCATTTCTGGGTCAAACTCACCATTAAGCAACTTTAATCAAGTCTTGGTTAAGTTCTGCATTATTATGCCATCACTGTAAAAAAAAATGTTGACACAATCTAGGTGAACAGCATTCGATCAGAGCTTTTCTTAAAGGGCCCATTTTATATAGCATACATGCATGTTACATTCAGATAGAACAACATGACAATATCACAGTCTTCCACATTCTGTTGAGTTTGCTCCATCTCTTAAACCTCATGCCCTTTGCAGTATGTTTTGCCTTCATCCGAGAAGAAAATCAATGGGCTTGGATCACGTTGGCCATCTAATGGCCAAGGCCTGGGCGCATCATGCTTGCGCAGCTTTCCTCACGGGAGAATCAACGTAACTCGAGATGAAACAGGACTCTTCAGCTCATAGTCGAAATCCTGTGCTGTTAAAAGAACACACTAAAGATGAAGTGAAATATTTCATTTAGCGCCCATTTCAGTCTTATATATTATTTCCACTCTACAACAAATTATCGCTGCCAAACCCACCAAGTGATCATTGATTGGATGCCTATCGGCATAAATGCAAGCCAATAAGTTAAGGAGTTCACCAGGGCTGAGAAGTAGAAGGTATCAGATATATCAAGTCAATATACAGATTTAAACCCAATAGAGTATGCATTTTTCCTGTATAGTTATGTTAACCAGAACGATCAGTCTTGGTTTTATCTGGTTCATGGCCATTAATAACAGCAGTTTGTTAATATTAATATTGGTGCCTGATGAACTAATCGGTACACCCGACAATGTCTGACATCACATGTCTTTGGTTCCACCCAGGGAAGGACCACGTGTGTCGCTTCGTGGGATGCGGCCGCAACGACCGGTTTAACTATGTGGTCATGGAGCTTCAGGTTGGTGATACATGATTTCTGTTTTTTTTTAATCTAATAGTTGAATCGTGTCATCATAATCCTGAGAACTGTTTGTAGAGTGGTCCACTAAAATACTACATGACTTGACAGGGTCGCAATCTGGCAGACCTGAGGAGGAGCATGAGCCGGGGAACGTTCAGCATCAGCACCACTTTGCGTTTGGGCCGCCAGATACTGGAAGCTATTGAGAGCATTCACTCAGTGGGCTTTCTGCATCGGGACATCAAACCTGTAAGCTTTTTCTCTTTTTTTACAATACAAAAGGGAAACAATGTCCTATTATTTTTATGATTAACTAACTGAAGTACTCATATAATGGCCGGTGGGTTAGATTAGACATCACAAATTTGCTGTTTCCAGTCTTAACTTCATGATTTTTTTTCTTTCAGTCCAATTTTGCCATGGGTCGCTTCCCCAGTACCTGCCGCACTTGTTACATGCTCGACTTTGGTCTAGCACGCCAGTTCACCAACTCGTGCCAAGAGGTCCGACCGGTAAGGGTGCCACCCCATCCGACAATATGGCTAGGGAACCAATTTTCTTTTTCAATAGCATATCTGCTTTTTTTCCCCCGTAAGCCTCGCCCAGTGGCAGGATTCCGGGGAACGGTGCGCTACGCATCTGTCAACGCACACAAAAATAAGGTAAACTTTTCTCTTTCATCGCCGGTAACTTCAACTAGCAATGGATGTATCTGTAAATAACTAATTAGCCCAAAAACGGAATGAATGCAATAGCAAGAATGATGCTAGTGGGCTCTTAAATTGTGTATATCATTTCTATGTCACAACCCTTGTTGTAATTGTGCAGGAGATGGGTCGCCATGATGATTTGTGGTCCCTCTTCTACATGCTGGTGGAGTTCCTTGTAGGCCAGTTGCCTTGGAGGAAGATCAAGGACAAAGTAGGCTAAAGCAATAACATGCATCTCGCAATGTGGAAGTGCCAATACAATTTCCATTGAATAAATGCGTGTTTGCATTGGTTCAGGAGCACGTGGGGAAACTGAAGGACACGTACGACCACCGTTTAATGCTCAAACAGCTGCCAGCGGAATTTGGTCTTTTCTTGGAGCACATCTCCAGTCTCGACTATTTTACCAAGCCTGACTATCAGGTATAATAGGTTTGGAAGTTTAAAGTTTCAATCCTACTGATGGAGACTAAAAGCTCTTTTTCTTTTGCAGCTGCTGATGTCGGTGTTTGACAATAGCATGAAGACGTACAATGTAGTGGAGAATGACCCGTACGACTGGGAGAGGACGGGCACGGATGGCACGCTAGTGATCAGTGCCAGTGCCACCACGCCGCAGCACCACACTCGCTTCACGCCCGCCCACATGGGGTATGTTTCATTTCAGATCACTACTTTCAATGACAGTGATAGATGTGAACTCCATTTGAACTGGGATTGCTGGCATTGAATCTTCATGTTTAAGTGCCATTCACGGGAATAGTCCCAAAAATAAACTGATCTTCTAAGGAAATGTCCAAATCGTTCACTTTTTGTCTTTTGACTCCTCAGCATGGCGAATGCCTCCCTTATTCCGGGTGACTTGTTGCGTGAGAACACTGAGGAAGTTCTGCAGGACGAGCAGCTCAGCGACGCCGACAACAACGTGGCCGCCCCCGACCGCGTGCCCGGTTCTCCCAGCCACCCGCCACGGACGCAGGAGGCCGACGTGTGGGAGGAGCTCGATCGCAACCGCAATCGGATACGCACAGGCTTGTGGAAGGTAAATCGTACGAGTTTCGTCCGAGTCGTTTGTGTGGAATCTTCAGTCAGTCTTTAAACACCTCATTGAAACGTAACCCAATGTCACTTGTGTACATTGTGATTTGACCAGGCCGCCACTGAGGAGGAGCAGGGCAACCCTCAAGCCCACCAAAGCACGTATGGAGCTCCAAACCTGGGCTCGCCTGTCAAAGTATCTTCGGAAGAACGTGAGGGTCCTCTGCTCAGGAAGCTGCGCAACATCCATAGCTTTGAGTTGGAGAAGAGACTTGGTCTGGAGTCCAAACCCAATGTTGAACGCTTACTAGAAGCCTGGTAAGTGACCAGGGTAGTTTCTAGTTTCAGTTTTTATTCGAGTTGTTGTCCACATATTGTAAATAAAGGCTATGTGCCTCTTTACCTGGTAGTCCCACAAAACAGACCCTCAGCAGCAGCCAGCAGCAGCGACACAAGAGCGAGAACGTGGCAGAGGGAGTCGCCGCCATCCCAGTAAACCAGGCTTTAGCACCTACTACTGGAGAGCGTCGCGAGCGGGTGTGGCACTACGACGAAGAATTCATTTCCAATGGCGGCGGGGGGTCACCCAAAGCACCCTCCCCCAACTCTCCGGAGCATGGCGAAGGGGCTGCTATCAGCGGGGGCTTCGTAGCCCTCAACCTTAGCTCGGGCCGGCAGGACGTGGTCTCCCCGGATTGGGTTTTGGTGGAGCGACCCGGTACCAAGGCCAGTTCCACCCCTTCGGAAGAGGAGGCCGTTGTGCTGCAGGAACCTGGGTGGGAACGGGGCGTGATGAGCCCTGCTTCTGGGAAAGCCAGGCCGGACAGCTTGGCGTCCTCCAAGGGCAGCGCCAAATCCGACAAGCTGGAGCTCAGTGTGGGACCCGCCGAGGCCCTGCCGCCTGTAACCCCCACCAGCCCTGCCGAAGTCCTAACAGAGGGGGTCCTCACCCAGGTAAGCGCTTTTGTGTCCAATTTTGTTTAAAAACTGCCAAGTTGGTGTTCCAGCTGTCAATGCTCATTTCTGGCAACTTTGCTGTGGTGACCAATGATGGGTTTAGATGTCTGTGTTTCCCAACCTTTATTAAGCTACGCCAAATATTGTCGCTTTTAGGTGAAATCCTCTATAACCATTGTTTCTCAAGGGAAAAAAAGACAATTTTAAAGATGTTCTTAGCATGTGTGTGCCATGACTTAGTCTCAATACACCTGTAATCCCAAATTTTGTGACACTGTCCTCCATCTGAATTGATGAAAAGTCTCAAACCCTTTGACAGTGGGTGTAGGCAGGCTTTTTTAATTTTTCACATGTCACTGGCAAAGTTAATGGATGCCATCAAACGATTGGTCGTCATTTGCTTTTATTGGTAATGTTTTAAAACGAGTTGTAAATGACATGAAAGTGTTTAGGAGGTCATAATTCCAGTGAAATTTAGGCTTTCATCAAAGTGCTTTCTGATACAAAGTGGTTGGGAATCACTGCTTTTTAAAATGACACTTGATCCCCTTTTTTTTCCCAATCTGTTGACAGCATGGCTAGCTTTTTGGCTTTGAGTTGCAAATATCATGCTTGATTTTATTTGCAAAGTCTGCTTATTTTAAATGCCAACATTCACTATTAGGGATGGACATTTATCAAATTTGCCTTGATGAAATATGATTTTTAAAAAGTACCAATTATATGTTGGAGTCTTACATTTTTGGCTTGTATCAGTCACTTCAAAAATAATCAATGCTAAATTACCACTAAGCCAATTACTATTCTATCATAAACCCCATCCCTAATCACAATACATTTCTAAATCCACTCAATCCCCCAATTGATCATTTACATAGTCCACGTCAATCAAAAAACTGCTGAGTCATTATATCTTCCACACTCCTATAGCAAAATCTTTCTGAAATTTTCCTCTTTTTCTTCCTATCATACAAGTTCAATGAAAAAAAAGTATCGTTTTTTTTTAGTCAACCAAAAGGGGCTCTGGGGCTTCCTCAGTTGTTTCACTGCCCCTCCTCTTTTGCCCTTCCCCTTTTCTTAGCACCCCACCTCTCTACCATCCCTGCCCAACGAAGCGGCCGCTCGGACATCCGGCCCCATCCCTCTTCGCTCCCCCAGCCCTCACACCCTCCTCAGCACCCTGTCGGACCCTCTCCACCAGCGCCATCCGCTGGCCATGAGGCGTAGCCAGTCTGCTGACCAGCACCGGGACCGCCCTCCTCTGTCTTCCTCCTCTTGCCACGCCTCCTTAACGCTTCCACCCAGACCCTCAGCCAGTCGCAGGAAACTACCTGCCATCCCAGCCGGCGCCGCCAATGCCAACTTCCCCTCTGTCATACGTATAACCAGGGCCCAGCTACAGCAGGTGACTGGCCCCTCGCAGCGGAACCTCAAAAGTCGTAATACAAGAAAACATTTTTGAGCCCTTTTGAAAGAAATGGCGCGAAAATCCAAACAAACATGAAGACTTAAAACTACATATCGTTTCACTTCAATAACACATGGACGTTAAAAGTAAACCAACTACACGATCATTTTGCCTTTTAAAGTTACAGATTCAACAGTAGGACATGAAAATTAGTAGTTTGGCAATTCCTACAAAAACCCTTTGGCATTTAGTAAGGGAAAAAAAATATAGCACAATTGAACACTCTAAATTATCCCTAAAAATGAGTGAGCATGTATATGGGTTTTTGCCTCCTTGTACCCTGCGATTGGCTGGCAACCAATTCAGGGTGTCCCAACAGTTGGCTAAGATAGGCTCCATCGCCCCCGTGATTTTTGTGAGGATAAGCAGAATGGAAAATGAATGCAAAATATTTTTATGCCATTTACAATATATTTGCAAAAGACAAGACTCCAGCCCAACAACTCCTCCCCGAATCTAATGTGGTAAGCGGCTCATCCCCCCAAGCATGCTAACACAAAGCAGCAATTGAATTCCAACTCACATATTCCCTCTTGTCATCTGTCGCGTTAACAGCGGAATGTCATTCACCTTTGGTGGTGGCGCCTTCAGCATGTCAGATGTTGAGGTAAAGCAGCACTTCCTAAGTGTTTAACCTGCATTCAGGTGCAGCTTCAAAGGGAGGATAAATACTAAGTGTCTTGGTTGAGGCTGTGAATTACACCGGATGAGTCATTTCGATCAAGGACTGTCCTGCATGAATCTGAATCTGGATGTATGGCCACCTTAATGACAATCTGCACTACTTTTACGCATTTTTAATAGAACAAAGCAAAACGTAAACATAAAGTCTTGAACTTTGGAGGTTCCGCTCTACAATGCTTTCCATTCAAACCCACCACTCACTGCGCACCTTTTATTTATATTGTTTTTCTTTTCACTGCTTCTTTTGGCTTCTTTGTTCTGGTTTACCGTGCTGAAACCTTGCCCACATGTGCACTGACTGCATGGCTTTCAGGTGTTCTTGCGACAAGTGCTTTGAACACAAGTGTGTGTTTGTGTGTATCTAACGTGTACGTGCAGCATGAGTGTACGTTTGGATTGTCGACTCATGACCACAGGTCGCATGGTCTCTTTTTGTTTTTCCAGATCGTCTTTGTGCTCTCCATCTTCCTCTTCCTCTCTCTCTCCCTGTATTTGTTCCTCACCCTCTCTTCACTGAAGCCCCCTGCCAAGTTGCGTGAAACCAAACCTTTTCCTGTCCGCCTGTCCCTGGCTTAGCACTCACAAGTTTGACTGACACCATGCTTCATAGCACGTGTTGTGTGTCTGATAATGGTAGCTATGGTACTGCATGCTGTCGTTGAACAACTAATGTCCATTTTGTTACCCCACCCACCCTTTTCTATGTACGGTACCCCACTATTCGCGGGGGAATAGCGAACGAGCGCTACCGCGAATAATGCAAAACTACCAGTGCTCGACGCCCCCTCAAAAATGCTTTATTAATTCCTATTGATGCCACAAAATAAGAGAATAAATCTGTATGGGTTCTAGCTTTAACACCTGACATTTAAGGTAAACCATCAATTTTGACTAATTGGAGGATATTAAAAGTTAGGACATTTAAAAGTCCAAATTCTGGAATGATCCAGCTCTTAATATATTGCTTGGTGCACCTTTGTGGCTTCTTGGTCTCCACAAACTATGTTGGAGGGATTGGAGGAGCTTCATTTAGGGAACAGAGTATATAATGAAAGTGCTTTGTTGCTATCTGTGGAATCTTTAGGCAATTACCAAAGCAAAATTTGAGGGGTGCCTCAAAAAATGTGGATTACCACTATTCGCGGAAGGGCTTTGTAATGATCCTACGCGAATAGCAGGGGTTCACTGTACTCCAAATTCTTCCTTCTGCATCAGGCTACTTGCTGGAGCACTACAGCCCAAATCCCTTGTATTCTACCAGCAACAAGTCTTGGACAAAATTTGCTGACATCCTCAGAGTTTAACACAGGATTAATTTTCTAAATGTTCTTCCTTTTGTCCCTCCAGTTGACGGCTCAGCGTCCGTCCGGGCTTTCCTCGGCGTCAGGGTCGGACAGCGCCCACCCGCCAGAAAGGCGGCAAGAAGCCGAAGCGGAGCCCACCGTAGACTCCCCGGGGACCGCCACAGAAGCGGCTCCGGTCAACAGGGACCCTCCGAGCCCGGTGCCTAGCCGCCGAAGCGACTCCCCACGTTCGCCCCGTAGTCCCGTTTCACCCCACGGACAGCCATCGCCCAGCCCACCCTGCACGGAGAAAGACAATCCAGCTCCAGAAAATGTGGTTGGCAAAGACTCCGCCCCTCGCCGTCGGCAGAGTCGCATCCCCGTGCTGGAAACGCCACCCGTGGGTTCGGCCAAAGAGAAGCTATTGCAGAAGAAAGCCAACACCTCGGCCCCGCTGCCATCGCCCTCCGCCTCGCCATCCCTCTCTGACCGCCGCGCCCTTGCCACCGTGGCCTCCTTGGCCAGGGACCCACTGTCAACCGCTTCGGACCGCTCCCAGGAGGAGGACTCGCTGGTGGGCTCCCGTTCAGATCGTCAGGGGGACGCCTCCCTTTCGTCCTCCTCAAGCCCGCTGTCCCGTCGGAGCAGGATCCCTCGGCCGGTGCACTTGACTTCATCCGCCGAGCAGCTGGCCGCACGGTTCATGCCACGCCCAACTCCTGGGAAGCCGCCATGCCGCAACTTGGTGGAGGGCAGGTACTTCAACATGTCTTTGAATTGTTTTATGTTATAATTTGGAGGGCGATTTTGACCAAGACACACCCAGATTTGTACATTTGATGCAAATGTGTTTTTGTTGTTGTTTTGGTTGTGCAGGTTATTTGATTTTAGGGACTTTTATGCTTGGTGGATTGACATTTTGATCATTAGAACTTTTGCCCAAGCACCAAGACCAAGATTCCTAGTTTTCTATTTGCAAATTTGTTTCCCTTGAAATGACCTTTCACCCTTTTGTCCCCATATAGGATCCGACGTTACCGCATCCGAGCAGGTAGCACCAGCGACTCCGACCTCCTGAATTGTCTGGCTCAGCTGGTGCATGG
The DNA here is from genome assembly GCF_051989575.1 of Stigmatopora nigra. Lineage (NCBI taxonomy): Eukaryota > Metazoa > Chordata > Actinopteri > Syngnathiformes > Syngnathidae > Stigmatopora > Stigmatopora nigra. Next base: position 7,389,036 of record NC_135520.1, read on the forward strand.
CGGTCGCGGGTCCCCCGCTCCCCTCCACTGCCTGTCGGCCCCTTACGCCGGCTCCAGGACGGCGGGCGTCAGCAGCCTGACCAGCTCGCCGCACCACGTCCGCAGTTCTAGTGGCTCGCCTCGCAGCTCGTCCTCACTGCAGCGCTCAGTCAGCTCCTCGCCATCGCGCCACGAAAACCGCGGCAGCTTCTCCGGATCGCCTCCCACGCGCCGCCTCTACCACCACCACCACCACCACCAGGAGACGTGCTGTGGCCGGCAGGCCCGCAGTACCGCCTTCCACCTCTCCAGGGGCAAAGGGTGCAGTCGGGAGGGTAAGTGCTCCAGCAAGTTGGCCAGATAGTCGCCCAAAAGTTGGACGGAGAACACTTTTCGGTACTATCTTCCTTTTCTCTCTGAATCTCAAGCCCTCCTCTTATCCTGTAACTTTTTTTTCTTTTTTCTAATAGTCATGTTATTCTTTTGGATAACAAAGTAGTGCAGCTGCATTTTATTTACCTGTCCAGGGTTAGTAGTTAATACTGTAGCACAGTGGTACCCAACCTTTATTGAGCTACATCTTATCTATTCAAAAAAATGCATTTAGGTTAGTTTTGATTGAGTTTTTAGGGACCAATCTATTTGGGCTAGGAGGGACTGGCAATGTTCAAAATGATTGCACATCTATCACCGTTAAAGGCATGAAATTAGTTTATTGAACAATCTATAATATTAATTCAAAGTAAAAGTATAAGAATAGTCTAAAAAATGCTCATCTGACCAAACAAACTAACAAAATACAGAAAATAATGTTAATAAAGCTATATTTTAAATTTAAACCAAGATTATAATGGTATTGGATTATTACTCTAGTCATCTTACTTATTACATCAGGTTAATTAGTTCTAAATTGTCAAAGAAAACTGTTTTAAATTGATTCCTTGATATTAGTCCATCAGTTAAGTTTTTGTAGTAAATAAATATTAGTCTGCGGACCACTTAGTCGAATTGGACATTTTATTGTGGCACTTTAATGGTTGGGAATCACTGCAGCGTAGTGTATGATGTTAGCCGCTTCCATGTTTCCCCATCTATCCTTCACAATGCAGTATATAGTCACTTATTTATCACTAGTATTAATGCACTGGGTTTGCGTACTGAAGAATCTTTCAGTATAGTCAGTCCGGTATTCATTAAGAGATTTTGCATTGCTTAAATAAGTCTTTTTTGCCCTCTGGTTTTTGGGCTTGCGCTTCAATTGAAAGCAATCGCAACGAATATACAATCACCTGTCGCGTACGTGAAAACACAAACCTTCTTGTGCCTACTCTAATCCCTTTTACGCAGTTTATCCGCCGTCTTGCGGTTAAGGGGTTGCACCAATATTCCACATTTGGAGGTAGTAACACAAGCTCCTTTCACCACCATTTGAAAGCTGGCTTTTTGGCCAGTGACTATTCTTTACAAGAGAATGGGCAGGCTGACATGGCCATTTGTGTGCTTTCAAAGGCCCTTTAAAAATGACTGACAATTTGGTAATAATCCTCTTTTAAATGTAGTTGCAGAAGCCCCGGTCATGTTCACTGTTTTTGCTGATACCTCCAAATTGGTTTAGTAACCAATTACATGACAATATTAGTTTATTTAAAACGATACGTTACTTGCTGATAATACTTTTTACCACAGTTTGATTAAATAGGGTCAAATTCACATAGATTTTATTTTAATACAGTATTATGCATACACATTTAACACTATTGAGTCAATTTGACCTACATAATGTATTAAAAAAAGCAAAACACTATTGATTTTATTTTTTTCTAGATGAAGTGGGATAAATATTTACTTGATTGGGATTCAATCACGAAAAAAAGTTATTTTTAGTAATTAGTAATCCTATTTAATGCATCAATGTCCCATTCCTAATGGACAATGACAGAAGTGTCAAAAGCAAAGGAGGATAAATTCAATTTTGTGTTTCGGTGTAACAGGATTGTGGTGTGAAAGGGGTTTGTGTTGCAAAGAAGTATGAACCGAATACATACTTTTATAAAAATGCTAATAACATTATTGACTATCATAGGCATCACCAAGAACATTGTTGGTTAACTGGTTAATTTTTTCTGGCTTTCAATTCAGCAACTCTGAAAGACAAAATGGGACAATATTGTTTTTAGGCGCTCGTTTCGAATTATAATCCAGATTATAAATACTTGAGTGGGAGGGGGGTAGGTGCCCTGCGGCATGTTTATGCAGAGGAGCAAAGGAAACTACTACTTTTAATTGTAGCGCTAAAGCTTGTTCTCCGCTTGTAAGATAAACAGCTTCTTCTCGCCCACCCTACAAATTACAATATAACTCCCGCATGCTGAATCCACTACTAAGTAATACACTTTCTTCTTTTTACCTCACTGTGACCAATACGTTCAGTTTTAACTTCTGTAATGTGCTGCTTTCACGGCCGATTTAGGAAAGATTCTTTTGTAGAAAAAACCTGATCATGCCTTGAATTATGGCAGAATTTGGTGGTTTGGTGGCAGAAATCCAATTTTTCTGGCTCAATTTCAGATGCACTGTAACAGCTGAGCTTTTGCACTACTGTGGAAAAATGGTAAATCCCAGCTCCATTCAATGCATCGCTCAGTAGGAACGTGATAACAAATAATGTGAATGAACAAAATGGACTCAGTGGTTGAATTAGTCATGTCATTACAATTATTATGTTTTTATTTATTTTATTTTTACTCATTCACTGCTATTAGGCGACAATAGGCATCTAATCCAATTAAACTCCCAGTTGAAATGGATTAGAAGGCCATTGTCCTCAATGGCAGTGAATGAGTTACAGATATAAAAAAGTGAGTACCATGCAATGGAAAGGGGGTCATTGTTTTTATTTTGGAACTGACTTTGAATGACTGTGATTTGTCTGTTTTTTTTTTTAACTCCACAACAAAACAATTAACATTTTTTTCCCCGCAGGTTTCATAAATGGATCACGTTGCCAAATATTTTGATACAATATGTACGCTCTAAACACGAAAAGCTGTCGTCAGCGTTCGGTCCACCGCCTTAACGCCTCTTCTCCGGGCCTTCTGAGATGCAAAAAGATCATTTTTCGCTCTGTAAATTAAGCTCCAATAGATTTTAAACCGGCGAAAGTGAGGTTGAAACAATAAGACTAAAAAATCAGTTGTTTTTTTCTGCTATTAGTGTAGAGAAGTGGCGTTCCGTGGTAACATTAGACCATTTTGTGTGTTGGAAAGATTCTCATACTTGACATTTTATTTATTCATGGTGATATTTTTGATGATTATGGCCATCTGTAACACATTTGAAATTGGTTTTATTTATTTTTATTTATACTTGTAATAAGAATTGTGTATGTACGTTTTATTCCGTAAACGTTTCCATGGGAAAGAATGTATCAAAATGTGTTTTTGTTTGTTTTGCATTGTATATAATTGTAATTATTTAAGTTGATGCTATCATTTGTATCATATCAATGCCTTGTACAGTGATTTGAATTCTTATTTAGTTGTGGTCGTTTTCTTTTGAAATTTTTTTGTATTTTATTTTTATAAACTGGTTATAAATAAAATACTCATTCCGCATGCATAATAAACGTATCAGTAGTGTTGTTTTTTCCCCTGAATCTGTATTTCTTGTAAAGTTAATTGATCAGATGCAGGCTCATACATTTTAGTACCAAACAAAGTATTCCTTAGTTTTGCGTCAAATATATGTGCCATAATATATCCTCATTATTATGTAATGAGGCAGATGTGGCGTCATTAATCTGACGTTCATGCGCATCCTAACCCCGCCTTCTTCCTGGTCAATTCATCTGCTGCGCAAGTGCCAGATCACAATGGCGGCTCTTTTGGAATCGCTACTGGCAAAGAAAGTGGACCTCATCAGGATCGTGGACTGGCTGAAGAAGAGAAAGGTGGGTCAGAAATACACTCAAATCCATCCGATGACATTTTCGGTTCGGTTAGATGCATGGGATTTTGTACAAGAAGAGTGAGTGGGCATATTTGGGACTGTAAAGCAAAGTTTTAGCTAAGTAGGTTAGCAAGGAGGCGGTAACTCGTCCAATGGTATTCTATTTGACATTTAGATCGTCAATATGCATATACAGTTTGGTGTTACAATAGAAACTACTATCTTATGTTTTTAGGTTAATGCGATCAGGCATACGTTAGCATGTGTGTTGTCAGCGTTGTCAAACGACCAGTTCACAGTTCAAATAATAAATAATACAATATCTATATTTTGCAGTCATCAAAAATGAAAAGTGGCATATTATCTCTAATAAATTCGCTAAAATTGCCTCTGACATCTATCAGAATGCAGTTTAACTCATATTTCTACTTTACAGGTTTCCCACCTAATTGGTAGTTCAAAATGTCTCTTCTATTCATGATTATGAATTATATGGTTATTTACAGTATAGTATATTCTCTTATACACCTGCATTTGAAATTAATTAAATCCACACATTTGTAATAGGCCTCAAAAGATCATTAAACATGTTTTTAAAGATAAACTAAGTCAACTAACTGCACAGGGATGGAACAACTGTCACAGATAACATCCATTTTTATTGTTAAAATAATTGTTCATCTTTTAGGAGGATAGTGACACGTTCACATTCGGTGATCCAGAGGTCCCAATCCACAAGCAAGAATTCATCCCATTTCTCCTCAACTTTCTTCGAGAGCAAAGCAGCCAGGCTCTTACCCATGGCCCCTCAACACCCGCCAAGACCCCCAACCGGCCCGGGCCCTCCGCCACATCACGGGGTCTCTCAGAAAAGCGGGCCTGCAGGTCAGCGGGTAGTAGCGCTCGCGGCACCACTCGTATACAACTGTTCTCCCCAACGCCGTCCCCGGGGAGCGAGTCGGGTCCAAGTCACGTCAGCAGCCCTTCCTTTACCACTTCATGGAGCCCGGCATCCAGGCCCTCGGGCTCGGACCGTAGACCGAGTCAGAGGATCAGTCTCGGGGACTTTGTGGTGTCCCCTCCGGAGCTCCAGAAGGGTCGCAGGAGAAGCGGGAACAACCCTGGTAGGCACGTGGGAGGAGGGCGAGCGGCACATCACGCTGACGACAACGAGAGGCGAAGCAACAAAGGAGTGAGCAATGAACAGGTTTCTCCTCCATCTATGGGTCAGCTCAATTTCAACGATTTGGATGATTTCCCACCAGTCGGATTGTCTCCTGTTACCCCCACGTGAGTCTTTTTGTAGCCTCCCACTCACATATTTAACATTAAAAGTCCCCTTTCTAATGTCCAGGGAAAGAAAACCATCCAGAAGAATTAACCCAACACCAGTAAGTGCCCAGCGTTTGCAGTCCAAGCCCAAGACATGCTTCACTTCCACGCCATTTTGCAAAACGCCAAGCCCGGGGGTGCCGGCAATGGGGCCGGAGAAGGCGGACGGGTGGGTGAATGCGGTTAGCCCACACAGCCTGATGGAGGAGAGAGAGCTTCTAAAGAGAGAAAAGTAGGTGCAGTCTCCACTTGTGGAAACATCTTGATTTTATTTATTTAGAATATTCATTCTTATCTTGATATTTTTTAACACTGCTATTTCTAAGTATTTTGAAAGTTTATTATTGCTAGTGTAGACATGGTGGTTAGGTGTGTTCACCAATCCATAATTTAAAAAAAACTGGAATTGAATGCTTATATTGTCATTATACAAATATGACAGCAGGCATACATTTTCCTATTAATAGTTATACAATACTGCATTGGGTCTTTGCATATTTTTGGTGAATTTAATATTTGTTTCTACATTTCTGTCTGTAGATGTAAACGAGCCCAACAAAGCTGCTCTCCTCCAGCAGCCTTAGAGGAGGTCTGCACACCCACCAAGTCTGGCACACGAGGGGCAGGAGGCAAGGTGACACCTGATCAGCAAACACTGTGTCCCGAACCGACCAAAGTCACCTTGGCTTCTGACCTGGACATGCTGGCGGAACTTTACTGTACATGCATTTCAGGTGAGTGTGAACCTAGAGAGTTGCTTAGTAAAAATAAGGGATAAAAACAATATATATTTATATAATCTTGAAACATTTTTTCAGAAAATTTGGTGCCAAACGTTTTTTTGGAGCTCTTCTTTGTGATGCAGCTGCTCACTTCTCGATCTCCTCAAACTTCGGAAAGCGATGATGAGGAAAAAAGCGAGTGCACGTTCAACTCGGGTAATAAAAATGATGTTTTTTCATTTCAAATGGTAAAAAAAAGGATTTTTCCTCTTTTATCTGAAAAACATTTAACAAAAGCAAAATCATAAAATAATATGTGAATAAGCCGTAACATTTTGAATGCAAATAAATAAAACCAATTCATGTTCTTTACATTTAAGAGGCCCAAAAGAGGATAATTTTCTGGTCAATTGCTGGAGCAAATACATTTTGCTCTAATTGTTTTTTTGTAGATGTACTGGAGCGACGCTATCTGAGACAAGTGCACAATTGTGTGTATTTTGCAGTCAAAGTGCTGGAGAATCAATATCAGTGAGTTCATTTATTAATCATCAGTAAGTGGCAATGATATCATGTTAGTGTAAAAGTTTCATTTTTTAAGCAACTTCAGTTCCATGTATCAAAGTCAATGGAGTTTAGTGATTTGATTTATCAACGTGCCTGAACTTGCAGTATTTATCTATTTTATATTTGTATTGTATTGTATTTTTTGTTAATGCCTCATTTTGTTTTGAAGGTTATTGGCTCATCTGGACAAGTGCACATTGCGTCTCTTGGCCGAGAATGAAAGAATGGCATTGTTCTCGCCGCGCCTCAGGGATCGTTTGAGTCAGGCCCAGGACAGAAGTACAGCCAAGGTAGCGAACTGATTTAGTGTCCGACATAAACCATGGAATTATTGAAATGGCGAGAGATACATTTTGAATTTGCAATCCCTGACAGCTCTCGCCCACCGTTTCCGCGTTCATTCACTCGGTACCTTTCCAGCCTGCCACCGACAATCGATCGAACTTCAGCTGCGACAAAGCTTTCCACACCTTTAAAAAGCAGAGGTATTTGAGCTTGTGAATGGAAAAAGAAACACAATGGCAAAATCTTGAGTTAAAAAAAGAATGGTATCGAACTGAAATGGATAAAAAGTATCATTTAGAGTATAAATCTATAACTGAAACAGCAATATTTCCTCACATAACTATATCTTTTCTGTCAGGGACATTTTTTACGAGGTGCTGCGTGAATGGGAGGACTACCACAAGGATCCCGGATGGAATTTTGACGTTGCCCTCGGAAGTCGCATCAGGCAAGTCTTTTATTCGCTAGTTCCCATTGACGTCCAATCCATTTTGAATGACATCAAGGTACCAATCTTTCACTGCCAATCCTCCCAGTTATAATTTTTTATTTTTTTATGTCGGTGACCGTGTTTCAGAGGAATGATGAGTCATCTGACCGCCGCTGGAAACCACTCGCACTTTGCCCGTCTCTTCTTGAAACAGCTGGTTCAGGTAGGTCCAAACATTCCACTTATTGCCGTGACATGAATCCACTCCAAAGTTTGTACTCCTGCATTTAGATGTGCAAAGGGGATCGTATGAACAGCTCAAACGGCGACACCCCCGACGCCGACCTGCTCGGCATGCTGGGAGCGGATGGCCTAGGCCGCCTGAAGCGCCTGGAGGAACGTCTCATTCGACCCCATGGTGTCAGCGGACCTTGCCCGCCGCCGTCCTTTCCTGGCAACCAGGAGTTCTTCCAGAACTTTCTGCAGACGGCCAGTTGGTAATGTTATGTTTCTATGCTTTGTGGGAATCTCTAACATTCAAAGTATATTTTACTTTACCAACATTAGGTGGAATTTTAAAATACTTATGTAGGGTGTTAGTATTCTGAAATGTCCAGAAAAAAAGGCTTTTTTTATATTACATATTTTTTTAAAGCTAATATATTTATTTATGTACATATTATTTAATGTTTGGGAAAAAAGCCCTTCTACATTATTAACTCTGATTATTTTGTCATGTTGACAACTAAAATTGTACGTTATAAAGTCAGTGTATCCCACATATTCCATTTAAACACAACATGCAAAAGGCCCTGCCATAATCTTTAATAACTTTCAAAGGCAGCCAATAGGTCATTCCTAAACATCTCTCTTGTTGACAGCTGTCAGCTGAACCAGCACCTGCAGGACAGTTTATGCCAACAGATCCTTCAACTAGACGAAGTCTCCATCCTGGGTCCTCCCGCTTCCATCCCAGAACAAGAGGAAGTGGGCGATGAGGCGTCAGGCGACGGGGACATGGAGCAGCAGGTACACGTCGTGGGTCGTTGCCCTCAACTCGAAACACCCCAAATTGAGCCTCCATGTCATTCCGACAGGACGAAAAACAACGCTTTGCTTCAGTCATCCTCCTTGCGCGTCTCCTGGCCAAGTTCTTGGGCTTCATCTCTTTCCTGCCATACCAGATGTCCGAAAAGCCGTCAAAGGAGATTCAAGAGGCGGCGGTCGCCCTGAGGGGCAAGGTAAAATCAGAGCACACAACCAGACGGGCTCCAATACATACTTGTGTTCCGCTTTTTTATAAATAGAGTGTGCCAGTGTTGGATGTGTGCGCGGTACTCAAGAAGAGTGTGGGGCGCAGGCGCGCCATCTTGACTGTGCCCTGGTTGGTGGAATTTCTTTCCATGCTGGACTACACCGGGCCACTGCTGTTCTGCTACAGGGTGGTTCTTGGCACACTTTGTCTTCTCTACAGGTATTTTATTCTTTTGCAATACACCATGGACTTTGTGTCATTCTACATGTCAATATTAGGTTTTTGTTTTTTTAATACTATTTTTGGTCTAATTCATTCAAATTTTCTGATACATTATTCTGTTGTTTGACTTCTATTGAAGGAAAATGCTTCTGGGGAAGTGTGGAGAGATGCCTTATCTTAACAAACTGCTGATTGTGTCTGTACTGGGATGGCTCTTCCAAGTAGGCATGACTTTGAATACATTTGACTCATAGGCGGACGTAATACCCGTCAAATCCATTTTCTATTATCCAAATAAACTGGACATCTTTTGCTTTCAATTGCAGCCAATGTCTTCATCACCAACAACATTAACACACAATATAATTTCTTGTATTTTACAGATCCCAGTCATTCCTGAAGAGGTGTTCTTTACCAATGACTTCACTGAGGTTGCTGCACTGGAAGAGAGCAATGCCGATGCATCAGGACTTGTAAGAAGGAGGATAAAATCCACTTTTTTGTGATTATGATGATTTTTTTTTTTTTGCAGACAGAATTTTAAAGCTTTCTCTTTTCAGGACTGCATCCCTCTGGTGGACCAGCAGCTCCTCTACACATGCTGCCCATTTCTCGGTTTGTACTACTTATCTAATCACCTGGTTTGTACATGAGCGAGCATTTCTTTCGGTCTTCGACAGGCGAGTTCCGTAAGCTCCTCGCCGCCTTTGTGTCGGGAAGTAGCGGCAAGAGCGGCGGCGTGCTCCGAAAGATCACGCCGACGTCGGCCGAGCCACGAGACGCAAATGGTGGCCGAAAACTTTCGCAGCTGAAGCTACAAGCCGACCTGGAGCAGGCTTTCTTCCACAACCAGCCGCCATCTCTGCGCCGCACGGTGGAGTTTGTGGCCGAGCGGATTGGCTCCAATGCTGTCAAGCACATGAAGTTGGTATCAGTGTGTTCGAGAGTCACCTTTTACACATTTCTGGTGTTTTGTTGTCTTAACCTTGTTTGTTCACAGGGCGACGTTTGTAAGCGAGTTGGTGGAAAAAGGGGAGAAGATGCTCAAAGAAGGATTGGACTCACCCAAAGCCAATGTGTCCAAACTAAACGAGTCCATCTGCGCTCAGCTTTGTGAGGCAGGACCGGATGCCCTGGTTAAAGCAACCAGGTACTACACTTTTTTTTTTTCAGTTTAAAAAAGAAAAAAAAGTGCATTGTTTGTTGATATCCCCTTTAAAATCTGCAGGTTTTGCTGTGAAAAAAGTCCAGAAGCCATACGCATTTTGCTCCCTCTTGAGACTTCCCCTGCTGTAAGTCATTTTTAAAACATTGGTGCTCAATGGCAAAAAAATACCAGAACAAAAACAAATTGAACACATTACATTATAGGACTGAGGATACATTGATTTATATATTATATATATTTTTTACTTTAACACTTAAAATATTCAATTGTCCTACATTAAAGATTTTGGACTACTATTAACTTTTACTTTAGTGACTCATCAGTCCTAATGCTGTGCTTTTGAATATATAACCTGGCTAGAATAGCAACTTTAAAGTCTTTTTCTTTAGGTTCTTGCCACTTCAGAAAACATCACCATCCACCTGGCCACAGAAAAAGCTTGCTCCTGGCTCAGAACAAACATTACATGTAAGCCCTCCTCCCCTATTGCCATGCATGTCTCTGCAGGTCTGACAATGTTGAACTTTTTCCATTCAGCGCTCATCCGGCGAGAATGGAAGAGCACGTACGACCGCGTGACTAAGACCTTGACCGCCGACTCCACAGACGAGCTTGCTACACCACTCACACCCAAGAGGAAGCAAGGGGGTACCAGATTGATGTCCTGTCCGCCCTGCTGCACCCACAGTGCCTCTCTGCCCTCCGATGTCCTTATTGACATTAAGGTACGATAGCAATGACTTCGATTTAGAAGCGAATTGGCCGATTTAAGCCACCATGTGATTAAAAGGACTTGCTGAGTGTGGCCGCCGGACCCAGGACGGACGACGAGCTGCCCACCGGTTCTCAGTTACAAACACTGTTCCGTAGAGTGGGCGACACACTGGACTGCAAAAAGGTATACATATATACACACTACCATGCTTGGAGGTGCTATGTTTTTTTAATTCAAATTGTTATTTTTAGTTCTTGACAGCTGTCTCGGAGCAGATGCTGATCAATGCTACTGTTTTGCTGGCATGCAAGCTGGGTAAGATGTAATTTTTTTTATATGATTGTAAATAAATACATATTTTAGTATTTCCACATTGTTATTTTTAGCTTTTTGCAAAAAGTTTATTTTGATGGGTATTTTTTTTCATAAGTCATGATAGAATAAAAGCAAAAACAAACAATTATATTTGTTTAAATTTTACATCAATATGTATTTTGAAAAAGAAATTACACCACAATGGCGATTTTGATTTAAAATGCTAGTTATTTTTAGTCATTTAATTCGACAAACCTTTGATTTTTACCAAAACAACCCCCTATCCATCTACAATTTACATTCACACTTGTTTTTATTTTCTTCTCTCCTAGAAGAATGATTTTTCAAAACAGAAAATCTTGTCAAAGAAGGTGCACGCTTACTCTTGTGGTGTGTGTTCAGCATCCACAGAGCTGCCTCTAGCCTCTCAATCGGGTGATGAGGAGTCCGAACCATCCGTCAAAGCACTTCTGGAGCAACTGAGCGAGCTTTGGGAGCGTGACAATATTTGCCCTGCCCCCCTCCACCTTCTCTTTACCCCGCTAACCGTCACTGCCGTGCTCAAAGGCGGAGAGAGCGAGGTAATGTCCATCCACGCACACAGATTGTGACACTCGATACAAAGCTGATTTGTTATTATTTAGCGTAATAACTACCTGCATCTGATGGAGAGGCTGGCGGACCGAGGGCTTTTGTCCCAAGAGGAGCTCGTATCGCGCTGGACCAAATTGACAAAGCAGACGGTTCCAACGGTGAGTGTTTTTCACCCGTTTCCACAACTACGCACTCTATCCACTCGAATGTATTTCTGCACTTGCAGGAGCTGATGGAAAAGTTTGGACACAACAAAGTTTCCTCACTTCCCAGTCAAATGGACCTGCTGCAACTTTCTAAACGGACTCTTGAGGGCGCTACGTGACTAAAAGCTTTTACTCTCCATTTTCTGGTCAGAAAACAGACATCTATATTTATACATATGAAAATAATTTTATTGTGGCACTTTCAGATGTGTTCTTAGGTAAATATGACAAAGAGCTCTTTACTGATCCTGTTTTTAATATTGCAAATTTCAAAGAATATTTTGACATTATAATCAATTTGTTATAATAATAAAGAAACAAAATGCTGGTTCAGGTTTTAGTCCACTTTTATTGCATATTTGTAAGAGAAAGGATGTTTTATGTTTCCTTTTTGCCTTTTAAAAATAGCGAAAACAGTTTAGGGATCCGCCCCCCTGTCCCGCCCACTCATGACTTTCGAATCCGAGCAGGAAGTTTTGCAGCTGGGCTTCTCTGCTCACAATTGTCGGTCCGTAGGAAGCCACACGGCGACCCGAGTCGGGGACGTAATGTCTCGACGATCGGTTGGATAAAAAGACACTACCAACCAAGGATCTTGGAGGGAAAAAAACATGTCCAACGTCCTGCTCTGGCGACATCCTTTTGAGTCCACCAACGGCTACTTTTGTGAGTTCTTGAATCGGAGAAGAGACGCATTACTGGCGGCATGGCCAACGTCAAAGTGGCCGTTCGAGTTCGTCCGCTCAACGCAAGGTAAAACTAGTCTACTGCTCTGGGGGATGATTGTTACTAAATCTTGTGTTGTCTTTCCATGTCCTAAAATTAGTTTATGGTCTCAACAATGTTGCTTTCACACATGCTTCCTGCTCACTTGTTGTCATCTGTCATGCAAATTAGATATACTGTAGTCCTTTTAATGAATGCATTGGAACCTGTTTTTCACACAGAATGCACGTGTTCAAAGCTAGAAATTTGACCCTTTTCTGATGTACTTTATTGTAATTTTTTATCAGTTGTTTGGAACAGAGAAACTAACAAAGTCACAAGATTGCATTCAAGTGAATGTTCTTGCAGAACAGGTGAAAACTAAAAGACAAAAAGGAGAGAGGGATGATGTGAAAATGTAATTTGAAGGTAAAATGTGGGAACACTGATCAGAAAATACTAGATGAAAAAATATTGGGATCTAATCACAGTGTTTACCAAATGTCATGTGCCAATCACCACATACAGTATGCATGACAAAAGTCTTTATAATTGCATCTAAATCTATTTTGTCACCCCACAACAGAGAACGTGCAGATGGAGGAAAGCTGGCAGTCCAAGTGGACGATAAGTTTGTGAGGATCCAAAATGTTAAGGTTGGTATTTATGTATTTCTTATTTATTGAAGTTGCGTGATATAATACACTAAAATTACACAAGAAAAAAAGATGAATGTTTTGGGAAAACATGTTCAAGATACTTTTTCTAAACTGTTAAGCTAAATGGATCAAAACTTGGGGAAAAGTATACAATAAGAAAATGCATTTGTGGAAAAAAATTCAAAACTAAAAGTAATGTTGGCATAAACGAGGAAGAATATTAACTAAAACTTAACAGTAACTAAATAATCAGATAAAAGTACGTTGGAAAACATTTAAAAAGTAATCTTAAAAAGAATAGGTAGGAAGCAGAAATCACCCAAAACATTTATCAAATGTATCTTTTATAATCTAGAAACATAAAAATAGCAGATACACAGGGCAACATTTTATAAAGTATTGCTAAAAATGTGGAAATTATAGGAAGATAATTAATTTAAAAAAAGAACAATGTCATACTTATGGAAACAACCAAAATATTGGACAGGAAAAAAAATGAATAGAAAAATCAACCACATAATGGATTCTCTGAATTTTCACTGTGCTGAAATCTTGGCAGATGTGCACGAATCACTACCGAGTTTTAGTGTCATCTTACATTGTAAGCATTTTTAAACAGGACATCAATGATTAGCATCTCAATCAAAACAACTCCTGTATTAATGTTCCTCTTTTTGTCAGACTTGACACAAAATAGATAGGAATTCCCATTAAATGTAAACTCTGAGCCTATTCTTATCCCGACTGCTCGTTTCCATTCTCTCTCGGCATGTGGGATTAATTACATGTCGTCAACATCGCCTTGTAACATGACACCGACCGACCCTCCACGTCCCGCTGTCCCGTCGGTCCCGTCGGTCCCGACGTATTTACGTTCATATGTTGAAGCCTTTGTTTATATTTTGAGGAAAAGTTTTGCGGTCAGTTGGGGGGAGGAGATGTGTTCCAAAAGTGACGGGGCTGAGATAAACCACATCAGGCCTCCTCTGGCTCCTCTAGCTCCTCCTCCGACTCTCCTGGGAACCATTACTTGTGGAAAGTGGGACAACTTGAGAAACCTCCTCCTCACATTACTAGGATGGCAAAATGATCACGATCATTAACATATTGCTCAAGGGACTAGTTTGGGGAATTTACACTCGTTGACCCCTTTCAGTTGAAATGGATTGGACGTCTACTGCGGCCAATGGCAGAATTTAGTTCAATTAGTTAGCATTACAAAGTAATCACTGTCTCTTGTAGTCGATAATTTTATGGCAAAAGGCGGAAATATACAAATTCGAGCAGCCAAACATCAACAATCATATTTCATTTTTCTTATTGGGGTTTACCAGCAACACGCACAAAAAATATTGTAAAATAAAATGAACATTGTTTATATGTCTATAAAAAAAAACAGAATATTCAGGAATTTTAATCCAGTTCTTTTAATCCATTTATACCAAAAAAAATCGTGTTGGCGTTAACACGGCCCACGATCCAACAGGAGTTTGACACCCTTGCTTTATACAAAACAAAACAAAACACTTGAGGCGCACTCAGTATTATGTTTGCTGCATTAACTGGTAGCTGACACGCCATGTTATCTTTCCTTTGCTCCTAATTATTCCCTGACAGTAAGCAAAAAGGTGTGTGGTGAACTCAGGCAGATGGAGCTGCATGCAGCGCTAATGAATGGAAACAGCTTGCTCCCATTTTTCCACCTCAAACAAAAGCCTTACTATCTTTTTTTTTATTGTGACTTTTGCACCTCAGTTGGACCCTCGCGCCGACCACGCCGTTGATTCCAGGGAGAAGCTCTTGGAGTTCGGCTTTGACTACTGCTACTGGTCGGCGGACCCCGAGGACCCCCACTGTGCGTCGCAGGAGGAGGTCAGTGCCATAATTGGTTAGGGGTTGTTGCCCTGAGTGGGTTTTTTTCATTAGAAAAAAAACCTGAAAACAAAACAGTAGACACGCTTTTGGACATTGACCCATGGTGGGCGAAAAGGACCCTGTGGGTCAATGGTGGGAATGTGTCGGTTTGTCAAAGAGTCCGTTATCTTGAAAGCTCTCGTTTTGTTGATGACGCAAAAGTCGGACAAAGAGGACGTTGTGTATCGAGCAAGTGGCAAACAAAAAGAAATATCAAATTTAAATGATAAGATCATTTTTTTCTCCTTAGTACCACATTTTAAACAGATTTCAAAATACTGAAATGAAGGGAAATGGATATAGGAGGCATATTTAAGAATTATTAATAAAAATTGTCTGAAAAATTATGAATTAAACAAAATGAAAGATATATACTAAATAATACTACGCAATTCAGATGGATAAACATAAATCATCTAGTAGGCATTTGTACAAATGGCGTTCATTGAATGAAGTACATGTTTTCCCATATGTTCTAGCTCTCTGGTGTAGCTTTTGTGGTTGATCCTTCATTTTGTTGCCATCTCAAAAATAGTCTCAAGCATAAGGAAGAGTCAAATCAGAAAACTTTGTAGACCCCTTGAGATCAACAAAATAGGAGAGGGGGAGGTTGTGCTTGTTAAGTGAGACAAACTGGATCGGAACCGGTGCTTTTTCAGTCCCTGCAAGCGTATCCTACCACGCCCGGCGACCCCTCGGGATAGCCCGCCGCGGCCTCCCACCGCCGAACCGCGTGGGCGTGGCCGGCCCAATCTGGCACATTAAACTGTACTTAAGGGTGCAGATGTGGTCACTGAGGGGAGAAGAAAAAAATCAAGTCTTTTCTCTCATGCGACTCGGATGTTTTTTGCAGAGAAAGCAGAAACTGCTACTCAGGGAAAGGAGCGCTATCCTTGATGGCAGACATGTTTTGTGCTCTGAAGCTAAAAAAAAAAAGTTGACTATAATCCCAAATGTGTGGTTTCACCGTTGTATCATGGGAAAAAAATTACATGGAAGCATGGAAATATCATAAAGATACCAACCCCATTTGAAGTGGGACAGTGGTGGGCAGTGATCTTTCAAAATAAAACTATGCTGTTTTTTCAGACTATAAGTCACAGTTTGACTGGGCCAGCAACTAATACTAAACTAGTAATCGTATATGTATTTTTACATGATGATAAATGAGATGTTTTGACTACAAAATGTATCCCAATTTAAAGCATGGCCATATTTCTGACCTTTTTGACCTTTTCTCTTGACACACATATCCCATCAATTATTCCCATATGTAAACAATTACTTAAATTTTGGCACCCCACAATAAAACACGTTTTGTCCAATGACACCTGTTAAATCCTGCATGCTCCAAGATGCTAAAGATGACGACTTTGGACTGGCTGGAAATACGTCATCCATTGTGGCTCAAAGCTCACAATGTGCTTCTCCTTTTTTGTCTGCTCCCTCCTCCTTGGATTTGATTCTCACAGTTTGTAGGTCTGTGTGTCAGCGGAAGAATAGTCTCTCTGTTTACAGGAAGAATCCAACTCACACACACACGGCAAAGAAGGGAGATATGTAGGCCACTCGCTTGATTTGCGTAGAATTCCACTCGAGGAATTTACAAGCGACCACTATTGCTATTGACGGCAAGAAATGACCAATGTCCGCCATGTCTAAAGTGGATTGGATGTCTACGACAGCCAGTAAGTTAGTAAAAAAAACGGCGAAGGCATCACCCTACTGTCTGTCTACCCTCCCCTGCACCGACCGCCATGTTAATTTGACCTACAACAGTGACAGACGAGCGCATTGTTCAAGTGGATGTCCACATATTTCTACCTCTTTAAATCCCTCACACGAACAAATGCATGCGTTTTCTTTTACATTTTGGTTCAGTGGAGGCAGCTGTTGCGTTTGGGGAAAGCACTTGCAGAGACAGACTTTTTTTCCTCCTCCTTGCAGCTGTTCACTTGTTTGTGAGAAAACTGCTTCTCAGTAGTACTACACACGCTTAAAGGGAAACTACAACTACTAGGTCTGTTGTATTTTAAAGGTAGACCAGATCTGGGCCCTGGGCCTTAAGTTTGACACCTGGAATTTTAATTACGTTTTTTTAAAAATCACTAATCTTATGATATTACCAGTTGTTTGGACAATGGTACTATATTCAACAATATTACAAAGTCTGTCATGATTCAATTTGATTTAAGGCTGTCAATCAAATTGAGACAATATTACAGTTATGTACAAATTCAATTGACAGGTCAATTTAATCAGTAAAAAAATACATACAAAGCAGTTTTGAGGTTTTTGAAAATGTTGCTGGAATATTTCAGATATTTGAATGTATACTATTCTATGAGGCAATGCAACCAATTTGGATCATTACTGTTCCAGAGCTACATTCCTTTTTTTTTTTTTTTTTTTTTTTACCGCTCTACAGAGGTCTGGTCATAATGTTGGCAAAACAGCATTTTATTAGATTAGGTGCTGCCATGTGTTTTCTCGTGTGGACTCTAATGAGGTTATCCTTCCTGACTGACCTGCACCAGAAGGAAATCCATTGCGTGTTTTTTTTTCTGCATCATTGTTTTCTCAAAGGAAAAGTCTTTGTTTTGAGCACAACACGAGTGCTTTCCTGTCCAAGTCAATGTTTCGTGACCCTAACCACAGAGGCTTGTTTTAGACTCCCATGTCTCCACTTAGAATATCTCAGGCTTTTTTGATCCTTGGACCTTAAATCCCCCCCTTTTTTAATAATAAATTCTTAACTTAATTCATTGAAAACTTGTACTACTTCTACCATTTTTGGGGGAAATATTTTATTAGATTTAAAAAATTATAATTCTGATGCTATTGACTACAGATATCAGAGAATATTATGTATTATAATGCTGTTGGGAGAGGATTTGTATCCCCTTTGGCCCAAAGTATCTATATTTAAGTGTTTTCAGTTTGGTTTGTTTGGCCAAGCAAGTGAGCTCCCCAATTCTTTGGGACCACCAACCCTGTGATGGCCCCCTGGGAGGGATTTTAAAAGGGTCAACTTTAACAAGGCCCCACATTGGTTCTTAACATAATGAGCCGAACAAAAGAAAGGATGAAAACATGACTAGGGGAGCTCTTTTTTTAGTTTGTCATTGCATTCAAGTGTCCTTTTGAGCTGAGAGGCAGCGAGTGGGCAACCTTTGTTGGCCCTGAGCAGGAGTTATGTCACAAAAAGATTGTTTCTAACGCAAAATCAATTAACCTTTGCGTGCAATCTCTAGTGCCATTGATTCATCAAGTGTGAATGATTGTAGCAAATCCTCAGTTCAAATGAATTACATTTATATTGAATTGATTCCATTCAATATATCACTGTCAATGGCAGACAATAGCTGTAGGCAGCCATAGACAATGCTAGAAGTCCAATCCATTTGAAACGGGAGGGTTTATAGCATATGAATGAATGTTCATTCGCTGCTACCCGCTCAATGCCTTGGACGTCTACTAGTGATTCTCATTTTAATTCAGTGCAGTAGAATGAAAAGAAACACATGATTGGACCCCTATCGCAATCACTCATTTATTTAATAGAACTATTAGAAGGTGATTCATCTGTTTTCTATGTTTCTGTGTCTGGTCAATGTCGAAGCTGTTCATTTTTAGAACAGATCTGGTTAGTGAGAGCATATGAAATAATGTATAGATATTTGGTTTAAGTCTACATGGGTTAAATAAACGTAGTAATTAATAAATTGACCAAAAAGAATGCTATCAATTTGTCTAGATGGTCCAATTTCTCACAATTCAACACTACCGGTACATTTTTTTATTGAGCTGAGAATGTGGCTATCAAAATTCTGGGGTTTTCCCACCTCTGTTTTCTTTTGTGCTAGATCCCCCCCAAAAACAAGATAAGTTATTGATGTGATCTTTTGGCAATACAAGTGATCCATCCAAAGGTAACACATGTTAAGAGGTTGAGAGGAGACTTTAAGCAACCTGATCCAGAGCAGGCTGCAAAGCATAACACAGTGAGGGGTCTCCTCCAAGTCTCTACGGCACCCCAGCCGGGCGAGAGCGCAAAGTCTCGGTGGGCAAATACACATTGGAGAAAGCGGAGAGGAATTTTCCCAACGTTGCTCCAAAAGATCAAGGAGTAGAGATACTTTCAACATACCTCCCCATGTGTGAGTCTGAATCGGGCCAGTCCGAGTTTGTTCCAACGTGGAGCTTACGAAACGGCGGGGATTGGTTTAGGTTGGATTGGCTTAAAAGGCCTTGCGAAAGCCCCTTTCTTGAGCAACGGCTTTTGGGTGCTTTTAGGAGCGTGTGAATTGCCGGCTTCGTACTCAACGGTGGAGTTACGTGACATAAAACATGCGAGGCACTGACTGAGCAGTTTTCCAGTCATATATGCCTATTTTGCAAAAACTTTTATCCTAAAAAAGGGGTACTAAAAGGAGAAAAAATGTGTCACTGGGGAATAAAAGTTGATTTTTTTCAGAGTTCAGATCAGAGACTAGAATAATAATTGTTCTATGTAATAGTTCAGAACAACAGATTGGCTCATTTTTAATGATTTTTATATTGGTCAGGTGTTCCAAGACTTGGGTGTATCGGTGCTGACTGGAGCTTCCGAGGGCTACAACATCTGTCTCTTTGCTTATGGCCAAACGGGATCTGGGAAGACGTACACCATGATGGGCACGCCGGTGAGATAGACCCAGCACTAAAAATTGAAACATTTGCATAAATAACAGTGATGACTGAAGTTTTGGGGTTCTGTTGAAGGTTTTGTAATGATTGCATGACTTATTCTAAGGCGTTATTCTGTTTTTATGTAACCAGGACTGCATTGGTTTGACGCCTCGCATCTGCCAGGTATGCTAGGAGATTCAAATTTCTCCAAAAATCTCCATTATTTTTGATGTTGTGTCATCATTTGGACTAAATGGCCCCCCACTTGTCTTCGCAGGGCCTGTTCCGCTCTCAAGATTCGCTTCCCGATGAGCAGAACTCGAGCAGAGTGGAGATTAGGTAACGCTTTATTGGCCACTTCTCGTTTGACTTGAAATCCTATCACAGTTGTTTGCTTACAAAGCTTAAGGGCAAACAATCTTTCATGAACTTGTTTTTCCCGTTTCTGAATTGGGATGCACACCACGTCATGACATGGGCCTTAACGTATTTATAAAGATATATCGTTGCAATTGACTCATTGGCTGACATTGATGTCAATAGATTGATTTTTGACTGGGAGAGTTGACAGTATTCATTCACAAACTATGCCATTTTTGGTGTACCAATGAATATGTGGACCAGAATTTTGCTTTGTCTCTACAGTTTTCTGGAAATCTACAATGAGCGAGTGCGAGATCTGCTGGCCAGCAGCGAGCAGAAAAAGAGAACTTCACTAAGAGTCAGGGAGCACCCAGAAAAAGGGCCCTATGTGCAAGGTGAGACCACACCCTCTCTACTGCTCATGTAGAAATGTTAAAATATTCTTTCTTTTTTTGTGAAATTTCACATGCAACAATAGGATTCCTGAAATAGCAGGTTTAAAAAAAAACAAAAAAACAGTAATTCCGACTTCTTTTGCCATTACTCATTTTTTTGCCCCATCCACATCCTCAGAGAAATCCCATTTGACCACAAAAAGTGAGGTCATTTCCTAACAGCAGTGTTAACAAAGGTTTAAGGAATGGCAATTTCTAGAATGCGATTCGTATTACGTTTAGTCATTACGTCTCATCTGTTGCACACGTGTGCTTAAGCCTCATTCCAACTAAAAAAAAAAAAAACTACCAAGTACAATGTATAGATGCCCTTCCACCAATATACATGTGTACTAAATGCTCACTGACATCCCCATACTGTTGTGTGTGTCCATCATATGCTGATTTATATTTAATTATATGTTTGTCATGTTCTTGAGATTTTTCCTGAACTTTAAAGGCGAAGTACTAGTATACTCAATTTTCCTTCATCTCTGTGGGCCATCATTTTGTCTTACACTGACCTCTGCTGTCAACCTAAATGAATTTTAAAATGGCCACTGCACAAAGATATGAATGTCACATGACCAGACATGTTGAAAAAAAGAATTTAGTCTGTTATCTGTTACAAGCAGAAGTATTTTTTAACCATATGCGGTCACAATGATAGCTGCGGGTGGTGTTGGGCAAGATGGCGCCCCCCTGACATGCCACATAAATAATACCCCATTCTCCTCCAGATCTTTCCCAGCATGTTGTGTCAGACTACCAGCAGGCAGTGGACCTTCTCGAGGCAGGCATCGCCAATCGCATCACAGCGGCGACGCACAACCATGATGCCAGCAGCCGCTCTCACGCCATCTTCACCATCCAATACACGCAGGTATGGCTGCCACCGTTAACAACACCCGCATGGCCTTTCATTGCTGACAATCTTACTGTCAAACTTTTTACTCACAGGCCATACTTGAGAACCAGCGTCCTTCTGAAACGATCAGCAAGATTAATCTGGTCGACCTGGCTGGCAGGTGAGACCGGGTTATTGACAAACTGCCCCATTAATGGCATCCTATCCTATCTTTAGTTTTGAGTATGTGAGTTAAACCTTTTGTGTGATCAATATCATTTTCTAAGCAGATCTAGTTCATCTATTGACATCAATGGCATCCAATGAGTAAACGTTATAATAAATAAAATCTTTGGTTGTTTCCCTATAGTGAGCGAGCTGATCCCAACTACTGCAGAGATCGACTAACGGAGGGCTCCAACATCAACAAGTCACTGGTCACACTGGGCATCGTCATATCCGCGTTGGGTGAGAAACCGTCCCCTTGATGGCTTCATGTCCACTCCTTTTAAACTGGGAGGGCTGGCAGCATTCATGTTAATGACACGCCGTTTCATCCACAGCCCAAAACTCCCAGATGACCAGTAGCTGCCAAAGCATCAACAGCGTGGCCTCGGAAGGCGACGGCAGTACAGTGGGAAGTCACAGTAGCTTCCTGTCTGGTGGAGGAAGTGCGGGGAGACGACATTGCTTCGTCCCCTACAGGGATTCAGTCCTCACTTGGCTGCTGAAGGACAGCCTGGGTGGCAACTCCAAGACGATTATGATCGCAAGTATGTCTCACTTCATACGGAAACGGCAATGGTGGAATAGCCAATGTACTATAATCTTTCCATTTGTTTTTCTCGGCAGCTGTCTCACCCTCCGCCAGTAGCTATAACGAAACCCTCAGCACCCTGCGCTACGCCGCACATGCTCGAAATATTGTCAACAAGCCCCGTGTGAATGAGGTAATGGTTCTTCTCATTTATAAGAATGTTTTGATAGGTCTTTAACCACCAGATTTTTGGGAAATAGTTGACTAATTGGCCCATTCATTGTATCATTTTTTGAAATGCTTATTCTTACAATTTATAGTAGTATTATAGTACAGTACTATTTAAAAAGCTTTCTGGCCTTTACCTTTCAGCTAGAAATTTGCATTGCAATTACAGCAATCATATTGTTTCCTTTTACAAAATATATATATTTTAAAAAGAACTTCCACACACAAAATATTTGTAGGTTTGTATTAATGTAAATTTAATTTCTTATTTTTTTATTTAATAATGTATTATTTAGTAGTTTAACTGAAAACATTATATTTGTGGGTCTTCAATAACTTCACTATAGAAATAAATAACTGTCAATTATTTGGATGACCGCTTAATGAGAAACCTCATTGTACGCAATAGAATTAAAAAGTCATCCTTTGGTTGCAGGACGCTAATGTACGCCTGATCCGAGAGCTGAGAGAGGAGATTGACAGGCTGAAAAACATGCTCCTCAACTGTGAAATGGTGAGGAAAAAATATCTGCTTATACATTCCAATGTAGTTGCCTTGTGTGTGAATTGTCTCTTTTGCCACCTGACAGCAGCGCGATCCCAGTCCTTCCCTGAGTGACGAGAAAGACGGGACGTTGTCAGACATGGTACTGCAAAACGAGTTGGAGGTAGGTAGCACTTGGATTGTGGAGAAATATACACATCAGGGCACTTACAAGTCATGGGATACTTAGGTGGAGCAGCTGACCAAGGACTGGTCGGAGAGTTGGCGGGACAAGCGGCAACTACTGGAGCAGTACAGCGTGGACATCAACCGGGACCGTGCCGGCGTCCTCATTAACTCCATGCGGCCGCACCTCATCGCCCTGGATGGAGATGTCCTCAGCACTGGCGTGGTCATCTATCACCTTGTGGTATGGATGGCTCAATGTATATTTAGGGACTAGTAATATTGTGTTTTTCTCAAGAAATTGCTATTTTTTTCACAACAAAAATCACTTTTCCCCTCTGTAACATTAAACATTTTCTCTTCTCATTATGACTTTATTCCTCTGAATTTCTTTCAAGCTGAAAGCATATTTAATAGTAACATTGCGTATTTTGTTTTCAAGAAATGCAGCATCAGTCTGCCTTTCGCTTTTATTTTTAAGTAAGTAATGAGTTTGTGTGTTTTGTCAGTCATTTCAGTTCTCTTTTTCTACATTTTACTCAGCTGTCCTGACTAATTACGCTTATTTGTCTTTACTAGATTCTTGCTCATTTCTCTCTTTCTATGTCTTCTTTCTGCTCCAATTAGAAAAGGTGATTTCCTTCTCTTTCCTTTTCCATCACCCATTCAAAAAGAGGTTTGTGCTCTGAATTTGACATTGACAAGTGCACATCTCAGGCCTGACATTCACTTCTGTGGCCACTTGGAACGCACGTGCTCCTGACAACCTTGTCTTTTACTTCCCCCAAGAAAAAAAAACTTCACATATTAAACAGTTCTCGAATTTAACGCCATGTCTTTGCACCCATTTTGATTATAGGAAGGAGTTACCCTCATTGGACCACGAGACCAGTTGGGAGAATTGCAAAAAGGTAAGAATTCAGTAGAAAAACACTTCACCCGTATTTCCATAGCTCCCCATTTATGTTCAAATCAATTACACTGCTTATCTCCCAGGAACAATTTGCCTCTTTATTTGAATCATATTGGTCTGTTTACTAAAATGTTCAATTCTTGCAGGTTTGACCAACTGTGAGATCCAAAATGACGGTGGTGTGGTCACTCTCAGGCCACTGCCCGGTTGTTCCTGCCTACTAAATGACAGGGAAGTCACTGAACCCTGCAGACTTGCCCAAGGTTGGTCTTTGCTAATATAGAGCCCCCCCCTTTTTGTGATTACTGATAAAACAGACAGCAATGTTTGTTTACTGTACTCTCTCCAGGAATGGTGATCACTTTGGGAGGCCTTTATAAATTCCGTTTTAACCACCCATCAGAGGCAGCCGTCCTTCGGGAGCGCCGGCGGGTAAGTGCAGCTCAGCTGAAACAATTGACATCTTTATTGGTTCTTTGTGTGCAATATTGTTCAATCTCGGTTCTCAGGCAAGCGAAGGGACCGACATTGATCTTGGCTACACGACTCCTGACCAAAGGTAAATGCAGACCACCTGAAATTTGATCCGATAATGTTCTGGATCAAATTTTTTTCTTGTGCCTCAGTCCTAGTGGAAAGGAAGAAGGGCTGCCTGCAGGGTTTTTGTCCCCTGTTGAGGAGTCTAATGCCAAAAGGCGTGTGGAAGAGCAGCAGTGCTATGTGGAAAGTTTACGCCACGAGATGCGTTCTGAGCAGAGACGGGCCGAGAAGGAGCTGGAGGTGGATCAGGCATACCTTCGACACCAGCACAACGAGAGTAAGCTAAATAGTACATTAACATCATAAACCAACTCCTGACTCTTTTTTTTCGATGTAAATCTTAAATCAACAGTCCAACAGTGGATCGTGCAGGAGAAGCGGAACCTCACCATTCAGACAGACTCCCAACCGGAATCCCTCCTGGAACGCCTTACAAGATATGTGTCAGATGATCTGGACAGTCAGATTGGGGATTGTCTGTCCATTGTTGACAGGGTCAGAAAGAAAGTGGTCCAGGAGGAGCTAGTGAAACAGCACGCCCTATGCCGTGCCGAGTGCCGCTTCCGCCGGAAAAAGCTGCAGTTCCAGTTGGAGAGAATCGCACGCAAGAGGCATCTTTTGGAAGCAAAAAAAGAATTGCAGTGTCTGGAAAAAAGCCTGCCCCAAAATGCGGAGAGCCCCGAAGAAGGGTCTCCACCAAAGACTTTTTCTCGGAGACCTTCTTTGTCTGCTGATCTTGTGTCCCGACTATACCCGCAGCACACCCCAATCTTCAGGTAAACACGTGTGAGCTTTAAAAAAACATTTCCTTAGCTCGCAAATATGTGATAACTTTGCTGAAATGTTCTTTTCCCTCAACAGACACTTCCTCAAAAGAAATAAATCCATAGAACTGAATTCAAACTCCATATTTCCAGTGTGCTTTAGCACCAGGAAATGGCTATCAGACGAGTGCCTTCCCCGGGAGAGGACTAAGAGTTGTTCTGGTTCAGTCCCCTCAGGACTAAACCAGTCCTTCCAAGGAAGAGGTAGATCCAAGCCAGTGAAAAATTCCCAAGAACGACCACACAGACAATGCGCTGAACGAAAACCTCTGCTGCCTCAAAGGCAACTGTCCTTTAAGAACAGATCGGACCACAACACAGCTGTTACACCAAAATTGCCCGTTTGTGTAACGGTAAAACCTCTTGGCAAAGAAAATACGGCACGTAGAATAGACATGCCAACAATTCCTTGCGTGGATGTAAAAATACAAACCCATTGTGATGATAATGGGAAAGCCTTGCACAGTTCAGCGGGAGGCAAATCATTAGGACATCCACCAACTGACGTTTCGAGCAACCCCAGAGTTGATGAGAAGATAGCAATTCGGTTTCCCAGAAGCAATGGAGATGTTGGAGTGATGAGGGAAAGTACAATTAAAACCGGCACATCTTTTGAAGAGCTTGAGCAAAGGCTTCCCATAGAGAGTCTGAGACGATGGCACAGCACGGAGGCTCTGATGAACAAGACAAGTCATTGGCTTGAGAGACAACAAAGATGGAAGTACAAATGTGAATGGAAAGCAGAAGATGAACAGCATGAAGAGGTCTCTGACTCTGAGAGCCTCTCTTCCCTTGATTCTTTGTCCTCGCTCTATGCAACAGCTCTGGCGCAGAGGCTGAAAGATGAAATGGACCAGAGTGAAGCAGATAGCGAAGACAGTAAGATGTCAAAAGACTCGTTAGCTTTGGCAAAGTATTCGTCTGGAAAGCACTCTTGCAGAAAAGTGGCTACGACATACTCTTTGGTGCGAGATTTTCCATGCAGTAATAGTAGAGTGGAGGTTGGTCAAGATAGTTGCATTGGTCAACCTGAAGTTAACCCTGCACAGATACACTCTAAAGAGCAGGTATCCCAAAAATTTGCATTAGGAAATGTAGCAAGGTCGACAGACGATAAAATCGGTGAAACGATTCCCCCTGCTTTTAACGTTGCAAGGTTGTCCGACAACTTGGAACTGCTTGTGGACGACCATTCCACCTGTGAGGTGGCAAACTACTCCCATATCTATAGAGATTCTTCGTCCTCCCAAAAAGACAGTAGTAGTAAACAGTCCCTCCCAGCCGTTACGAACCTCTCAGGTGGTTTAAGTCCATCTCAAGGGCATAACTTAAGAGACTGTGATTTGATGTCACAGAATGAAAAGGAAGAGTCTGATCGTGTGACCGAGTGCATGATTGTAGAGCCTTTACCCATCAAGTTTGAAGATGATTTTGCTACTAACCTGCATACTTCAGGTTGTCAAACAATATTTGTTGGCCACGGGCAAGCATTTACCCAAGATTTTTCAGGTTCCTTCCCAGCTTCCCAAGTTAAACTAGATGTTACACTTCAACAGTCTGATGTGTCAGGCCATGGGATTACCAAACATCATTCCCTCACAAAGGCAGAAATTTCAAAAGAAACTGACACCAAAGATGTCGATGCTGCTTACGTAACTGTACAGCATCAATCAGTTTGTAAATATTCAAGAAAGAGAAACAAAGAACAGCAGGAGGCTTGTTTGGAGAGCTTGAAGTTTCCAAAACGAAGTCCTTCACCCCCTGAAATCCAGGAGGAAATTGGGTCTGGAAGTAATAGCTCATCTATTTCGAAAATAGAACACTATGATCTAGAAATATCCAACTTTGGAATCATATCAACTCGTGTTTCGGACCCTTTGCAAAAAACACTTGAGAAATCAAGTCACTCCCCTGTTGAAGAAAGAAAAGCTAATTTAGTAAAAAAGGTAAATTCTAATATAACGGAAATATCTTCTCAAATTGCTAATTCCGGAAAAAGGCATTGTTGCCAATCTGAAGCAATTTGTAGCGCCATTGACTTGAGAATTTCAGAAGTGGTCCAAGAGCATTTAAAAAGAGCATTTCTTGGCAACAGTAGCAATCAAAATAGCCTCAGTCAAAGAGTAGTCTCTGATTGTGAAGACCAGAGATTAAAACAAATAAATGCCCTAATGCTAGATAACCCAAGTGACCGGGTGCTGGATCTGGCCAATAATGGCGAAGCAGCTCAAAAGAAACTGGGGCCTTCAGAACTAAAAACTCTTCCTACATTGCCAAAACTTGAGAGCGAACCAACTGACCATGGAATGTCAGGCTGCTGCACCAATGCCAACGCTGACAAAAATACACCAGACAGATTTGAGGATCATCTGTCAAAGAATGATCGTGCCAAAATAGTAGAGCGCCAATGTTGTTTACATCCTGCTGTGCCCTTGCCTTGCCAAAGAGTCATCCCCGAAGCGCCCTATCACATGGAAACCATGTCCAGTGTTAACTGCAGTCCCTCATGCAACCCACAATTACAAAAGGAAGCTGTGTACCCAGTAAAGTTGCCCTCTGATGGAGGTCTTTTTCCTCATGCCACAAAGGAAAATAAACCATCTGTCAAAGTGCAAGATCAGCACAGCAGTCCATGCTTGAATGACCATTGTCACGCCTGTGTGGACAATGGCGATTACGACACCACCAACAAATCCCAAGGTTGTCAGCACAAGGGTGACCAAGCTCAAGTCAAACATAAAGGGCCTTGTTTGAAAAATCAATCCGAAGAGAGCTTTGAGGTGTTAAATGATGAAAAAAGAAAAAATACAAGTAATTGTAGATCTGAAATGATCCATGTTGGCACACAGTGTCATTCAAATCTTTTGCTTAAAATGAATAAGTACAAAAGATTCAGGCGAACAAAAATAGTCTCTCCTTCCTCTTCCTCTCCTACATCATCATCAGAGGAAGATCAAACTTCTAGCAAACGGTCTTCTACTCAAGTGAAACCTGACACCCAAAGTGAAACCCCTATCAGAAGGTCTAATGCAGAGAGTTCCAAAGTGAACACTAAAGTGGAACTGATAAACGAGGTTAGACTTTTCAGGAAAAGACTCTCATTGCCTTCACATGCAATATCACCAAAGCCAAATAACTGCCAGAATGAAGTCAAATCTCAGGAATCCCAAATGAATTTTGTCTCTAGTGATATCAATCCATTCATGCATCAGTGGCAAGACAACTACCAGTCATGCTGCAAGAAAGCCTTCGGCAGTGCTACCGACTTGTCCCTCGACTTGTCTCCGCTTTTGAATGTCACTGAAAAACGTATTACTAGGTGCCACAGTGTCGAAAATGGCTTAAACAGGCAGAACTCTCCTTTCAATTCTCATTTGAGCACCTACGCTGCACACAAGGAGCTCTCCAGTACGCTTAGCAGCATCGAACAGGCAGTCAACACCACCTCGTCCAGTGGATTTGTTAACTCATCTGATCCAGAGTTGGCCCACTCTGTGGTGCAGAGAACCACAAATGAACATGGCATTCAAACCGAGCTAGTTCATCCAACCAATCCACAGATAAGGGAAAACCACAAAAGGATCCACACTGATGTCCCCAAGTGCCAGGTTCCAGTAAACGAGTCTCTGACGTGGGCCAGCATGGAAAACATGTCAGTGCACCTTTCAAAGCTTATCCACAGCACATCGGATCTGCTGGAAGATGTTCAAGTGTTGAGGATGGGTCACAATAGCAAGTTGAGTTCTCGATCGATCTCAAATATCAGCCTCGACTGCCCGAGTCAAACCGCCTTGGATGTCGGGGTCCAGACAGAAAGACTTCGGACGCCTGGAAACATGGAAGATCTTCAAAGGTCGAAATCCCACGAAGTCAATGTGACATTGAGAGTGATTGGTGCTGAAGTGGTTTCATCTGACAAGGACTCTCTCAGTTTGGTGAGAACTAAGACCGCTGATAAGGAAGACAGACCATTAAATTTCTTCCAAACCGGGACTGCTTACTTAAATCCACTGCCTGTTGTTCATCAAAAGCAGTTGAGATCACCTTTAATAAAGAAAACCTTGCCAGAGAAATTGCATCAGCATAACGACACTCCAGATAACTGGTGGATGCCAAACAGATGCCAAGAAAGCCAAACCCCTTTGGCCAGCAGTCCTCCAAAGCCTGCGACTACGTTCACAGATCGAGCATCGTCCCCAATTATCACTGTAGCTGTAAACCAAAGGTTGACGTTTGAACAAAGCGATCAGACTGGGCGCAACGGAGGCAAAAGCTTCCCTGAGTCCTCTTATAAGTCGGCAAAACTGAATCGTGACTTGTACTCTGGTAAGTCACTGGAGAACATGAGTGGAATCCGTGGTTTAGGACTGAAAGAGACTGGGAACTACTTGAAAACTTCATCAATGGAAAGAATCAGTGCTCCTCAAAATGGCAATGCCCATCCTCTGCCCAAAGGGCAAAGGAAAGCAGACAGTCAAGTCACCAAATTCAAAGGCATACCATCAACACACCCAGCCCAGCAAAGATCTCAAATGCAACCGTTCAGTAGCAACAGCGTCAGTACGTCCCCAGCGACATCTCTGACACCCAGTGAATGCAGCACCGATGTTTTGGTGAATTGTAAACCAATCGTCAGCATGGACACTGACAAACTCCCCGAGGATCTACCCTTGCATAATAAGTTCACCAACTGGTCCGGCATCAACGCGAGACTGTCTAGACATTCTACTTGTTCTGATGTGGCTGAGATGTCTACTTCCAACTCTGACACAAGATTAAGAGAAATCCAACATCTACGTCAGGAGAGGGAACAAGTGATGGCTTCTATCGGCCTTTGCGCCAACTCCACGCCGCTGAGCGTGGAGCTCACAGAGGCCAAACTGCACTATGGCCTGGGAGAAACGGACGCTCAACTCAAGATGCTGTCTCTAAGATTTACAGAGAGCCCCAAGGTGAACGCTTCAACTAGGACTCTTGGAAAACCACAACTCCAAGAGAGGTAAGCATTCTGCAATGCTTTGGCTAGCCTAGATCTGATGGAACTGTGCCAGCTTTTAGTTATTTTCTAGTTCCTCTCATGAACTTTTTTACATTTGGATGAGCAGAATTAGCTAGAAAATCAAACTAACAGTCAAAATGACCATCCGGCTGAATGTCACATTGATTTTCCTTTTCTTTTTTTTTTTAGTCACCATTTGAGTTTTGAGGGTTTCCGTGAAAGTTCCATTGAGCGTCCTCAGACGAGCCGCCGAGCCCGCAGCCTGAGCCCCAGCAGACGTCACTCCGGTAGCCCTCCGGCCACGCCCGACCGACAGTCCAAACCAGATTTCACTAAGTACGATATTGATGACTCGGTCGATCATTAAAAAAAGCATATGTCCTACACTGATTTATTTCTTAATGCTAGAACGCGAGTCCCCATGGGTAGCGATGGGACGTACCCATTGGACATCGAGCATATGCTGCGCGATTACGGCCGTGCTCGGGAGGAAGCCATGGGCGAGATCGCCAAAGCCAGGGAACGACTCCGCGAGAGGACTGAGCAGGAGAAGAGGAGGCTTCAGCAGCAGGCTTTATCTCCTGAGTCCAAGGTAAAGAAGTTCGAAACCAGGTTTAGACAAAATATACCTTAAGGCGACATTCTCTAATCATGTGTAATACCCTTTCTTTTTTCCCCAGGTTGACCCGAGGCATGGAACCAGGATCAGCAACAGCACCTTGTGCACTGGATCCAGTTTGAGCCTGTCATCCGGACCCACATCAGGGTACAACAGCAGCAATACTTTACAGCTGCAACATGGCCACAAACTAAAACATGGAGATGTGAGTGAAACACAATTTGTCCATCAAAGGCAATTTCTCAACATTACAAAACTGTCAAGTGTTACAACGTGAAATGTTGGATATTAAGTTCAAGTCATTTTTAGATGAGGGACAATGTCTTATTTTCCAAGATAAGTATGACTGAAATTTGGATCATGTTGTGTTCCAGACCACAGCATTTCTGGAGGACAGTGAGAAAGTTGCGTCAAGAAGCTTTTTTTCAGCGAAAGGTAAGTGATAACCGATAATGTACAGCAAATATATTCCCATAAAAAACAGGGTTGAATGCGTCCATTTGCATCTTAGACATCCATATTGAGCCCCTGATGACGTCGTCACCGTCATCGCCCCCATCTTGTACTCGACGTCGCGCAGCTTCCTTTGGCTCCTCCTGCTCCTCGTTACCAACGAGCTATCAGGATGTCACTGCCGTGCTGATCAGCCGAGCTTTGGCTGAGGTAAACAAAAATCAAAGCACAATTTCATTAAAAATTATACGCCAAGAGTACCTGACCAAATCAATGCCGGTCATTTGGATTCCAAAGGTCCGACTGGCCTCTTTTGGTGATTTGGGAAACCTGGTGAAGGGGAAAGCGTCTGCAGGCTGGAGGTGACCTCATCAATTTGGTTTCTTATAATCCGGGCACAGACTGATGAGTGTTTTTTTATTGATTGTTAGACACCAGGCAGAAGAGCGTGGCATCCAAGCCTACTACAGGGCGTCATCCAGCCCTTCCGCGCACGCCTTCTTAGTGGCTGCCGAGCTGGACGGACCCCCGGAACACCTGTGGGCCGTCCTTCGCCGACCCGGCAACGTTCAGTACTATCACCCATCCGTCCGTACGGCCCGCACGCGTCCACTAGATGACAGCACTCACTTGGGTGAGCCATTGATATCGTTCGGATTATAGATACTGCATGACGGTGTATTCTAAAGCCTTATATGAAACTGTGTCCAGTCTACATTTTAACCGACCCGTCCAACTGCCACCTCAACCGGTCACGAGACTTCTGCTGCATCAGCACAGAGTTGAAACAGGTTTGTGTGCTGTTGGTACTCATTCACATGCTAGCCTTTCCCAGTGTAATTGTATGTTTATTAAAAAAAAATGATATTTATGATCCCAGGGAGACGACCACGTGCTGGCCATGCAGTCCGTTCTGGACGAGTCCCTCCCCCCTCCAAGCCCAGAGTCTGTCCGAGGTCATGTGATGCCCAGCTGTTGGCTCCTGCGGTCAATCAGATGCGGCAGTAGCCAGCGCGAGGTAACACGGGTGGTCTTCCTGCTGCAGGTATGTACCGACGCTCCAATCTTGATGTTGAATTTCATGTCAATACTGCACCATATAAGGCTCAGTATGAAATAATGGCCTGTGATTACATTTCTTGGATTTGTGGTTCAGATTGACCTGGGCACGCCATCTTTCCTGCCACAAGAACTGGGAGATTTGGCCCGGAAGCAGGCGACCTTTGTGGCCGACCTCGCTAACGCAGTGGCCTTGTCATCAACTGTCCAGAATTGTGACTCTTCATTTTGCACCTGACTTTTTTCAAATTTTATTTTTCACAAAGAGGGCACTATTTACTTGTGAGCAGCTTTATTTTTATATGGTTGTTGTTTGTTTGTTTTTAGGCCTTCAACCATTTTAATGGCAGTTTACCAAAGATTTTTTGAATGTTTTGGGTATCACCACAGTAAAATAAGATAGAGGAATTAGATAAATAATAATCTGTGAGCGAGGAAAAATAGCACCACCAAGACACTGCTAAAAAGTGAAACTTTTATAATTGTATGCGCCAAAGTTTTTTGTTTGTTTGTTTGTACTATGCAAGTTCTCTCTGTAAACCAAAAAAGCAAAGAGAAGAAAATATGAAGGCACAATGACAAAAAGCAGTTGACATCCATTTGTTTTTTATTTTTTTTGTATTTTTATTACACAGTTGTATTTTCATTTTTGTTGTGATGGACGTATTTATATTTTGAATTGTAAATGTATTTTTATACATCGAATTCATAAACGTTGTGCATTTTTGCTGGTTTGTTTCATTTTTTTTTATTTTATTGCTAAAATGTCATTAGGATATGATTGAATTTCTGTTTTCTCTGTTTTCAGCAGATTTCCCAACAACTATGAGGTCAGTGGTCATTTCCTTCCACTTGCAGTTCAAATGGATTGGATGTCTATTTTGATTCATATTTTTTACCCAATAATGCATTAATGTTTTTATTTCACCTTTTGGAAAGCACCCATTTGACTTAATGTCTACTGTTGCAAATGGATTTTTATATTATATATTTTTGTATAAAAAAAATTCGACTTCATTTGCCAACTACCACAGCACATATCACCAGGCAGTGTACCCAAATTTACAATTTCACTGTATTCTACTGTTTGTATGTGACTGTATAATAAAACGCAGCTAGTTCTTCTGTTATTATCATCTTTGACATTTTGGGTGCGCTTTTTCCAGTGTCATTGATGGTGGGTGGAGTCCAAATACACGCAACTCAAGACACGCCACTTTGAGAATGTTTGGTCCCCCCACTCACCCTTGACAGTATGGGCCCACTCTTTATTTTTAACCCCACTGGGCGGGTCGGTAGGCCGGCTGCCATTCGGGAATGAACGTGGAGTACAATCCTCCACTACCCTCCCTCTCTTTTTACCGACCCCCACCCCCTTTTCCCGGTACCCTACAGGCAGGATCACCCCCGAGTTCCGAGCGGAATCCCGATGCGTCTAAGGGACCGTAAAGTAACCATCGGCTGGGACGAGCAAGGGCATTGGACGGATTGCATCTCAAAAAGTAAGTGCAAACTTATAAACGTGATGTTTTTAAGGGCTTTCGTGAAGTGATTGTCGTTTGGCTCTAAAAAGCACCTGTTGTGACGATAAACACTTTTCTTACAAGATTTAAGCTAAAAAGGATGGGTGTTTTTGATCATCTGTATGCGGTCGTAACCTGACGTCATTGAATTTGTCGTTTGGCGCACGTGTTGAGGTTTGCGCAAAATGACGCGTGAAAGGACGACGCGACCTCGCACATGAAAGTCTTTTCTTAGTCACACAAAGTCATCGTAAGCTTGTTGATCATGTTCCAAATGTACGGATCGGGCAGTTTTAGTGGACAAAAGGTTGTCAAATGTGAGTATCAATGTTAAGATTACAGTTCATCCAATTTCACCTGGACATTTTGTCTAAATGTACTCGATCAGGAAGTGCGCGTCTATATAAAGCATGTTTTTTAGATCCAACTATACAATGAGGATCCATTTGAACTCTTCATGGTAGATCCGTTTTTATTTAAGCGTATTATAATCTCTTTCGGTCCAAGAAAAAGCCAAATGTTTGCATATTAATAGATCCAAAAACAACACATGAATACAAAGCAGAGGGAGACAAGAAATAACATTCTCTTGTTATTCCCCTTAAAAGGACTCGTGTCTGAACAAGGCTGGATTTACTCATGTAAACACGATCTGGCCAAAAAAAAAAAGAAATAATGAAGTGATTTCTGCTTTCTTTAATGTAAACTGAAGTTTTCCTCTGTAATTTGCTATTGAAGGTAGAAGCAAATGGAAGATGCTGTATAATAATGTTATGTGTAGACTAGTGTCCTCTTTAAACGTCCAGTTGCTGAAGTTGGATTTGCAGAATGCAGCCGGTCACACATGTCGGCCTGTCTCTTATTTCATTCAGTGCACACTTGCTACTAGAATGCTCACTAATCTGGTTTTGTGTCCATTGTTTCATCACAAGGTGTTTCCGTGAAATAGTTGCAGATATTGAATGGCCTCTTTGACGGCTTTGATGACTCAAAGACATTTGCCACATTGCCACCCATTTTTGTATATTAAAATGTATTTTTGTTAGTTTTTTTCCCTTATGGAATAATATTTCTGGGTAAATATAGATCTTCTAGAGGTTTTGTTGAAGGATACTTTTTGATGTACATAGACAGCCCGCTTTATGTGTGTGTGTAGCTGATAAGCACCTCCCCCTGACCTCCACTACCCAGGGGCTTGATAAGGTTATTCTGCAAAAGTACGATAGCAGGTGGTAAACTGAGGGAAACCTTCCAGTCACATCATTCAAGCATCATTAGTGACACTTTCCATACTTTACAAACTGCAATCCTCCAAAATGTAAAATCACTCAAATGTATGTACTGCTTATTGGAAGAAGGAAAGACTTTCAGCAAGTAATCGCAGCCATGTTCCCCAACTAAAACAGATTGGCGGAAATGATTGTAAAATGTGCGCCACATTTGTTTTGCATGCTAAGCTTCTTTAAACAGTTGCTAAGTTGACACCATTGGTTGTGTTGGAGTGTGTGAGGACAACACCGCCACTCCCCTCAACACACATGATAAGGGAGCCATGCCTTAGTCTGATAAACTGACATTCCGCACTAAGAATGAACATGCTGTCACTGGAAGTGGGGTGTGGGTGTTTGTCTGAAGGTTTGGTTCACCAAATTGATCTAGAGAGAGGACACATCATACATTTATTGTCAGTGGCCCTTTTTAAACTAGACTTCTACCAAACTGTTTAAACTGGCCTAAAAGAAAGTGTATTATAATTTGCCCAATTTAAAGTGTACACATAATTCTCAACTTTTTTTTTTTTTTTTTTTTTTTTTAGGAGTGGGGTCAAATGAAGGATACAAAAAGGATCAATAATCCATTGACATATATTGATTAAACCGTTTTTTTTAATTACAAGGTCTATTTACTGATCAAATGTTTACTTAGTTTATTCCTAGTTTTATTCCTTACTACTAAAGTATAGTAAGGTGAAAATGCTCACCAATCCTTGCACTGGCATAAAGCTGGCAGTAAACATGGAGAATTGGTAACTCGTAAAATTTTGCTACTACAATGGATGACTGCTGCGTGTCAATATGTCGATTAAGTAACAAACTAACCAAGTGTCAAAATGCAAATTATAGCATGGCATGCATCACTGTGATAGAAACAAATGAATACTATTGTCTTCTCCCTCTTTTTCAGAAAACTACCAGGAATAAAATCTGCATAAACGTTTTGTTTTGACCTATTGACCAAACGGCGTGTAGGACGTTGCGACGTCCAGCCACCAGCCTCTCCAATCATCTCTAAAGCCCCACCATGACTTCCACCACTGACTTTGACAATGCGGAGATCTCGCAACAATACAGTCGCGTCAACACTCGCTTCGACGTCCCCGACGAGGAGCTGGACAACGACAACAGCTCGGCGAGACTCTTCGAACGATCGCGCATCAAAGCCCTCGCAGGTGCGTACAATTCTAGGGTCCAACACTTGTTTTATGGTCTTTAGCTGGCGGGGGGTCTTAAAATGGGCGACTCGAGTCGGGTCAAGTCACGTGACGGCAATCCTTTACCTCTCCCACTCGCATTCATGGAATGACTCCCATTTTGACGGACACGCACAGCTGCAGGTTTGCCGGCTCACGGCTTGTCGGAATTTTCTGCTTTAAGCCGAGCCCGCCGCGAAGCACCTGTCTAACCGTTAGTTGGGGTTTCCACAAGATTGTGTACTCTAGTTTTTCTCCAACTTTTCCAACAACAAAAAATAATTGACAAAAGGAGATAGTTTTCTGCCATAATTCATTTCAAATACATTCATTCAGACAATTACCAATCTTTAAGAATCATGTTTTGTTTCCCCAGAAGTCCCAAATACCTAGTTTATAAAATAGATCATTGTTATGACTCCCCCTGGGGTAAGATATACCAGGGAGTCGCAACTACCAAGGCAAACAGGTTTGGTCAAGGATGAGTCCAGACAAACAATGCAAGTATCCTTCAGTGATATTTTATTTACAACAAAGTCCACAAAAACTTAGACATCGGGATAACATAGGGGATGCACAAGATATTAAAATGGCACCCTCAAATAAACACGGTAAAAAACACCCTCCCAAACAGGTGTCCAAATGAACACCCACAAAATACAGGAAATAAGGCCGAAGGGTGCTACTGTCAGAACTGATGTAATCAAAGGCTAGACAGGGGAATGACTACGTGTTTAAATGCACAAACTATATGTATACCCTGGGGTGTCTCAACTTATCTCAATTCCATCTATGCCACCCAAAATCTTTAACTTTGCCAACATAAATACCAAATAAAACAAGGAGTGACGTACTCACATTACCAGGTGAAGCTGGGACAATCAAACTTTGCACTAAACCACGTGCTCTCTCAGGAAAGAAAGGACTCCACTGTCACAATCACAGGCAGCCAAGGCAGTCAAAGTCAGGAATCAAGGGAAATCAAGTCAGCAAGTCTGAACTGACAAATAAAAAGGGTTTAAATAAGGACAGGAAGTGAATCTTGATTGGAGGAGGAATAATGGGAAAGTGGTCACAGTTGTGTTGGCCTGGGAAGGGCTTCGTCACAGGGGTGGAGCCACCGCTCAATTTACCTGTAGAGAAAAAGAAACCACACCCCCTCCTACATAGTGTGTGCCCAGGCTGCCAGCCGTAACAATCATGATCATAGAAAATGGTGATTCTCAAAAAAAAAGATTGTTGACAAACTTGCTTTTCTACTTGCAGAAACATAACGAGATGCATTTTAGTAGTTGCTATTTAAGAAAACAATAGTGAGTTGCTTTCAGCTCTAAAAATAAGTAATAAGCACTAATGAGTGATACAGTAGTGATCCTTCACCATTTGGACTACACTACTTAGCCATTTTTTTAATAGACTCCCCACTCATAGTTTAGGATTAAAAAAACTAAATTGTTCAATCATTTATTAGCTGTAAGCCTTTCCATTTAATAGGATTAGAAGTCTATCACTGTCAATTGCAGCAAGTAAATTATTTACTGTCTTTGGCATGAGATACAAGCCTTTAGATAGAACAATGATTGAAGAGCAGCAAAACAGCAGAAAAAGTACAAGGATAGTACACTATCCTCACATTTTCCCTGTATATTTTATTACTGGCCTACTTGTGAATTATACAGAATAGGTGTAGTTTCTTGCTATGTCAAAGGAGGGGGAAAAGGGTGGATGAGGGTTGACGGCTGGCTGTGGTCTCTAGTGAGGTAGCATGACAGGTGAAGATAAAGATGAAGATGAGGAACAGGCAGAGGAGGCGGAAGAGAGGAGGGGAGGGATGGAGGGAGGGAGGAGTCGGCAGTCGGAAACGAGGACGGAGTCGGAAGACGGAGGAGAGGAGAGACTGCTCCAGCCTTCGTGGGTGGCCGGGCGTCAGGGCTGAAGATGAGCAGCCCGTGCCTGGTACGGGCGGCCCCCACCGTCGGCCAGCCCCGATTACGCGACGTGAGGATCAGTCTTAAGGTCCAGGACGCCAGAGAGACTCGACGCCACCCGCCGGTAGTCAACGAAGCCCCCGTGCGTAGTCGGAGTACCCCGCCCGCGCACCGGCCCCTCAGGAAGGCGCCCGGGGTCGGTCGGGCCAAGCGGCGCGAGCACCACCCGGAGAGGAACGGCTCCGTCTTCCCGCAGGTGCCGCTCAGCCTGCCGGGGCTGGTCCCCGTCATCTCGCCGACGCCCTCCAGCCGCACGCTGTCCCCCTCCTCGTCCTCGTCGTCTTTGTCAGCCCCCCGCGGGGGTAAACGGGCACGCTGGCTCAGCTCCAGCGCCTCCAATATTTACTTCAACTCCATCCTGGATGGACGCTTCAGGCAGTTGCAAGGTACCAATGGGGGTCACCTGGACAGCTTAGGGTCACTTCCCTTTGAATCTATTAAGCTGTAAGTTAGGGAGAAAAACCTAAATGTAGGCACTATCATGCAATTTAATTTTTTTTTGCTGCCATTGACGGTGATTGCCATCAAATCCTAGTGGGCTGGCTGATAAGTTTTGCTGCCACCCCTCCCTGTCAAAATTGATTTTTACTTATACAAAGTTATCAGTAGGTACATGAGCAAGGTTTTGTAATTTAGGGCTGCGATGAATCATTCTTGTGTACCAAAAAAAATGATTTTGTGCAGGAAAACCATTTTTTTTAAGTAGTTGAGTACACTGTACTATGTTGTGTAGTCATGTAGTTCCCCCCTTACAAACTTACCAAAGTATTTAAGAAGATACAGGGAAAGTCTACTTGAGCACATTATAAACATTTATTTTAATTTAATTAACAGAATTTGAAAAGAATATATTAGGTATGAAAATACTTCAATAGAAATGCATGATAATCTTTGTACTTGCTTACAGAGTAGAAATGTTTTGTCTCCATAACTGATAAGATTTTTTTTTTTGATACCCTACTTAGGTACTCTTAATACTTTATATTTTTCTAACGTGCTAAGTTTTTTTCTTTTGTACTAAAAGTTTATTTGCTGAAAAAATCTTACGAAAGTTTTTGGAGTTCTGTGCTGAAACTGCAATATTTACTTGAGTACAGTTGCAAGGTATTTGTACTTGACTTTTTTGGGGGTGAATCTACTTAAGTATTTAATATAGAATTTTATTTAATTTAATGATTAACCCTATCTGTCCTTAGAAATCCTGTTCATTAAATTAAATGCCTCTTTCTACACAATCATATGTACTTACACTCAAGTGTAAGTACTTTTGCCACCTCCAGTATTAGGTAGTAATTTATTTATCTGAAGGCTGCTGTGGCTTTGCCCCACTTGTTCAGTGACTTCAATAATTCATAAGAGCAACTTCTAAAAAGGTTTAGGATGTTTTTTTCTCCCTCTCTGCTCGCGTCCAAAGTCATAATTAACGCTTAAGCGTATTTGGCTTTTCTTATTAATGTTGCTTCTGGGTCTATTTCCTTCATTTCAACCTTGTAATGGCAGAGTGTTAGAGAAAACAGGATAAAATGGCCTTGAATGGCAAATTACTCGTGTAATAGTTAGGTGTAATTAAAAAAGAAAACATATTGGTCACATTTTGCACAATTTTGACTTATAGTACAATACGAAAGCATAGATGGGATTTGCCTGGCAGTTATGAGGTTGTTTTGGACTTCACAATATGTGAGTCTAGGATTAGAGCAATTAACGGGTGGGCAATCCAAATTCAGGGGAGAAGGAATGAGTTTGGGAAAATGGTCGCCGTATGTATATTCCAGCTGAGTACAAGCTTGTACAGCGAAATTCCATCAGCATAAATAAGTCATATGACTTTTCAGTAGCACGCTGAACGAAGGACCGAAAGCCTTGTCAAACAGACCGCTCTTTAGTCCCTCTTTCACTGATACTGTGAGAAAATGTTTATAATTGAGCATATTATCATCAATCGTAGCTAATGTGTTGGGTATTGGCATTTTTAATTTTAAATGTATGATAAACCACTTTGGTGCCACTTACATACTTGTGACCACTTATGTTGACTACTTATCTATGTTGACTAATACTTATTATGTTGACTACTACTTATTATGTTGACTACTACTTATTATGTTGACTACTACTTATTATGTTGACTACTACTTATCTATGTTGACTACTACTTATTATGTTGACTCCTTATTTATTAGTA
The DNA here is from genome assembly GCF_051989575.1 of Stigmatopora nigra. Lineage (NCBI taxonomy): Eukaryota > Metazoa > Chordata > Actinopteri > Syngnathiformes > Syngnathidae > Stigmatopora > Stigmatopora nigra. The sequence goes on from NC_135520.1 coordinate 7,429,595, forward strand.
TTGATTATTTATCTGTTCATTTGTTGTTATTTATGCACTTTGTGGTGAAGATTTAAATCTCATTATACTTGGATGTTGATAATACAATTATTCTATTCAATATACAAACAAACACCTGGGTAAAATTTGAATTGATGTCAATCAAGTGTGCTATAATTTTTCTTAGCAAAATTTTAATAATGCAACAATATGCGGCGTAATTAATTAGTCAACATGTTAAAGTGACATCCTTCGTTTTAATAATGAATTTACTTGTCGGTGGTCTCGACTCAGGAGGGAGTGGATGTAGAATTAATTCTCATTTTTCCTATAGACGTCCAATTCATTTTTCTGGCAATGTTCATTTGACTTAATGCAATTTCAATTTGATATTGAAATCGCATTAAGTTGCACTCTGGCAATACATAAGTGCAGCGAGCCTTGCGACATTGCGACTATAAATTATTTACATGTTGGGAGTTTGTTGCAATGTTATGAAAAAAAAAATAAGGAAAAGGCAAAAGCTAAATAACAAACAAATGACACGCAGGCATGGACGTGACGTGTAGAGAAAACGGTGCATACAATGACGGTACAATAAGTAGACTGACTAAATAAATAAAGCCTTCTCGTTGCACGCACGGCAAGTAGACCGTGAAACTGTCACCACGATTAAAACATGCAAATATGCCTTGGTAGTCGCCATATTTGCCGTTTGGACGCTGCTTTGCGACCGCTTGGGACCTAAAGTAGGCAACGAAAAGAGGGATTTCTAATTTCTTTGCGATCCAGAGTAAGCAAAATTAGGATTATTCTTAAATGGTTGTAGAAAAGAGATTTTATAGATATTGATGTTAAAGTGTAGTGGAAAACACACCACACTTTAAACCTGTGCAGACAAAATCAATTACAAGGATGCAATTTGTGATTTCCAGAAGTGGTCGTGCTTTGTTCATATGGCAACGTCAGCAAGAACGGACGTCTAATGCGCGCCACGTCAGCAAATGCGCTCTTCGACCGACTCTAAATGTCCACTTAACAACAACTTTGTTTTTCCGGGCTTTGGCTTGAGCCAGCGTTGAACTTTTTCCGATTTAAATATTCATGAAGCATCGCTTGGAAGGAAATTTCTTAATCTTTTTCTTAAATGATTGCTTTTGAACCCCAAATCAGTGCTTTTTTGTATGAAATGACTTGAATTAGTTGGTAATTTAAATAAAAAGCAAAATCCTGCTTTTTTATTTTGCAGATGAGCGCGAGGCGGTCCAGAAAAAGACGTTTACCAAATGGGTCAATTCCATTCTGGCTCGGTTGAGCTGCCGGATTACTGACCTCTACTTGGACCTCCGTGATGGGCGCATGCTCATCAAACTTTTGGAAATCTTGTCTGGGGAACGACTCGTAAGTTGGTTACTAGCCGCCCACTTTTTGTTTAGTTTTGACTGGAATCTGAGAATTTGTGTTCAGTATCTATACAATAAATCGTTTATCATGGAAAAATATTACACTATTACTGAAGTAATGGTAGCTCCACAATTAATACATAATTTATTCATCTATTTTTATCTATAAAAAAACGGCTAATAGTTTTTTCTCCATGTCATCGTGAGAACATTTTTGTGATGATTAAATAATGAGTTGCATACAAATACTATTTGTTCTAAAATTACATTTCACTTAACTCTAGACTTTTATTTTTAAAACCACAATTTTCTCATATGGGTTTATTGTTGTAAACGTTATCTTACAAACCTTTTTACCATGTTTGATTCATTAGTTTGCCTTTTTCATTCACAGATAAACAATTATTTTGAACCACTGCGCATCTATTAGAAAAACATTTCATACTCATGATATTTCTTTGTGTGCAGAATCTTAATTTTCAATGCTACATTTGTCCCTCTCTTCCACCTTTAGCCAAAGCCCACCAAGGGACGGATGCGCATCCATTGCCTGGAAAATGTTGACAAGGCGCTGCAGTTCCTCAAGGAGCAACGCGTCCACCTGGAGAATATGGGTTCGCACGACATAGTGGATGGGAACCACCGACTCATCCTGGGCCTCATTTGGACCATCATCCTCCGTTTCCAGGTTTGGTCATATATCAGCTTTAATTGATATTTTGTCAGCAGCCGCCATTGTTAAACATCACAAGACTTTTTGTACCTCTCAGAAAGACAGGCTATTTTTAATCTGACGGCGACACTGTTATTTTTAGTTCAAACAATATGGCCTTCTACATTATTCAGTCCTTGGTGAAAAGATCTCCAAAAAGCCAGCCGCTTAATTTTTTTTTAAAGCTAAATTTAGTCGCCTCTGAAGGTTTAGCTGTCATGGGACTTCTCTGATTTGTGGCTTTAATGTTTTTTTTGGGGGAATGAGTCCATTTGAGTGTGTCTTGGGTGGAATTACATATAGTAATGACTATACTACATCCACTGTCATCGTTTTTTGAGACTTTCTCATCCCACTGAATGGTAAAGTGTCTCAAAACTGCGTTGGATATTTCTTCACGTTTTTGTTTTCTGATTAGATCCAGGACATTATCGTGGAAACGGGTCAAGCCGACCAGAAGGAGACGCGCTCGGCCAAGGATGCTCTTCTTTTGTGGTGTCAGATGAAGACAGCGGGGTCAGTACTTAAGTGTAGCTTGTTATTTGCCGAAACTGGAATGTCTTTCACTTTTTTGAATTTATTTTTATTAATTTTTTTACCACAGTTACGCTAGTGTCAACATCACCAACTTCACCACAAGTTGGAAAGACGGCATGGCCTTCAACGCTCTCATACACAAACATCGGTAAGACCTCAAGCTCCTCTGCAAGAAAGCAATATTCACTGTAAAATTTTTTTTAAAAAAAACTATATTCTTGAGCCAATGCACCACCTGATTGGCTGTTGTATTCGACTTGTAGACATCACATTTTTTATCCCGATGAACTAAAAGGACCTTACATTGCATTCTAGACCTGATCTGGTAGACTTCAACCGTCTGAAGCGTTCCAACCCGACGCACAACCTCCAAAACGCCTTCAACGTGGCCGAGAGGCAGTTGGGCGTCACCAAGCTTCTGGATCCGGAAGACGTGTTCACGGAGAACCCGGACGAGAAGTCCATCATCACCTACGTGGTGGCCTTCTACCACTACTTCTCCAAGATGAAGCAGCTGGCAGTGGAAGGCAAGAGGGTGGGCAAAGTCCTGGACCACGCCATCGCCACGGGCAAGATGGTCAACAAATATGAGAGCCTGGTGTCCAACCTTCTGGCTTGGATCGAGAAGACCATCCAAGTGCTTGACAACCGTAAACTGGCCAACTCGCTGTCGGGCGTCCAGCAGCAGCTGCAGGCCTTCAACACTTATAGGACGGTGGAGAAGCCCCCCAAGTCAGTTTTAGTGAAAAATTTGTCTACTTTGGTTTTTGAGTAAATCACAAATGCCAACTGCTGTCCATGACTACAGGTTCCAGGAGAAAGGCAACTTAGAAGTTCTGCTTTTTACCATCCAAAGTCGCATGAGGGCCAACAACCAGAGGCCTTACACACCAAAAGAAGGGGCACTGGTCGCCGACATCAATAAGGTGCGAGCTGGTTACTAAACAAATGCGACTGATTTTAAGCCAATGGTGACAGACAACTGGATTTTTTTGTGGGCCGGACCATTTTAGATATAATATTTAGATTTTTTTAAAGTTTTGTATCATTGGATTAAAAGAACTGGATTCATTTCCCTGAATATTCATTTTTTATAGATCTAAAACAATGTTTATTTTGGCATTTTTTAGATTTTACAAAATGATTTTTGAACTAAAAGCAAAGAAAAATTGTATTACAAAAAATACAATTATTGATTTAAAAGGGGGAAAATCAGGAAATTTAATATACATCTATACACTTCATTTTAATTTGATCCTAACACAGAAAGTTGGCACTCATGATTTACTTTCCCAGGCCACAGAAAATGATGCGGCAGGCCAGACTTGGCCCCCGGGCCGCCACTTTGACACATGTGATCTAAGCAGTCCGCATGAATGATTCATGTTTATGGGATCCACAGGCCTGGAAGCTCCTGGAGCACGCCGAGCACGAGCGTGAGCGGGTTCTGAGAGACGAGCTCATTCGCCAAGAGAAGCTGGAGCAGATGGCCCGACGATTTGACCGCAAGGCCGCCATGAGGGAGACGTGGCTCCTGGAGAACCAGCGCTTGGTAGCTCAGGTCAGCCAGAGTCCGGAAAAGCCAGCGTCAAGGATCTTAAAGGGCTTCCAAACATAGTCGTTTCCCATTCTTCTCAGGACAACTTTGGCTACGACTTGCCGGCGGTGGAGGCGGCGCAGAAGAAGCACGATGCCATCGAAACGGACATCGCCGCCTACCAGGAACGCGTCCAGGCCTTGGTGGACATCTCGGGAGAGCTGGAGGCCGAGCGCTATCACGACGCCAAGCGGGTGGATGCCCGCAAGGACAATGTCTTGCGTCTGTGGGATTACCTTCAGGAGTTGCTCAGAGCTCGTCGCTCACGTCTGGAAAAGAACCTGATGCTGCAGAAGATCTTCCAGGAGATGCTCCACATTATCAGCTGGATGGATGACATGAAGGTAAGTGGTGTTGCCTTCAAGTGTCGCTTCAGTAAATGGGTGTGTTGACATTGTTTTTTTTTTGTTGTTGTCAGGTTCGACTGTTGTCTCCTGACATTGGGAAACATTTGTTGGAAGTAGAAGACTTGTTGCAGAAACACATTTTGCTGGAGAATGACGTTTCCCTACAAGCGGACCGAGTACACAACGCCAGTGCGGCCGCTCTCAAGTTTGCTAATGGAGAGAGTAAGTCTATTGTCTTGTGTTCATTAAAACCAAAGTATGTACCAAAACATGCACTGAAACCTTGAGTGCCCATCTGTAACCATTTTCCTTCTCTTTTTCAAATCTGCCAGCTTACAAGCCGTGCGATCCCCAAGTGATCCGCGATCGGGTGGAGCACTTGGAGCTCTGTTACCAGGAGCTCCGCAACCTGGCGGCTCAGCGGCGGGCCAAGCTGACGCAGTCTCGCCGCTTCTGGAGCTTCTTGTGGGAGGCGGTGGAGGTGGAGAGCTGGATCAAGGAGAAGGAGAATATCTTCTCCTCATTGGACTACGGCAAAGACCTGACCACCGTCTTGGTTCTCCAGAGCAAGCACAGCGCCTTTGAAGACGAGCTGGCCGCCCGCCAAGCCAACCTGAAAAGGGTATTGACTAATGATGACGACTTTTTGATCGATTACCAGGATCATTCCAGAAATGAAGCACACTTGAATCCCACTTCAAATTTTAATTCAGAGTTTGAACATCAAGAATTAGACCCCCCCCCCCCCCAAAAAAAAAAAAAAAAAATCAACCTTATTTATGCTCTTGTATCAATTTTTCTTCTTTTAAATGAAAACAGCATTGTTTGAATAACCTATCTCATGCAAACATGTTTGGAATGAGCCATTATCCCTTTCAAACATAAATACATATATTAAAATAAATATTTTGGGACTATTAAACCGGCTTTTTTCTTCTACACCAGGTTCTAACCCAGGGAAACGAGATGCTCCGGGACAACCATTTCGGTTCACCGCAGATCCAGGAGCGCACGGAAAACGTAGAAAGGCAGTGGCGGCAGCTGGAGGAACTGGCTGCCTTCCGCAAACAGAACCTGCAGGACACACAGAGGTTCTTCCAATTCCAAGGGGATGCCGACGAACTCACAGCCTGGCTGCTGGACGCCAAGAAGGTTATGAGCAGTGGCGACGTAGGCCAGGACGAGTACACCACGCAGCGGCTATTGCGACGCCACGACGACCTGCGCAACGAGGCCACCAAGTCAGCCTCCACTGTGGACGCCCTGTCCAAACAGGCCAACGGGTTACCCGAAGAGTTACTGAACACTCCTGACATCCAGCGCCGTCTCAAAGACATCAAGGACCTCTTCATGGAGCTCATGTCTCTAGCCGACGTCAGGCAGAAAAAGCTGGACGACGCCATGGCGCTCTATACTATCTTCAATGAAACTGACGCCTGTGAGCTCTGGATGGGACAGAAGGAGACTTGGCTTGTAGATTTGGAGGTGCCTGAAAAGCTGGATGACGTAGAATTGGTGCAAAATAGGTATGTGCTGTATTATTAGGAAAATCCCCATGGCTATGAATTGGATTTGATGTATGTGTGGGTCCCAGCTGGAGAATCGTTTGGTCTTTTTTTTTGTCTTTCTAAACATGTTTTTGTTTCGCCTCTAGGTTGAGCATGTTGGCTCAGGATATGGCAAACGTTCAGGTCAGAGTGGATGATGTCAACAATGCAGTGAAACAGCTGGAGGATAGCAGACACCCTCGCACTAAAGAGGTCAAGCCATGCCAGATGAGACTTAACAAAAGGTGATTTTCCACCTCTTTCTTGTGCTTTGGGTAAAATAAAATGGAAAAAAAATCAATATACTTTGAGATTTCTGCCCCTGCAGTTGCATACTTTGAACAAAAAAAACAAACAAAAGAACCCACTTCATATTCATGGTTGAAATATCACTACAACTGTTCACTGTCCTGATAACAAATACTCACTATAGGCATAAGGACTATATTTGAACTGTTATTTTCATAAAGAACATAAAACATGCACATATACATAAAACAAGTGCCAATCAAATTGGCTGCACATAGGAACATCTCTATAGGGTTGAAGTCAAAATTTTTGTCAAAATACTTTAGCAGCATTACACTTTTTTTATGCAAACATACTGCAGATTGCGTTCCAAATTATTAAATGCAACCATTTAAGTAAGTTTTTTTTTTTAATTCAATATTGTTTCTTTCAGGTGGGATGCTTTTAAGGCCTTGGTGGAGGACAAGAAGAGGATGATAGATTCAGCAGTAAGCTTGCACAACTACGGAGTGGATTGTGACGAGACCGCGGCGTGGATCCGTGACAAGACCCGCATCATCGAGTCCACTCAAGACCTGGGCAACGACTTGGCCGCCGTCATGACCATCCAGAGGAAGCTGAATGGCTTGGAGCGCGACTTGGCCGCCATCGAGTCCAAGCTCGACCTCCTGCGGATGGACGCCGAGCGCTTGGCCACCGAGCACCCCCAGGAGGCGCTGGACATCCTGGCCCGTCGCGCCGAGCTGGACGATCCTTGGAACGAACTGAAAAACACCCTCAAGGATCGCGAGGAATCGTTGGGTGAAGTCAGCAAGCTGCAGAAGTTCCTCCAGGACCTGGACGACTTTCAGTCCTGGCTCTTCAGATCTCAAAAGGCCGTGGCTTCGGAGGAGATGCCCGCCTCGTTGCCCGAGGCCGAGGAGCAGCTGAGCCTTCACGACGCTCTGCTCGACGAAATCGACAACCAAGAAGAAGTCTATCGCAGCATCAGGGATACCGGCATTCGGGTTACGCTAGGCCAGGAAGATGACCCCCAGTACAGGGAGCTGGAGCGGACGTTGGATGGTCTGGACCAAGGCTGGCATGAACTCCAGACCATGTGGGACCGACGCAAGAATTTCCTGGACCAGGGCTTGGGTTTCCAGCTGTTTCTAAGGGATGGCAAGGCGGTTGAAGCCATCCTTAACAACCAGGTGAAAAAATACTGCTTAATATCAATATTAGAAAAAAGGGGGGGCCATCTATTCAACTTTGTCATAAGCCAAATCATTCTGATAGTTATTTTCGGAAGGCTATTATTTCTGTCAACTAGGACTGCTTTATTATAGGAAATTGGCAATATTTTGATTGATGATTGTTTCTGCAGGAGTACACTCTGGCCCACATAGACCAGCCCGACACTCTGGCCGGGGCAGAAAAGGCCTTAAAGAAGCACGAGGACTTTTTGACCACCATGGAGGCCAACGAAGACAAGATTGACAGCACGCTCCTTGGAGGCAGACAACTTGTTGATGGCAACAACTTGTATGCTGGGAAAGTGCAAGAGAAAATGGACTCCATTAGTGACAGGTAGGTTTTTATGCTTTACATTAACATTCATTTAAGTATTTTCTGTCTTCAATTGGAGATGCTTCCCAAAAGAAATTTGGACATGGGAAACCAAAGACTCTCAATTTGAATTTGGGGAAATATAGATTGGATGTTTTCGTTAAGAATGGAATTGACAATGAATTTATGTCCAAAGTAAAAGAAAAAGAAACTCCAGTTTCTGTTATCAACTAGAATTTAGTATTTGAAATACATGCTATATTGCACATCAAGTGTAGCTCACCAAAGTCCACAAGATGCTTTCCCCACATTGCGTGTTACATCACTAATGGATATTGATTCCCACAAAAGTGAGAGCATTGACTTTACAGTACACTCTGATGGCTGTAGAGGTCAGGTGTTTTTTTTTTGTAAAAAAAGAGCCTTCCTCAGCAGGTGCTTCTTTTTTTTAACATTTTTCTCTATCTAGGAACAACAAAAACCAAGATCGAGCGCGGGAGGTGTCGGAGAAGCTACGAGACAACCGAGACCTCCAGCACTTTTTACAGAACACCCAAGATGTAAGTTGAGCATTTGTTGGATGTGTTCATAGGATTCACGTCTTTTCATGTCTCTGTCAAATCCCAGTTGACCGTGTGGATCAATGAGAAGATGCTGACCGCACAGGACACCTCGTACGACGAGGCCAGGAACCTGCACAGCAAGTGGTTGAAGCACCAGGCTTTCATGGCAGAGTTGGCCTCCAACAAGGACTGGCTGGACAAACTGGACCAGGTACAATAATCCCTCAAATATCCCCCTTAATATAGACCAGACATGGCTATGATAATGAAAAAAAATCATGGAGTAGGGACGCCCTTATTAAAATTGTAAATAAAACAGGAGGGCCATGAGCTGATTGCCTCCAAACCCGAATTGGAGCCAGTGGTGCGAGAGCACCTGGCCGCTCTCCACCAACTGTGGGCCATGCTGGAGTCCACCACGCAGGAGAAGGCTCGGCTGCTGTTTGACGCCAACCGCTCGGAGTTGTTCGACCAGAGCCAGGCCGATATCAGGAAGTGGCTGGGCGAACTGCGGCAGCAGCTGCAGAGCACGGCCGGCGACGACGGTGAAGATGTCAGAGATCTCACCAATGCCAATATCCAGCTCAAGAAGCACCAGGTAGGAGGAAACTTTTTTTTTAACCCAAATAAGGCACTTTGATAGAATTTGTGTTTTCAAATTTGGATTTTGAAGTTTACATTTCATATTCCCCTAATGATTAAGTCCCAGAAAATGACATTTAGTTGGTATTAACTTATTTTTGTATTTTTCTGGCATTTATATTTTTGATTTTTTCAATTAATTTTCAGCTCATATTGAGCATTATGTACATTTAAGTCATCTAGAAATCACTCAAAGATCTTAACAAGCTTCATAGATAAACACCTGTCATTGAAATATGTCAAAATGAACAGCAAATGAAAGAAAATGACCTTCACGCATGTTCATCATCTTTTTTTGAGTGTTTCCACTCAAACGTGCTTCTTAAAGTTGTTGACATTTTTTTTCCCTCACTTATTTTTTCCCCCCTCAACTAGATAATGGAAAACCAAGTCCAGGATCGTGCCCGTGAGCTGGAGGAACTCCAAGAGGCGCTGAGGACGCACGGTGGCAGCGACGTCAGCGGGCGTGACGACCAACAACAACCCGGACAACCTGACCTGGAAGCAGAACAGCAGATTCTTCAGGCCCAGTTTCAGCAGCTGAGTGCTCCACTGGCCCAGCGCCGGGAAAAGCTGGAGGCCGCCCGAGCTGTTCATCAGTTTTACAGAGACCTGGCTGATGAGCTGGTAAGCCTAATCATTGATATTTTTTTTGCATTTTAGGATTTGTTTGGAGATTTATCTTCTTTATTTCCCCCTCCCAGCTTTGGATTGAAGAAAGGATGCCACTGGCACTGTCGCAAGATCACGGCAATGATTTGCAAACTGTGCAGATGCTGCTAAAGAGGAACCAGGTATGTTTTATAGTTTTTTTTTACCTAGGTCTACAATGTCTTATGTGTCTTATGTCACCATGAAATTTCCCGAATAGTAACCTAATTTGACGTCAAGTATCATTAATGTGAAAAGAGATGATCAGTTCACGGTTAGAAAAATTGCCAATACGCAAATGTGACCCAACTTGAAGTTGCATTTGTTTAAGTGATGGAACTCAAAGCAAATGGTTATAAGATGTTACCGGAAAGCTAAAATGATGGAAATGTTTGCTGGTACAGACTCTGCAGAGGGAGATCGAGGGCCACCAGCCACGTGCGGACGAGGTGCTGGAGCGCGGTCGCCGGATGGAGGCGGCGGCGGACACACCCGAAGTCGGGCGCCTGGCCGAGCAGCTTCGTGTGCTGGAAGAGGCGTGGCCGCAGCTCCGGGACCAGATGACTCTACGCAAGGAGAGGCTAGCCGCATCGCACGCGGCGCAGCAGTTCTACAACGACGCCGACGAGGCACAAGCGTGGATTGGAGAGCAGGAGCTCTACATGATTGCTGAGGAAAAACCCAAGGTGCGCTCAAAACCCCCCTGCATTTGGAAACCTTTATCAAAAGTAATGCAATTTATAGTCCGGAAAATACGGTTCTAGAGTTACATTACAGTTAGAGGTTACATTGATTTTATTATTATTAAAAGTAAAAATATTTAAAATGATACAAAATGAGCAATACAATCTCACTTATAATTTCCCCCAAAAAATTGCAGGAATATTACAAAGTGATTGCAAATATTACCAAGCCCACACAGAAATGTGGAAAAATACTGTTTCAGACAAATTACAAAACATAGAACGACTCAAACTGAAGAATGATACAAAATATTAAGCAAAACTGCACAAACACTAGCAAATCTTAATATATAAAACAACAACTTTAGAATGATGAAACTATTGTGTAAGGCCCACTTTTTGATATAGTGTGGAAAAAAACCCTCAAATGATCAGAGGGAGAAAAAAATGACTTGTTTGTGTATGTGCAGGACGAGCAGAGTGCCATGCTGAGCCTCAAGCGGCACAACATCGTCAAGCAGGCTGTGGACGACTACGCCGACTCCATTCGGAATCTGTCCCAGCGCGCTCGCGACATGATGGCCGCCGACCACCCCGACAGGTCTGGCTAACTACTACTCTTTGCAAATTCGACTTAAAACCCTTGGAATTCCGTTTTTGAGTCTTTGAAATGGCACCAACAGCGAGATCATCGGACGGCGCCAGGCCCAGACGGACAAGGAGTACGCCGGACTGAGCGAGCTGGCCGAGGACCGACACAAGAAGCTGGAGCACGCCTACCATCACTTCCTACTCGGACGCGAGGTGGAGGAGCTGGAGCAGTGGATCTCCGAGCGTGACGTGGCGGCGTCCTCGCAGGAGATGGGACAGGACCTGGACCACGTCACGGTACGCTCGCCTTTAAATAAATGGGCTAAAAAGATACTATGTTTAATATTGTAAACCAAGTGCTTGGCAAAAATTAAGGAAATATTTCCTAGAAAGAGGACAGTATACATATAAAACTAAGCAGAAAATTTACAATACTTATCACCATAAAGTATATGTTTTATTTAGTCATTAGTGATTGAAGTTGTGTTACTTTATTAGACACAAGGTTAAAGTAACCCTAGTTGAAATTAAAAAAAAAAGTGGTCAGAAAGGATAAAAAAAAAGTATGAAAAATGTGCGGCTTATAGTTCAGAGAATGCGGCAAGCGTCAAATCGAAAAATCAACATACAAAGCAGCAAACTTAAAATCATGCACTTTGGAGTTGTTTGACTTTATCATTCTTGTCCTCTCTTCATGGCAGCTTCTGAGGGACAAGTTCCGCGAGTTTGCCCGCGACACGGGCGCTCAGGGTCAAGAGCGCGTGGACGCCGTCAATCGCACCATCGACGAACTAATCCGGGCGGGCCACAGCGAGTCGGTGGCCATGGCCGAGTGGAAGGACGCCATCAATGAGAGCTGGGCCGACCTCTTGGAGCTCATCGACACGCGAGCTCAACTGCTTAGCGCCTCCTACGAATTGCTCAAGTAAGGAAACGGGAGGAAATAAATAGTAGCCAAACGACTCTGGCTTATTTTCCAATGTGACCTTCAGGTACTTTGAGGACAGCAAGGAGGTGGTGAACCAGATCCACGATAAGCAGAAGGAGCTTCCCCAAGACGTGGGCGAGGACTTCACCAAAGCCGAGTCCTTCCACAGGATGCACGCCGCCTTTGAACGAGACATCACTTCGCTGGGAAAGCAGGTGATGAAATTGATATGAATATGCCTCCCTTTTGGATCAACAATTTCACTTCCGGCCACATTTCCCCAATATGATATATTTCTTTCTTACCTGATAACATTACTACTATAGGCGTTCTTGAACATGTGCACAAAGTAAATGTTGATAAAATAATGTAATGAAGCAGCCATGTAGGGCATAGGATACCCTTCCTATTTTGTACATTTTGATGTTAAATTGGATGTCAATAATGTAAGAAATCACAACATCTTGCAATTTTTGTATGTTTACTGTATTGAAAACACACAGAAACATAACCTCTGCCCTCTGAAAATAATGCAATTTAATGTCCTAAGACCCAAACTCTTCCAAGTCATGCATATATATATATTTTTTTTATTTAGGCCAATTGGGACCAAAAACAAAGAATTATCTTTGTATGAAGTAAACAAATGTAATATAATACCAAGATTTACAATTTAAGCATGTGAAATAATAGTTATAAATGCTACTTTGAGGAATGACCACCATTTGCCTGTTTTCCCCTCTTCAGTCTATAGTGAAAAAAGTTGTATTAAAGTATGACATTGTGCTTTGAAGGTGGAGCAGCTGCAGGAGACGGCAGCCAGGCTTCGCGCTCAGTACGCCGGCGAGCGAGCCGACGCCATCCAGGCGCAGGAGCGTGAGGCGCTGGAGGCTTGGAAGGCCCTGCTGGATGCATGCGAAGGGCGCCGCAAGCAACTGCTGGACACGGCCCAAAAGTTCCGCTTTTTCACCATGGTGCGCGACCTCACCGCCTGGATGGAGAACATCATCCAGCAGATTGACACCCAGGAGAAACCACGGTCAGTTTCCTCCTTTGTTGTACGCCAATTTGATTTCCCTTTTTAACAATGGTTTGGACAACAGCGACGTGTCATCGGTGGAGCTCCTTCAAAAATACCACCAGGGAATCCGCTCTGAAATTGAGGCGCGGGCGCTGAAGTTCTTAGAATGCATTGATTTGGGCAAAGCCCTGTTGGCGCAAAACCACCGAGATTCCGCCGAGGTAAGACCACCGTCTTTTTGCCGTCTCCCTTTGCACAATTTGAACCATTGACGTATATCCACATCGTGGTAAAGATCCAGGAGAAGATGACGCAGCTGGTCGAGATACGGCAGGAGATGATGCTCAAGTGGGACGACCGCTGGGACTGGCTACGACACTGTAAGTTTCACATTTTTATATATTTTTAATTCGTAGCAGAAACACTTTAAGCAAGATAGCATCAAATAATTTAGAAATGGAGCGCATGTTTTATACAAATGTAAGCTGTTCTAGCCCAAAGTAGATGTTTTCTGACATTTTGAAATTATTTACAACAAAGTTTGCACCTACATTTTTACCTCGTGGTCGTTTTGGAGTATTGTTATTAACTTAAACTTAATGACTACCATTAACAGTGATGCTTTTATTCTAATTTTACAAGTTTGCCAAAGTTTTTTTAATTTTTTTTAGCTATCTTGATGTTTGACAATTTAAATTGGCAAAATAACTTGATAGTTGCATTGACACAGCACACAAGACGAGATGCGAACGTATCTAACAGTTTATTCATTGTTACATATGGGTTTCTGTAGTGTTGGAGGTGTGCCAGTTTGCACGCGACGCGTCAGTGGCCGAGGCCTGGCTGGTGGCTCAGGAGCCCCACGTGAGCAGCAAGGACTTGGGCCAGTCGGTGGACGATGTGGAGAAGCTGCTGAAGCGACACGAGGCCTTCGAGAAATCCACGGCCGCCTGGGAGGAACGCTTCTCGGCGCTGGAACGTCTCACCACCGTAAGTGCCGGCGGGGCCGCTGGGAATTGAGTTCTCTGATGGGGACAATGACCAAATGTTACGTTGCGTTCTTCAGTTGGAGTTGTTGGAGCTGAGAAAGCGGCAGTTAGAGATTGAAGAGTTTGTGCAAGAACAACAGCGCTTTGACCAAGAGAGTCGGTAATACATGTTATTTCGGTTGCCAAAATTCTATTAGAATATAACGTGTTTTTACCACAATCACAAGATATTATTTAAATGTAACTCACTTCTCGGCGCATTTGTTCGTATCAGGAAAGAAGACACGGGTTTCGCCGAATCATCGCAACTCTTCACACTGGAGGAAGAAACTTTGGTAAGTTGACGTAGAAATGTACTTAAGGCAATTTCCTCTGCTACCTAGCCAATTACCTTTTTATTCACACGTGGTATACATTTATTCCCTTCAGTCCGGTGCGGCCGAACCCAGCTCCGGCTTTCGCGAGGGGGCGGTGGCGTCCGAGAGGAGGGAAAGTGGCTCTCTGGAGTTGGAGGCGTCAGTATCATTGGCGGCCGAGGGGCAGCAACGGGCCGCCACCTTGCCCGGCGAGGCGCACCGAGCTCAGACGGTACTGCTGGAAGGCATTGTAGGACGCAAGCAAGATGTAGCGGGCTATGGCAAAAAGTCGTCCAACAGGCAAGTCAACTTACAGGGTCTGTACGCTGTCGACGGGGTGGTGAGTGAGATTGTCTCTTGTGCAGGTCGTGGAACAACTTGTACTGCGTTCTGAGGCCCGGTCAGCTGTCGGCCTACAAAGATCCTAAAAGCTTCAGTCAGGGCACCACCTTTCACGGGGAGGAGCCGCTGCAGTTGGTCAATGCCACTTGGGAGCCGCTGGACAACTACAAGAAAAAGAAGCACGTGGCCAAATTACGGTGGGACATTTTGTCGTCTTTGGCAACAGTTGTAAAATTGTTCATCGTTAGTTAAACTTGCTCTTCTCTCTCTCTCTCTCTCTCTCTCTCAGGCTGGTTGATGGAAGTGAATATTTGTTCAACTTCAAAGACGAGGTAAGATACTTCGTTTGTATTAAATAATGTATCACTTAGTGTTTTATAGAAAAAATGATGTACTTCTCACAAGCTTCACTTTAACCCATAATAGAGCAATCTGAACTATTAGCTGTAATGTGACAATGTTAGACATCATCTCCCTTCCAATTCAAGTCTGAGCAACCCTCTTTCTGTACATTTTGTGCCAAATTCAGGAGGAGCTAAAGCGTTGGAGTAAGGCTGTCTTAAAGGCCCTTAAATCCCCCGTGGAGTCGGAAGAAGGGGCAGCAGGGTCTGTGGGGGCCAAAGCCCAGAGTCTCCCCCCGCCAGCCTCGTCCTCACCCCTAATTGGCAAGAAAGACAAGGAAAAGAAGTTTGGCCGCTTTGTCAAGAAGAAGTAAAAAGGCCATCTGGTTGGTGGGCGTCACCGTGGTAACCCAGTCAGTCAGGAGCATGCTTGACCGTCGTTTTGTATCATAGTAGTATTAACATTGGTTCCTCTGCTTGTTTTTACACGCTTTTTTCTCTCGTTGTCTCTTTGCCGCACAGGAACGCTCTTTACAATTCACACTCAACCAAAGAATTAAAGTATTTTTGCTTGAGGTGCACATTTTGGGACTTGCCATGTATGATGACATGTGTTATTCTATTCTTTAGGTGCCCTCACACAATGGTTGTGAACTGTAATGATACTGTGCAAATTCCAGTCGGTGTTGTGTGGAGTTTACCTTGCGATTGGTTGGCCACTGCTTCAGCGAGGACTCCCAGAATTGGTAAAACCGGAGGCGGGGGCGGGGGAACACCATGATTCTGGGTGTAGAAGGTCAGTCTGGTAAAGTCTAAAGTGGTGGGTAGGGCATCATGCGAAAGATGGTTGGTTTGAGCCTGGGCATCATCTAACTTGTCATTTGAGAAAAACAGAGTAGTAGTGTCAGTTTGTGGCATGTTAGAGAGGTGAGCACTTAGCTTACATGGGGGAGCGACCACTTACCATTGGACAGGTGGTTGGTTTGGGCTTTGGCGTCATTCAACTTGGCAGCTGAAAAAGTATAGAATAGTAGTGAGTCAGTTTTGTAGCATGTTAGACAGGTGGGGTGGGCACTCACTTAGCTTACCGTGCAAAAGGTGGTTGGTTCGAACTTCGGCATCATCCAACTTGTCAGCTGAAAAGGAATAGGATAGTAGTGGGTCAGTCCATGGCATGTTAGAGAGCTCAAATAGGAGAACGCTTGCTTACCATAGAAAAGTTAGTTGATTGGAAACCTGCAGTCATCTCTTGTCACCAACTCTTCTATTGACTAGTAGTGAGCCAGTACACCCAGAATCTTTGGCCCGCACATTAAGTGTTTCTATGACAATCTTACAGCTATTTAACTCAATCTTTCAAACTGTTTGTTTTCCCGAAATATACTTAGTTTTTGAATCCAATAATACAGTAATACAAAATATTGTAATCTAGGCAGAATAGTCCTATTTTGGGGGAAATAGTCATTGATTCGGCATCAAATTCTTGCTTTTTCCTCTGTTGGGATTTTCTACATTCTCTCAAAAGAGAACTTTATATGTGATTTTCTTTTATCTTATAGCTTTGGACTTACTTGTAAAGTTCATTTTCACAAAAATAAAAGTTCTTGCCTCCTTCCGAATGATGCACAATTAAATCGCATTACCCAGTGACCTAGAAGAAATGTATTACAGATTCTCAGTTTAAACTAACTACTAAGTGAACCGATTTACAGACCTAAATACTAGCATGCTGACAGCTGACATTTACATTGCATTCCGCTTTAATGGTCAATAATTAACATCGTTAGAAATGTAAAGGGGAGGGACGATTTTATTCACAGCTCTGCTTTGAAGAAAAATTAAATAAACGCATCGTTGAAAAAAAAATACACATACAATAATAATTACACATTGGCCAATAGGTTAAGGACACTTTCAAAGAGCCATTTTTAGGATTAAAACTATTATAATCCAATGGATTTTTGGTATTAGGCAATGGCCGTTTTGGAAAAAAAAAGTCTAAATGTTTTACTCGGTCCTGTAACTCTTCAAATTGGCGCTCTGATCGAATATGTGTGTGCACGTGTTGCTTTATCAGTTGATGAGCTTGGTGGCTCTTAGGTTGGCTTCATCGATGCGTACTTTGTTCATGTCCGCCTAGAAGAACAAAGGCTAATTAACATCACGCTGATCTACGTCTTATTTTTTATAACCCATCTTTAGTTGTTCCTACCTTGTCATTGATCCGATCAATCTGTTTGTTCTGCTTGTCGATCTCATCGCCCATGTCCATCGCCATGGATTTTAGATTTCCAATGATGCCGCCGACTACATTCAGATTATCTTCCATCTCGTCCTCGCGGGCGTCGTTGGTTATCCTGCAAAGTTGTTTAGTTTATTACTTTTCTGCTCTGTTTTTCCCCCTTCAGTTAATTTTTGAACTCTCACCTCTTAACGTAAGGTCCGCTTGATGGTGTTGCTTGAGCCTGACCGGGCTGACCGTTGCGAATGGCCCCCGGCTGCTTGGAGACAACTTTGGGAACACTATCATTGCCTTCACCGTCAAGCCCTGCCCCGATGCCCCACGTGCGCTTGTACCGCGATTCATTCTCGATGGATGACACCCTGCACAATGAAGATGATTCTCCGAATTAAGCATTTATCTTTTTCAGAAAACTTGAGTTTAAGGCGTGTACCTGTTACACGGGCAGACACACATTCCGCAGCATTTTGAGAGGTCTGTAAGGTTCTTCTCGGCCAGTCTCATGTCTTGGTTGATCTGCTCCATGCCGTCTTCCACGCGATTGAGTTGTTCTGAAACGACAACAGGCCACACCACGTGAGGCAATATCTTGGCTGACATTTGCCGACAGAAACAGCCACAAAGTGCTAAAGTAGCATAAAAAAGTATACCTAACTTGCTAAACATAATTCCCCACAGTACTTTAAAAATATGTACATATATCCACTTTTGTTTTTCCAAAGCAGACAGTTTTGGCATACACACCTCCTTGCTGGTCCAACATCACCATGGTTTTGATACCAGTTTCTTTGCTCTGCAAACAGCAGAAATAAGAGCATGGTAGAGGCATTTGTATAGCATAGGCTTTTTTTCTTTAAAAAACAACATAGTATAGTAAGGCCTCTTTTTCTTAAGAAACGGCATAGTATAGTAAGGCTTTTTTTTTCTTAAAAAACGAATGTAAAAGGATGCCCGTCTCACCTCTTCAGCCATTTGCAGCATTCTGCGAGTGCTTTCCAGTGACTGTGAACAAAAGAGGGTTTGACATTTTATTTTGGACACTATCTTTGCATAGACTCAAACGTCAACATGCTGTGCAAGGTTAGAATGGCACATCTTGACAGACAGCAGAGAACAGAGTATAAGGCAGAGAGAGACAGCAGAGAACAGAGTATAAGGCGAGCAACTACATGTTAGTACAACGGCATTGTTACGGACGGGATTACCTCATCTGTCACTTGGTTTGCCCTGGCGGCAATCTGCTCCACTGTCATGTCGTCCATATTGTCGCTGCCCAGTTTGGACGCTCCTCCCGTGGCACTTAGCTCGATAGTCTGCGGCCTGTGAGACATTCATTCAGCAGCGTGTTAGAAAGGAGCCTATAGATACTCTCAGCCTCTAATAGTACACTCATTGGCTGCCACTGACTGCCCCACACGTCTAATCCAGTTTGACTGGGAGGGGCGAATGAGCAAACTCTCTGTCAAAATGGATTGTTTAGTGACATCAATGGCCCAGAGAGATGAAAAATTCACAACCAGTTTTCTCAGTTTAAATGAACCAAATGGTCCAAATGGATTGGACTACCATCTCTGTCAATGGCAAGATAGGAGTTAAATAAGTAATCAGCAATGTTTCTTATTGGCAAGACTCCATGCATGTTATATCTATGCCTTTTGGCTTAGCGTTCCATGGCAAGTACTTACAAACTACAAGGAAATAGGTCAAACGCTTTTAAGTGATTTCACTTTTAAGTACTCGAGTGGATTGAAAAAGGGAACTTCAAACTTCCTCTCATGTGTCCACATTCTCTTCTTTCATGTTTATGTTATCACAAGACACCTTTGATGTTCTTCTGGTTTTGACTAGGAAAGATCATGATGCCATTAATAATGCATTCTCTGTGATCTCACTTCATTCTTTTATGAGTTCAATTGAACATTATACACATCGGGGGAGTTTAACGCGGCTCAGATGGAATCCACGTTGATTGTGACAGTTAAAGCCAGTTTGTGCACATCAAAAAGTCACCGGACGATATCAGCAAGCCCCGACTTGCTTTCCTCTGAGAATGCTCTAACGACAAAAACGTCAACCGGGGGAAACTATGAGTGAATTCCGCTTGCAATAAGATGCCTCCTCTTCCTTTGGAAACATTTTCCTGTGAGTCAAAGCTGCAGCATCAGCCCTTTGCATGGAAAAAGCAAAACATGCAAGTGTCTGCTCGTTGGAATGATTGAGGATTTGTTTGTTAAGAAACGTAAATCTTAAGATTTACTTTACCGGCCACACAAAATGATGCGGCAGGCCAGATTTGGCCCCCGGGCCGCCACTTTGACGCATGTGGTCTAAAGAGTTATATGATCGAAAATGTTATGGTTGATGTGAACATGTCTCAGCTTTCTGCCATGTCACAAAAAGTATGTATGTATATATGTATATTTTTTCTGTCTAATTATTAATCTTCCACATGACCCCGTTAAAAGAAGGTGATGTGGACGAGCAGACTCACGTCTTCCAAGATCTGGTTCTTCTAGCCAAACCGGTTCCTCCAGATCTCAAATTCTAAATGCACTGCACAATAACGTCATTGCGTATTCCTGCTTATGACGCGGTAGACATTCGCATTTTGACGCGCACTTCATCAAATTATCATTCATCGGAAATACATCTTTAACATCGTAATGTAAATGCAGATAAAGTGCTAAAAACACATCTATATTCATTACACAATACATTTGATTGCGGGTTTTCACCCCGATAGCCTTTTAATGAACTCGGGATCAAAAAAACGGCCACTTGCAACAGGTGTCACGTGATCACAAACGTGTAAGAAAGTTTGCCAGAAAAACAGACGTGATCAAATGAAAACCACATCAAATGGGAACTGGCGAAAGCAAGTAAGTCGTCCCGATCGAATAAAAAGTGACTTACATTGTGTGACTAAGGTGGACGGCAACGATCGGCTGGAACCGAGCGAAGTGGCCCCACGCAGGCAACCAGGACCAACGCGGCTAACGCTACTTCCGCTTTCCCCGGTCGTCGCCACCCAAACAAACAACGCCGACGGACACGGAAAGACGCAAATAAAGTAGTCCAAGGGCGGTCGGTACTTACCGTCAAACACTCCCCACTTCGAACCTTTAGATCAGTCGACTCCACCTCGAGTCAGGTATGTGTACTTTGGCGCATGGATTCCTTCACAAACTTTTTCCTTGTCGGTCACGAGCACGTACGCGTACGCGCGCGCGCACGTAGTAAAGGGTGGAGCTTTCAAGGACAGTCGGAAATTCTGTCTTTCAATTCCCGTCCATAGTACTTTTTTTCTTTGTGAAAACACTTCAATGTTCCAAAAAAATCCAATGATCCGAAAATGTCACTTGAAAAGTTTGTAAAAAGGAGTCACACCATTTCTTTTTGATTGTGAAACTAAGTTTACAGTGAGACATTTAATTCGGCCATTGTTTTGAGCCGTTTATCCCCACAATGGGGGTGCTGGAGCCTTACTCGTTGAAATGAGGCACGCACAGAATTGGTTTGCCAGAAAAATATATGCAATAGAAACTAACTATAAAACTAAATACCCTCACTCAATAAGAAGACTTAATTTAGTAGATATTCACTTTAAAATTGTGTGTCTAAACAGTTGATTGTTTCTTAAGCTGATTTGGAAAAACAAAGGGAGCAATGGTGATAAATGAAAAGCAGATCTGGAGACAAAAATGACAGTAGAAAGAAAGTGAAGTATAAGGCAGTCCAGTAAGATATAAAATAAGAAGAAAATGTAAACTTAAAAGAAAAAAGCCCTGGGGGATTTTTATTTTGTCGAGTAACTAAGTGTTCATTCTAGGATGGCCAAAAAATGTGAAAAACCTATCATTTGATTCCCCAGAGAGAAAGAAGCGTTGCTATTTCCACCCACATGAGTGCAGCATTTACCCTTCACCCACACTTCCTTTAGGCGACTCTTTTTGAACGATGAGCAGTAACCCAAAGTATCATTTAAATGTCTAGAAGTAAAAAACAAACGATTAAAGCCCAACTAAAAAGTATTTACAGCTTCCCCCACAGACGTTAGTATGACTGCAATGTATTTTTTTAAGTATGAAAGCCCAATCGACACGTATTTACAGCCCCACCCATTGACTAATGCATGTTATTATGAAAACCATGTATTTTTCTTTTAAGTATTACAGTCCAACCAAAAAGCATTTACAGCCCCTCCACACAAACATATACTGACTAATGCACGTTATTGTGAAAAAAAATATATTTTTTTTATGTGTCCTTTTTTAATAGGCGTGGCCGAGGCCAGAGTTCAAATAGCCGACGTCAAAAGCCGCAATGGCTGATAGACCCGGAAGGAGGACGGGCGTGCGTGCGTGCACTGTGCTGCACTGCAGAGCAGCTCAAAAGTGACGATTTGCCGACGAAATCCTGCCAAACTTCTCACGGACGATGCTGCACATTTGTTACGCTGTCGTTCGGGGATTTCGAAGCCCCAGTTCTCGTCCTAAGAGTGATTCGTTGACGTGATGCAGCCCCATGTGTGTGCAGACCGCAAAATGTTTGCAAACAAATTGGCTACATTGCGTTACCGATCGCTCTCTGTTTAAAACGAAATCATTCTTTTGTGTGTTTCAGTCCCTCAACGAGCACTGACTGCTGGGAAACAAGAAGAATGTGGCCAAAACGACCAGAAAGGAGCAGTTTGTCGACGCCATAACAAAGTGAGTCATTTTTAAATAGTTCCGATCTTCTCTATCCGTGTAATCTTTAAACGCCAGCCTTCAGTGTTCAGGGCTTTGCGCAATTGGCTCGATTTTCATTATGATACATTCATTTTTTTTAAATAACAAAAAACTGTGGACAATTCACCCACACAAATGCCATTAGTGGATGTCTAAGGAATATACGGTAATCCCTCAACTATCGCGGTTAATGATAAACTAAAGTAGGCTCATCCCTATTGAAGTAAATTTGAAAAAATAAATACTGTAGTGGCAAGTGAAGGAGTAACTATCGCTTGTGAGTTTCTATGTGGCTTTTCACATCTTTTTGAATTTAAATAAATTATAAACTTTGAGCCCCTTAACTTTTTTTAAAGACCTCTGGGCTTGGACCTTTTTTCATATTAGTTTTAAATGTAGTTTTGACAAAACAGACTTATTTAACAATACTGCAGGTGTAATTTTTGACTCATTTAAACAAAGAGAAAAACAAACTCTTGGTATATTTAATTTTTTAAGAATGAATGGATTTGAAATAATTGACTGAAAACTTGAGGCAGAAGTAGGATTTACATTAACCTTGTAGGCCCCTGTCCAGTGTTTTCAAATTTTCCACCACATTATATATTTTTGTGGAGGAAAACAGACAGATTGTTTTTTAGTCTCTAAAGCAGACTGTCTAATATGGCATTTTGATGTTTCATAGGATAAAGCTAAATGTAGCCTATCTCGACATAGGCAGGAAACCTGAAAAACAAAAAAACATTTCCAAGGTCTTGCTTTTTATTTTGAAAAAAACTCATAGATTTGTTCTGCCTGAGCATACCTATGAGTATTTTTCAAAATTAAAGGTAAGACCTTGTGAATGTTTTTTTTTACTTTTCAGAATTCCACCCAAGGGGGAAATTCTGGAGAAGAAAAAAACATTTCCAAGGTCTTGCCTTTTATTTTGAAAAAAACTCATACATTTGTTCTGCCTGAGCATACCTATGAGTATTTTTCAAAATTAAAGGTAAGACCTTGTGAATGTTTCTTTTACTTTTCAGAATTCCACCCAAGGGGGAAATTCTGGAAAAAAAAACATTTCCAAGGTCTTGCCTTTTATTTTGAAAAAAAAAACTCATAGATTTGTTCTGCCAGAGCATATCTATGAGGTTTTTTTTTTCAAAATAAAAGGTAAGACCTTGTGATTGTTTTTATTTTTCAGAATTCCACCCAAGGGGGACTAGGTTTCATGCCTTTCAAAATAAAATGTGAGCTCTTCATTTAACTCTGTGTACTGACTACTTTTTATTGTTTTCCAGAATCCACCACAGGGGACCTGGTTTCTGCATATGAACAGATAGCCTCAGGAGCCCCTAATCTATGAAGTTTTTCAAAATAAAAGGTGAGCCTTTCTCTGTTTTTTTATTTCACTCTGTGCTGAGTAATTTTTATTGTTTTCCAGAATCCACCATGGGACCTGGTTTCTGCATATGAACAGATAGCCTCAGGAGCCCCCAATCTATGAAGTTTTTCAAAATAAAAGGTAAGCCCTTCTCAATGGTTTTTTATTTAACTCTGTGTACTAACCCCCTTTTTTTGTTTTCCAGAATTCCACCAGGGGGTGGAGAAGATTTCATTTTTTACGATGCTGGACCAACAATGGGAACCAGTCTATGAAGTTTTTCAAAATAAAAGGTGAGCCCTCCTCATTGCTTTTTGAACTAACTGTGTACTAACCCCCCTTTTTCAATTTTCGAATCTTCTCCACCAGAGGGTGGAGAAGATTCGATTTTTTACGATGCTGGAGCACCAACGGGAACCAATCTACAAACTTTTTCAAAATAAAAGCTGATTTCCTGTTTTCCAGATTTCCTGCTGGTGACTAGAGGAATTACTTCATTTTATTTAAGTTTTTCAAAATAAAAGCTTTGAAATGTAAACATGTGTTGGTCTTTATCAAACAAAAAATGCAAGTCACAATCAATGTTCAAAAAATTTATTTACAAGAAAACATTTGTAGATTAAAAAAACTGCTAAACACTTAGAAAATAAATCTTAAAAAAAGAAAGGATAAACACTTAGAAAAAAAACTAACGAAAAAAAAGAAAGGATAAACACTTAGAAAAAAAACTAACGAAAAAAAAGGGGGGATAAACACTTAGAAAAAAAGGGGGATAAACACTTAGAAAAAAAACTAACGAAAAAAAAGGGGGATAAACACTTAGAAAAAAAATGACAAAAAAAGGGGGGATAAACACTTAGAAAAAAAGGGGGATAAACACTTAGAAAAAAAAATGACAAAAAAAAGGGGGGATAAACACTTAGAAAAAAAAATGACAGAAAAAAGGGGGGATAAACACTTAGAAAAAAAACTAACGAAAAAAAAGGGGGGATAAACACTTAGAAAAAAAATGACAGAAAAAAAAGGGGGGATAAACACTTGGAAAAAAAATGACAGAAAAAAAAGGGGGGATAAACACTTAGAAAATAAATTGACAAAAAGCAGGGGGAACATTTGGAAGATGAAAAGGGTGGATAAATACAGAATCTAAATCAATAAAAGGGGGATAAATTTTTGAAAAAAGCAGGGGAGATAAATACTTCGAAAAATTGACAAAAAACAGGGAGAACACTTAGAAAATAAAATTTGAAAAAAGAAGTGGGGATAAATATAGAAACTAAATCATTAAAAGGGGGATAAACACTTAGAAGATAAATCTTTGAAAAAAGCAGGGGGATGAACACTTAGAAAATATATCTTTAGGAGGGGGATAAATACTTAGAAAATAACATTTGAATAAAGCAGGGGGGATAAATCTTTGAGAAAATTGGGTGGGGATAAACACTTGGAAAATAAAATTTAGAAGAAAAAAACTGGGGGGGGATTAACATGAATATAATAAGGAAAAACACTTAGAATTTTTGCTCCAACATTAAATGACAACCTTCTTACCTTAAAGATCTAGTCAAAAAGCTGTGGAAATGAATGGCCAGTGAAATGTTGTCATGATTTAGGCTTTTATTGAATTTTCAGAAATACAGAGACACCATATGATGCAAGAGAGACATCTTCAAGGGGGCATCCAAGATACCTCAGGCCTGTTGCATGCAAGAAAAATAGCAAAAGTTAGAATATATAGAGATTGGAGATTCAACTTTTTTTTGTGGGGCTAAGTTTTACCTTGATCAGTCCCTGTCTCCCCTTCTGTAACCTCAAGAGTCATCTTGGTGCTAAACAGAGAAAAATTGCACACAAAAAAGCACAAGTTAGCATATATATATACAGCCTGGAGATTCAACAGGTAGGCTTAGTTGTTTATTTTTTTTTTTTAATGGTTTTTAAGTTTTTAAGTCGTTTTTATCTTGATAAACAGTGAAAACTTCATTTAACCAAGGCATTTGGGGGTTGCCAACCAATTATAGCATAGAGAAATCTTACAAGAATTTTGGTAAAGAATAAAAATAAGTTAGCGAGTCCTATTTCCCCTTTTCCAGACAAGGCGATTCAATATACAGACTGAGGTTAACAGCTAGGACAAGTGTGTCAAACTCGGGTTGGTTCACTGGCCGCAATAAGGTCAACTTGATTTCATGCGAGCTGTACTATTTTTGAAACATTTAGATATTTTTTTCCATTTAAATTGGATTAAAAAAACTGCATCGAAACCCCTAAATATTCAGGTTTTTTTTGTAGATCTAAAACAAATGTTTGAGCTTTTTTTTTTTTCATGAGGGAAAATATCTTGCAATAATTTGTTTTTCATTTCAAAAGGAAACAATATTTTGGGGGAAATGTTCAACATTGACGTGGAAAACAATTTTTAAAATAAATTAATTTTTAGATTTTACAATATGCATTCTTAAACTTAAAACAAAAAGTAAAAAATTGATTAAAAATACAATTATTGAATTAAAAAAGGGGAAGGTGAGGTAATATAATATACATGTATAATCTTCATTTAAATTGTGATATAAGTGAAATAATGATTTACTTTCTCGGACCGCACAAAATGACACGGTGGGCCAGATTTGGCCCCCGGACCGCTGCTTTGACACCAGTGAGCTAGGTGAAAGTTGGCTTAAATTTTATATACATGATTTTTTTGGGGAAAAACAGAACAATTACAAATCGGGAACGGGTGTTAAGCACTCAGGATGAAAACGATTACTTACAAAACAACAGGAACTAAGTCGTGTCCCTGGATGTCATTCTAGAGTGAACACTTACCCAGGAAACTGTCGGTTGATGTCTTGCGTTGTTTGATTAAATTTAAAGTCTTGCTACACGACTCAATAACGGAGAGAAACCGGAGATCATGCTTTTTAAGTCAAATCGTGACGCCAACACTAATGCCGACTAGACACGTGGCACAAAGCCGGTCGAGAAAAGAAGCCCATACTTAAATTATCGACGGTGTGTTAAACCTGGATTTAAACTAAGAGATTTGTTGGCGTTTTGGGCTTAATTATTTGCTGAAAAATCTCCCGATCGCGTGATAAAAACGCAATTAGAACAGTGAATTGCTCGATTCCTTACCTTGTCGGCGTGCACAGGAAAAGCGTTCCAAAAGGAATAGTTACTGCGCATGCGCTCAATAAATCCGTCAGGTCGTCATAATGGGCGTAACCACGCCTAACCACGCCCATATTGTCCCGTCACATTGAAAGTGGAAAAGATGCGTTGCTTACCGCGCTCCTAAGAGGTGATTTGTCCTCCCAACCCGTCTATGTTTAGAAGATGACGAAGAATAGCCGTGAGTTGTGTGGTCTTGATGCTATAAAACACTAAGATGGCCAAGGAAAATGTGAAAAGCCTATCATTTGATTCCCCAGAGAGAAAGAAGCGTTGCTGTTTCCACCCACATGAGTGCAGCATTTACCCTTCACCCACACTCCCTCTAGGCGACTCTTTTTGAAGGATGAGCAGTAACACAAAACCTCGAGTGGAATTCTGAGTAATACAGTTAATATCTCATTTTCCCTTTCATTTCTGACGCTTTCAAACAGTAAAACACCATCAACACCAAATGAATCCATAAAAAATGAGTTTACTGGTATTAAAAAAAGAGCAAACATGTTAAATATAGGAAATTACTCAGTTAATTAGATTTTTTGACATATATGGATGATGAAATGTGTCACTATGGTCAAACATACTAATAAGAATATGAGTACAACAGTTAATGAACCACACAATTTCC
The DNA here is from genome assembly GCF_051989575.1 of Stigmatopora nigra. NCBI lineage: Eukaryota > Metazoa > Chordata > Actinopteri > Syngnathiformes > Syngnathidae > Stigmatopora > Stigmatopora nigra. The sequence goes on from NC_135520.1 coordinate 7,456,758, forward strand.
TTTATAAATCATTGGTATGTTTTTAGCATGAATTTTCATCTCATAATTGTGTGTTTTTGCACCTTTATATGCATTCTGTGTAAAAAAATGCACAGCTCTGCCTTCCAATGTATCATTTATAGAGTCTACATAACATGCATTATTCAGCCATAACACATGGCCCCATCTGGACCCATGTGTGCATGTTTTTGCTCAACTTTTCCCTGACATGTTATCATTTCACATCATATCCTACAGCCCTTGCATTGTAAATATTCCCCTCTAAGGTATACTATGTAAGTATGCATGTGTGTGTGAATAACACTGAGTGCAGATGGCACTTTCAAGATCAAACTCTTTCATCACACTCTTGCTCATTAACAAGGACCGTAGCGTTGCCCTAATTCTAGTATAAATATAAAAAAAATGAGAGAAGTGGAGGAAGAAGGGATTAGTTGATTGTCTGCAAACAAGAGTGAGAGTAAAACAGTTAAAAAAGAAAAAAAAAAGAACAGAGAATGCGTTGCCATCTGTATTTCCTGGCGGTTTTTGCTTGGCTGCCACCCAAGCCGCCATCTAACAGGCCAAAAATCCCCTCCTGCCAATTATTGTTCCACATGCAGAGCCAATTTCAAAAGGCAGGGGGCTAAAATAATGAAATGATGCATTGGATGTTGAAAGCTACAGTGTTTACCTTATGGATGATAATAATAAATGATGAGTTTTCCCTACCGTAGCTGGAAGTACATCTATTTATTCAAGGGCCTACTTCCTGCTGTAATGCAGCCATCTTTGCTCCTCACATGGGGTAAAATCTATTATTATAATAGCGTGTTTTGATTGACCTGACAAGGAGGGCTGGCTGTGAATCATCATGTCATTAATGATCAAATCAAATCTCCCAGTAGAAATAGATTGGATGTCTCCATATGCACATATATCAAAATCCATATATTATATGTGTATAAACATACTTATTCAATTGAAACCAAAACTTGCTGTACTACCAGTAAAAAAAAAATCAGAAGAAATAGCAAAATAGCTGAGTTTATTTAGAAAATCATGCTGTATACCTGATGAGAGAAAGAAGATAAGGCCACCAATGTCATCATTGGTTGTTGCTAGCTGTCACGTCGCTGTGTGAAGAACACATGAGTGATTTCATCGGAATAATTTCACGCTTAGACGCTGGCTGTCCCAGAACAGCCACGTTGCGGGTCAAATGCAACCATCAGATTGCATGGAGAGGGCTGTGGTCAAAGGGGGAACAAAATCTCAGCACTATTACATTTGGAACTTGACGTAAAACACTCATCTTCATTTGTTTTGCCGCCTCTGTCTTTTTCCTGGGATTAGGAGGCTAAAATAAAACTCGAAAAAGGAAGAATAGCATGGGATCAGTGAGAAAAAAAGACACATTTTTTGTTTGTTTGTTTGTTTAATCTTCCACAGGCTACACTCACTCTTGCCCACCTATCACTGCATCCCACACAGGAGTCTTGAACAGTGAATTTTTTTTTAAATGCTACAAAAATAAGAGGAAACAGGGAAGGAGTTGCTTCCCCTTGTTTGTGTGTATGTCCTGTATTGTGTGTATTTCTACAATGTATGATCTGCAAATCTCAAGAATTTAGTAGGAATTGTACCAGAAACCTGATGTTAGAACTGAAAGGTTGCTTTATGTTGTCACAGTCCACTAAAATGGCCAACATGAGTACTATTTTCCAGAAGAAAAAAACAAACCCACACTTACAGCAACTTGTAAAAGTGTCAGTTTTATGTTAATCATGTTCTTTTCTGTGTAATCCTACTAAATTTTTGTGAGAACAGGCTGATGTGTGTATTTGCTTGCTTACAGTGCTTCGCTCTTAAATGTTCACTTCCTGGCAATAAACTTGAGTTTTTTTTTCACCTTTTGAACTCAGTCTTTGAGGCGTACCACCAAAAGAGACTGCATGTGTATGAATGAATGTATGCATGTAAGTTGTGTGTTCATATGCGTGTGTTTTGATGGTTTTACCACAAGTTATAGTCCACACGCTTCCTTTAAGACTGATTGGAAGAACCAAAACCAGTTTCAGTCAGCGTTAATGTCCATTGTGGTCCTGTTGAGTTTCTTGTATGGTCCGCCTTTCTGGACCCCTCGGATGACCTCACTGGGCGAGACTGCGTGAAGAGAGAAAAATGCCCTTTCGGCCGTCTGGAAAAGTTTTGAAAAGACCAAAAAAAGTGGCGGCAGGGTGGTTCTGGTTACCCCCATGAAAAAATAGATCATCAATACAAACAAGGTTGTTCTGAGGGTTTCACAGTGGTCATGCAACTGGAGTGTCACCACCTCTTCTCTCTGTCCCTGATCCGGTGTGGCACAAACCCCACCACCCCGGTCCCGAAAACCCGCCTTCCCCTGAAAGCGCCACCCAGAACCCGCCGCTCACTGGTCCGAGTGAAGTGACCACAGTCGTAACAATACACAAACACAAAGAGGTGGGTGACCAGTGGTACATTCATACAGGAGTAATGTCATGGTTCCAGAAGTCACCCGACCCATTGGACTAAGACAAGTGCAGACTGCGCCTTTGCTGAGAAGCAGGCGGTGATAAATGCTTTTGTTTAGAAACAACAAACAAGACAAGAACACATCCCACCTGAAAATATACACCTTGCCAGACCCGCCCTCTAACCCTTCCGTAGGCCATGGTTAAAGTTGTCATCGTCTGCTTCTGTTTAGTCTACAGCGAAAATTCGATTAGGTTGTACAAAAAAAAAAAAAAAATGTAGGCATGGCTACTTGCGCTTCAGGCTTTGGGAGTACAAAAACTGTTTTGTGCATCCAGGCCGACCTTCTGGGTGGATGACAAGTTTAATCATATACATGGCTACAACTACCTCATCACTGGCCAAGAGTCTTTAGTCACATCCAAAGAAGATCTTGATGCGAGTGAAAGGACATTTCCCAGAGTGCTTTGTTTCCAGTAGACCTCACACACTTGCCAAGCCTGGGAAGAGTGTCCCCTAGCTGGGCCATGGAGGGGGAGGGGGGGAGTGGAGGGCTGGCAGTGGTGGCGGCTGGTGGTCGCATTGAAAAAAATGTGGGGTGGGAGGAAAGGTGGACGGGGTGGGTCAAAGGGCTTCCCTGAGGGGGGTGGTGATGTCGATAGGGACAGCCAGCCCAGCCCGGCCTGGCCCAGCCTGGCATCCTGGGGCCGGAGCTCCAGGAAGGGGGGAGTGAGGGGGTCACAGCCATGAAAATAGTCCCAGAAAGAGCCACGCTAGAGTGGCTACTGGGGCCAGGGAGACGGGCCTCCAGCTCGGACCTCCGTCGGTCAGGAAGGGCTCTGGAGAATCGTATCCCGAACCATCTGAAACGCAGAAAGGAGAAGCAACAAAATATCCGTTCTGGCAAAAGATTGAAAGACGAAATGAATGGTTCTGCCATTATTTGTGTTTACAAAAAAATATCACAATCCCCCTCAAAATCATTAGGATGTGTCCCATAAATAAATTCACCCAAAAGTGACCTGGAAATGCCCAAAATCAATCGCAAGTGCGGAAAATATAAATACTAATACCAATATGTCCACATACATTATGTGGGAGCCATTTCCTGAGGTAAGTTATAATAATATAAATTTCAATTTTTTAAATTGCCTAAAATAATGGCTTTCCCTCTAATAAAGGTTAAAATAAAGGTTAAAAATTGGAATTTGGGATCTGCATAATCATGAGAAGTTTACCATACTCTGTGGGGTCGAAATGAGCTAGATTCACTTGCTTTTTTTGCATAAACTGCTTAAACATAGCAGATTAGTATTAAAACCAGTTCTAAATTGAATTGAAAGGAAGCGTTTGGTGAAAACGCAACTCTGCCTTCACTCTATCCGAGGCAAAGCAGAGCGAGACGACGACCGAGGTGGGAGGAGGCGACAGCAGCTCAGCTCTGCAGGGGGTTTAACCAACCTAATTACTGTTTAATCACAGAGACTCGCCGAATCTGGAGCAGAGAACCGACATATACCCACACACACACAACCCACTTGTTAATGCACCATGTCAGCACTTCACATGTGAGACGGGTAGCAATGACGGACAGATTTCACTCCAGAATTAAAGCAATGGTGGCTCAGTAATTTAGGAGGAAAGCCAACCATTCCCAAGCCTGAAAAGCTGTCATTCATTCCTCCCACCTGACATCTTGAAAGTGTGTCACCATCAAGGAGGCAAGTGAGCAGGCAGGTTGGATGCTGCATTTCAAATTCACCTAAAAAAAAATAAAAATCCGCCTCACTGGTAGACTTGAAAAATAAGAGTTGCATAACAGCTTCCTGCCATCTGACCTACATTCGCCACATTCTTTCATTGGGGTTATTTTTTTTCCCTGCACTGCATAAAACACAATCAAAGACAGCACTTGAGACACAAGGGAGAGGTCCAAGGGATTCTAGGACCTTTTTTTTGTGTCTTCTGTTGAACATATCAAACACTTTCTCAAGTTAACTCATTTGCTGTCATTGATTGCAACAGATGTCAAATTCCTTTGAACTAAGCAGATTGGAAACCATTGCAGTGGTTTCTGCTGCAAAAATGCATTAAAAAAAGTTTGCTTTCAAGTCAAATGTGATATTGTTTTGGGGTGCCAAATCATTTTAGAATGATGAATGGGGTTTGAGAGAATGAGAATCATTATGAGGAACGCATAAGGAATTGATTTTTCAATTTCAACCACTCCAGGGAACATTAAAAAAAATATATGGCTAATAACCCTTTCAATATCATTTTTTTTGGGCAGGGGCCTGGTTACGGAAGGTCATATAAAATACATTGAAAACATGAAGATGCTCATATTCTCTCTTGAAAACTTAATGAATGAGGCTGATTTCAAGTTTCTTAGGTGAATATTTGGCCACGTTACATATATTTTGTAACATGACAATGCTCTACTCGCACTATGCCCATCTTAAAATGTTGTTTTATGTTCAAACTGACCATTGTGTCCCCAAAAATTTAAGTTTGCATGCCCCAAACAATTTCCATTTCATGTCAAGTAAGAAACAAGTACAGGCATAACTTTAATCACGCAATTTTAACATTCTTTTCTCCCAATAATACTTTAATTTCCTAATATTACATCGAAGTTAGCTTTGTGTTGACATGACAACAAAAGTCTGAGCCCGTGAAACCAAACAACCTCCAGGTCAGCTAATGTAAAAGTAAGCAAAGACTTTAAGATCGGAATATTATGATTCTATCATGGAATATTGTGATTTGCTGCTGCCTACAATTAGGTGGGATAAGCTTTAGCACTCCTGTGAGTCAAGTGGCTATCAAAAATGAATAAATAAATGCTTCCTAAAAACATATCATAGATTAATCAACTTGACTATCTTCTCTTAGTCTGAATGCACTTTTAGCAAAGAATCTTCCTCTTTTGAGTGTAGGAAGGAATTGATACTGTCAAGTACATGGCGAAAACAACAAAAATATTTGAGTGAAGAGAAAATGTTGTTGCCAGTGCACTCAGTTGAAACCTCCCAGTCAAAATGTCACTTACACTTCAGTCACGTGTGTGCAAGTTAGTATGTAAGACAGCTTACCAGGAGGTCTGACATACACCTTCAGCTTTAGACACGATCGGCCCACGTGGTTCGGATGGGGAGACGCTGGAAAGAGATGGAAAGCAGTGATCAACAATCAGATAGCACCAAAATTGAAATATAACATCCGCTCATTTCCCAACAATATCCAAATCTTCACCAAAGTCTGATAAGATAATTAAAAGCCACGACTACGCTGTTTGAAACGCTGCCTCATTAATTTAGAGCATACGCAAAAAGAGTAAATCACCACTCGCTCGTTTGTCTTAATTGAACTCTTGCGCGGCAGTTAATACGACTTTAATGATGACGCTCATGAAGATTAAACACATCGAGATCTTAACGAGAATAATGCTCTATCGTCGGTTCTGTCTGAGGTGATTCGATTGGAGAATAAAGACAGATCTGATCATTTTTTGAACAAAACAATGGTAGAAAAAAGTCTCCAAAATGAATGGAAAGTTGAGAAATAACAGCCAGTCAGACTTCAAAGGTGAAACCAAATGGAAACGCCATCATTAGTCCCACCTGACTTGATTTGAAATGTGTTGTCGCCAGCACTTTGGACAAAAAGGGAAGTGCAAAATCATATTAGAAAAGGATGAGTTTCTCGGGGAAGGGAGCGGGATGCGGCAATACTTTGCAGAGAAATTGAAGAGACGAGAGGAATGACTGCATTGTTTTTTTCCTTTAAAAAGAAGACGATCTGGACGTGCTGTGCATTTTTCTCTCGTTCTTTCCGTTGTATAAGTTTTTCCAAAAGATTTACTGTTCACATAAAGACTTTTGCATTTGTTTGAGTGGTGTGTCTCTTAAAAAGGAGAAAAGCTATTGAGGATTTTCCAAAAAGAAAAGATTGCAGCTATACAGTTGAAAATGTTAAGTTTGCACACATCTACATAATTCACTTTAGTAAAACTAAGAATATGTATTGTAAACTTTCCTAAACAAACATTTAAAAGCTGATTCCAAAAACGAAGAAACTGTTGATTCATTCAACTATAATAAAGAGCACGTTTACATTATTTTTCTCCTTTAAGCAAATGAACTGATTCTTGCCATTTCTCAAAAGAAAATATTGATGTTGAAAATGTCACTGCACTTGTTGACATTCTTTCTAAAATACTAAGCTCATGTTAGACTTCTATAACCACAAATAAAAATCATTTTGATTTGTTTTTACTTGCCATTTTTCTCATCTACCTTTCTCACAAAACAATGTTAATCACACAACTTTCCCTCCCAATATAAGCTAATGGTACCATCTAACTAACCCCTGTGCCAAATTCCACTTTTGTTGTGTTTGGACCATTTCTTTTCTCAAGTCTTATCTTCCTGCTGCTGCTTCACTTTCCCAGCACATCCACAATCGCGACGTGTTCTGAAAGCCCATTGAGAGTCACTCAGCCTCATCAGAGGGCAGTCGGAGGAGGGGTGGCAAGGGGCCGTATCCAACCTGTCAACATGTCAGCCACATGATGAACACGCACACACGTGCACGCGCAGTATCGAAACACCTGGTCATGAACCGCAGGCAAAAATCAATGGGTTTTTATCATAAACATACAACACACACACATGCACTGAAAATGCTGCTGTCGGAGGTAAGTATCCACCAGACCTGTGCGTGTGCCGATCTACATATCAGAGTCAGAGAGCAAAGTGCATGTCTGCTTGTCAAGATGATGGACACGGCCTTTCACGCACTCACAATCGCTTGAGGACTGACCCCGTAAATCCCCCACTAGTCCGCCACACTCCTGCCTTTTTTTCTTCTTTCTTTTTTGAATACGCCCGAAGCCCTCAGGGAGCTGGGTAATACAATACCAAAGCCAGCGACTATACAACTCCAGGGGGCCAACCAGGCCAAATGAAAACAAAAGAGTGTGTATGTGAAATGAGAAAAGTGCCACTAAGGCCATCAGGTGGTTGCCATCTTTTGGATTTATTGTTATATGGAACAAATGAGACTTTGGAATGGCACATTGTTAGCATTTACTTGGATTTGGCCATCTACCATTTTTCTATATTACTTGAGATTTTTGAGAAATTTAACGATCATTATTTTATTAAATAAATTTGATTTAAAAATGTACTTTTGGCATTCTTTTCATTGATTGGCAAGTTACTTGTTGTACACAAACTATATTTCTACTTTTTATTGGATGATATTATACTTTGCTGTGACAATTATCAGTATTATTATCATTATTATTATCAGTATTATTATCATTCTAATTATTATATTATTATTAGGATGAGGGAGGAAAGCGAGTACCCAGGGAAAAGCCATACAAGCCCAGGGAGAACATGCACACTCCACACATGAAGGTCTAAGACCTCAGATCGAACCCTCAATATTCTATAAGTATACATTTAATGGACAATCTCACAAGTGTTGAAATCCCTCTCTAAGCATACGTTTAAAAGTCATCCCTATTATTGTTTTTTTTTCTCATCCACATTGACAGTGTGAGTGACGCGAGGGGGTGACGTGACCCCCATCTGTGACACAAGCACCCCTGCTGTTAAAGCACATCAACACGTAGAATAAGAAAATGATTACAAATGGAGTTGACTCAGGAAAAGCAGGGAGAAAGACCGAAGGCAGCCGTGTTTACGTCCTGTGAGTGCAGAGTAGCTCATGTTGATTGCATATTTACATAATGTTTACAAATGCATGCGGCGCTCCAGTGTGTGCACACATGCAAGCCTTTTTTTCTAGTGGGGAGCCGGAAAAAAATGTGCAGGTAAGGGAGAAGAACACCGCAATTCATTGGTTATATTACATGGCCATTAACAGCGATAGACTCCTAAGGCAATTGAAGTAGAAGCGTATGAGTTGCTAAATAAAACTGAAAAAAAAACTCGAATCGTGTTTTTTCATAATTATTAAACCTGTCATGGTTTGGCAGTAGATCATTAGCAAAATGAACTGTCTTCATTTTGGACAGCTGCTTGATATGATTTTTTTTTAACTGTATAGGAGCGTGTCAACTAATGAGAGAAGGTGTGACTGATGAGGTGTCAATCATTTTGCAGTATAGTGACACTTTAAAATGTCAGGTCAGAAAACATCTTACTTTGATTTTTTTTTCTTTTGAAACCAAGTGCTGCACTCATGAGGATCGTACTATTCCATTTCTATGCACGCCAATGAGTAATTTATGGAATAGCCTATTGAATGAGATATGAATAATTCACAAAGCCCTAAGTGCTGAAAGTGTTAGGTCCTGACAGTTAATATGTGAGTGAAGTTATGTACATATAGGTCTATTGAAGCAAAATAAGTTATATACAGTCGAGGTCAAGGTTACCGTTAGTGAACAACAACATGAAACCTAGAATTACAAATTGCGAATGACTAAATAACTAATAAAATGTTTTCAAATCCTTTGCCTGCCAACAAGCCCAACATAGAAAAAAAATTAACTAATGGAATGAATAAAAATCTAAAAATAATCAGAGATAAACTAAAACTTCTTAAAAAACAAATGACACCAACCTGAATTAGAAGAAATAACAAAACAATCAGAACCAGATGAAAGTAAACTACCCTTAGTAATGCTGAACTATCATAACTGTGGTAGTAGGTTAACTTTTTTCAATTTTTTTTCTCAATTTTCTCAATAGCTAACACTATAAAGACAGACACAAACACACACATACACACACTTATTGACTTACAGATGTAGTAGTATTCGTGGCCAGGCCTGAACTCAAATCCGAGCGAGAAGGGCGTGAAGAGCTGGAACTTCTCGGAAAATCTGAGCGGTCCGTCGGCTCCGCTGGGCCGGTTGCACTCCCAACGCTTGAAGCCACGCAGCCGATGCTGACAAGAAGTGTAGCCCTCGAGGTTGACCATGAACAGGATGTAACGCTCCATGCGCCCATGGTTGGGCGGCCCCTCATAGTACGGGCAGTAGATGTCCAGGTAGTCGTTGATGTTCACCGCCACCCGGTATTCGCCAGGCCAAAACCTGGAGTGGAAATTGGAAAACCGATGATCTAACCAATCAATATACATATTTTCCCAAAGTGTCAGTATTTATGCAACTTATTGCATTTCACCAAGCAGTGACTCATCTAATTTTAATACAAATATATAAATATATATATACACGTATATATCGTATTTTCAGCTTGGACTTTTTTTTTTTACATTTTTCTAATAAATAGAATCCATTAAAAAACTTATAGACAAATAAAATTAAAATCTACTTTGTTTATGGCCCCCAATGACACACTAAATAATAGATGTTTTTCTACTTTTTATATGACTTAACCATTGCCTGCCATAGACAATCCCGGACATCAAATGTATGTAAACTGTGAATCTTTCAGTGGCATACATAGCCGTCCAATCTGTTTTGACTGGGAGGGTAGGCAACAATCATTTGCTGGCAGCCTTGCCAAGTCAAGCGGTGTTTATAGCAGGCAATGATTTAAAAGAAACTTAAACTTCTTGTATTTGTGCATGGTTTTCTCTGAGCATTAATAATTTGACACCTTCCCAAGCTTTACACTTTGAATGCAGCTGGCAGATCCAGGTTGCGTCAATAAACACATTCAAACAAACAACAAGCAGAAAAACCTCATAGCAGCCATAAAAAACTGGTGGAGTCTTTTGATTAAAAGGCCTAAAAACAAATCAATGAGTATCCCTGGAGGCGAAAGTTTGCACAGCTCTGGAGTAATAACGCAACGCTTCATTGGAGATAATTCCCATGTCCAATCCAAACAGGTGGACATGAAGAATAGGATGGACATGAAATACTGGAATCCAAATAATTCACTACAAGACAGTTTTGTATACAGAATTAAGATCCAATATGGCTGCTATTAACAATGGTAGACACCCAATAAACGATAATTAAAACGTTTTTTAATTAGATTTTTGAAACTGAAATTTCTGTCAAAATGGATTTCAATTGAAATGGCAACTGATGAAACAAGTATACACCTGCAAAGGTTCGTTTTGAAAATAACGTCAACCCCCCCCCCCCCCCCCCCCCCAACTATACTTGACATCCATCGATCAGTCAGAAGAGAGACATTTAGAGTCTGGTTATTCAGCGTTCAGACAAATTATCCTTCGAAAGAAACGGCGTTGGCGTTTCTCTCGGGGCAAATGGTGGAAATGAGTTGGATGCCAAATAAGTGCCTTCACGCCTCACCGGGCGAGTGAACGTGCCGACGGATCATTGGGAGGGAGGCATTGATCCGGCCGCCGGGAGCCCAGCTCAATTCTCTCGCCTCTCCCAATCAAATGCTATTAAATGCACTTTGGGGGGAAATCTGGGAGGAAGAAGAAGGAGCGGGACAATAGAAGGTAATGAGATTGCGTGGAATGGGAGAAGGAAGCCTAGTGTGCGGCCGGGTATCGTTTTCCTCTCTCGTTTATTTCAATTTGTGTTCGTTTCAGTGAATTTTTCATTGTGATGGGTGGAAAAACGGGGCCACTTAAGTCACGCAGAGCAGTTTTTTTTAGGGGGGATGAAGACTTGCCTGCGTTCAAGTCAGATTAAATATGTTTAACTGAGATGTCAGAACAAGAATCGAAATCCTTTCACCATTTCTTTCTAAATATAGAAGATATTTTTGAAGTCCTAAAAAATTGGAAGGGCCCTCAGGCCATCAGTAACTATTTGGCACAACTAATAAACAAGAAATTACAGTACTAAAGATTAACAAAAATTATATTTATGAAAACAATTTAAAGAAACTAATGAGATGCTGGAATAATAATCAGAAGAACAATTAAAGCCAAAGAATAAAAGATGATTTAAATGCAAGAATATTATTAAATCTTTCATTGCCATTGACTGTTTTTATATTACTTAATCTATCTCCAGTGATATGAGCCAATGATTAAAAAATGAAAATACTCCTGTGGCGAATGAGTTGTTTGTGCGTGTCATCATCCTTGCTGCTCAGCATGACTGTGATCAAGCCTTCTCACTTGAACATGTGGATGGATGATTATCACACCTGCCTGCCTGCACGCCCCCCCCCTACCCCGTCGTCTCCCTTTTTTTTCAGCTGCCACCTCATATAACCTCCAACTGGGAAGAGCGATGAAAACAGGAGAAAATATTGCAGCGTGAACGAACGCTCTTTATTCACATGGGTTAGAAGCGCAAGAGGAATGCATCACTTTCCATAAAAGCGCTCTTAAATTATCAAATTGCTGTCCTGGATTGATGCAAAGTAAACTTCAAAATAAACGCCTAACATATAATCCATCAAAATAAATCCTAAAAGGCATTGAAGTTTAGGGTTTACATAACACTGTGGTGACTGGTGTCAACTTGTCATCAAGATCAATTGCGGCATCCTGAACTCAAGTTCAATCGAAAATGAATGATGAAAAGCATTCGGAATTTTATCATAATGCCTAACAGGTAAGATTAATCCTTTGATGGTGGGACTCTGACCCAGTTGCAGTTGTGAATATTCCATTTTTCACAAACATTATTTACAGAAATGTGGTTTAAACATGACCATAGCCAATTATCAGCCCTACTGTGATCTTTAATCATTGGCCACATTAATAAACACATCCAATATCTGCTGTGTTAAGGTCAATACATCTGTTCTTCTTTTTTAAAATTCACATTTAGCTACCTCATTACATACCAGAAAAGATGATGACACAAACTATGCCATTTAACCTCAACTACTCCCTCTACTCAAAACAGAAAAACCTCTTGTGAACAGAGATTGTACAAATTGCTTTACATCACTGAATATTCCATTTAGAAAAGGGTTAACTGGGTTTAATTAAAAACCGGAATTATATCTGTACCAATGAAATTCTATCACACGCAAACCTGATACTGCATTAAAATGCTGACATCGGCGAGCTCTAACAAATATGCCAATCCCATTTACCAAGATTAGCCTTTACTAGCCTTACTTCTTTAAGATGGAGCCACTGGGAAACGTTCTTGTGCACAATAAAATGATAAAACCAGTCACCAAAAGTCTGTCCCCCTGAAAAGAACAAATTTAAAGAAAAACATGCCAATGGGTGATTGCACATCCCATACCAAACATATACTATACTCTACTATACTTCATCTATTCTCACAATTATAAAAAATGAAAGATAAGGTTATTTAAATTCCTTAATGAACACTTTGACATCTAACAACAGGTATGTACAATAAAACAGAAAGAAAAGAAAGAAGTATACATGAAACAAGTACGCCATGGCACCCAATGCTTCATAGGGGTACTAACTTCATTTAAGATGTTGGTCTTCTGCTTACAGAGTAGTACAAAAAGTACAGTTAGTCACCTTCCGGGATACTGCACAAAACTTTCCAGTTCAAAAATTTCAAAGTTTACTTTTCGAGCCATTGAAAAACAGAGTAAAACTTTCTAAAACTGGTGAGACCTACTTTAGATTTCGGAACTTCTCCGGCTGACAGTAAAAAAAATATGTTTCACTTGGACATTTGAGGTATAGTTCTGCAGGCACAAAATTCCTGCCGGGAGCGGCGTTGGTGACACTGACACTAATGAGCATCACTCTCTATGAAACATCGTCACTACCAGTCCGGCATCGGAACAGGCAAATGTTTCCATCTTGTTGAAAAAAAAAAAAATGCAAAATCTGATGTTGTCAGAGTATTTTTGGTAAGAAGTAGAGAGGCTGCAGGCTATTTTTTTTCCAATGTGTGTTAGTGTTACATTGCCATGAGCGCCTGTCACTCTCTGTGTCAATTAACTACACTCTTTTATCTTGTCTTCCATCGCTCCTCCACATCATTTAGTAGCTAATGGTCTTTCTTCTTACTTGCTGTACTCCCGCATAGCAGCATGGTCTTTTCGTGCCGTCGCTTTTTCTCGGTGACTCACCGCTTCGCCACTCATCTTAACCCTCAGGCCTTGTTCGATTTTTCTACCGGTTAGTTATGTTTCATTGCCGTTGACGCCGATCGAGGTTCGTTCCATTTTGACTGAGACGGCTAGCAGCAATCGTTGGATCTCAGCCAGCTTTCTCAGTTAAAATGGATTTTATATCTACCGCCAATGGCATCAAAAAACGACTGCTGGCTGACACTCAGAGTTCAAATGAGTTTGACGCTTATTGTTATCGATGGCAGCCTATGAGTGAAGGAGTTCATCAAGACCACGAAGTGAAAGATATTAAACAAGTCAAGTAAATTGCCAGACTTGAACCCTGCCCAGTATACCATTTTGGAATTTCTCCACAAACGTTCTCTAAAAAAAAACATGATCAATCACTGCCAGTCTTCCAAATTCCAAGGATTGGATCTCAATTGCTTTTAATGGCAGCCAAATGCTTACTTCTTAAGGCCCAAGAGGTGAAAGGTAGTAAACAGATCAACTCAATCCTCTGGTCTAAATCCTAAAAAACATGCATTTTTATTTTTTACGCTTTTATACTGGCTCCTACACCTGTTGACATGATTGAACTCAAACTTTTACTGCCAACTTAAAAATGCAAATTGTATAACCCAACTCAAGAACAATAGCATACGGTAGATTTGATATCTGAGGCATAATTATGCTGCATGCTTTGAATTTGGAAAAAGTAGCAGCAGATGGTGGCCAATAACAAAAATCAAGTCATCCAAATGGAAATTTGACCAAATTATAGTCTACTGAGGGCCATTTTAGTTAGTCATCAGCATCAAAGTAACATTAATGGCTTCCCTTCCATGCGGTTGAATTGCCGCTAGTCAAACACACCCTCCCAATCAGACATCAGACCCTCAACACAAGGGCGGAATTAACATAACAAAGCAAGTCATGGACATTCTCTACTCAGAGCAGCTGTCATCCAATGGCTGTAGGGAATATGGTGGCTAAACTCCACCCTGGCAGGTAGACACTTAAAGAGTAACCGGACAGCAAAAACGAGAGCGGAGCAGACAGCAGACGACTGTGGGAGTTTTCGTCACACTTAAAGATGAGCGAGCACTGTGATCTCTATCGACAAGGTTGAGCTGATGGCGGTGTTCCATGATGGGAATTTCTCAAAAAAGCATCACCGTCAGTCGCCCCGCAGACATGTCATGTTTCCACCGAGTCGATGTTAGACAAAATGGTTTAACTTTCTATCCTGGCAGCTTGTGTGTATATATATATATATATATATATATATATATATATATATATATATATATATATATATATATATATATATATATATATATATATATATATATATATATATATATATATATATATATATATATATATATATATATATATATATATATATATATATATATATATATATATATATATATATATATATATATATATTGTTTATGAAAATATCTTTCTAGCTGCCAGACAACATGCTACAGCCATTGGTTAATGGAGACTGTACATGCTTTAAATATGATTTATAATAGTTTCTGCTCAGATGGACTAAGATTTTGTTAGATTCTATCAAATATATTATTTAATATCTAGCAGTGCTATTTTTGATAAACTCAAGCAACCATGAAGGGAACAAACAGGATGGAAAATAAATGAATGCCGTGTATAGAATCAATGTCATCATGATCCTCCATCTTGGCTGCCATTGTTGATCGTGAATGGCAACTGATGAAAAGCGTAACATCTCTAATGATTCATTAAAAACACAAATGAAATCCAATTAGCATTCCGTGTCAGTAATCACGTGGGGACACGAATATGTTTAGGGAATCATGCACTCAGATCGCAATTTGAAGGTCAGGGGCATTTGTCATGTTTCCTATCTGCGCCCCCTGACTGTCAAATCAATATGAGATGCAGGAAGAAGTGAAAATTTCCTGTCAACAAGCTTGTGAGCGGAAGGTAAAAATGAAAGTTTTGCCAATGCATGTTCCCAGGAAATGAGATTATAGGATGAGTGACTCTCTGAAGCGCTTTAAAGCCTCTTCTATTTTGTCTTACTTATGGAAAATGGGAAAAGCTGTTTTGGTTCCCCTCCAAAAAAGCATCTATATTGAGATACCAATCCTCAAGTACCTGTAGGTTTCTTTTCAATCACATCGTCTTGGTTTAGCTCAGATATCATTCTGCTGGAAACCGAGAAGCCCATATTGCATAAAATATATCAGCTCAAATCACACACGGCCATAAAAAAACTACAACAATGGATGGATATGAATGCATTGATCCAAAAGGGGACTGTGACCTGCCTAAAGCTGGCTATGAGGAAGTAAATACATGTGCATCTACTTTTAAGTCAGTATTTCTTTGAAGGAGGAAAGAAGAATAAAAGGTGTAAAAATATCAAATAAAACCAGGAAATTCAGTTTAAAGAATATTGCAGAGCATCCAGAGCAAGTGTATGTTAACAAAAACAACAATGGAGGCTATTTCAGCTCTCCCTAACGAGAGAACACTTTTATCCATGAGGAGATTAAGGGCACAAAAAAAGAGAGTGCCTTTGTTGAGTGGAGATTGTAGTGCATCAAAGCAAGACTATACACTAGAGACCACTCTCACTAGAAACCAATATTACCCATAGAGAGACTATGGGCAGGCAAAAAAACAGTGCTTTTTGCAAAGTAGAGATGGCAGAGCAGCACGTGCAAGAAAAGGTTAACAAACACCAACAATGGAGGAGAAGTTGCTCCTTTATGACCAGAGAACAATTTTATCAGTGAGACTAAGCGCAGTCAGAAAATGAATGGCACAGTGCAATAAAGAAGGGATTTACACAACAACAATGGATGTGAAGGGGATTCTTTCTGGCTAATAACAGATGTTTTCTAAAATGAAGGTCAACTATAACTCTATCCAAGGCTATACCATTTTGGAAAAGTTCCTTTTAACCCTTAACATGCTTTTTGAAAAATATGGAAACAAAATGTCTCCTTCTCTCGTCCCCCATCTTCTGTGCTGAGTTTGCCACATCTTGAAGTAATCCAAGTGCACCCAAATCCTCTTCACTCACCCCCCTTCCCACTGATATGCCTAAATTCTACCCCCCCCCCTGTCTCCCTCCCCTCTCACACTACCCCAAATCCTCTCTCCTCTGAATACATTACACCCTTTATAAAGCTACCCACCAAAATTTGCCTTTTTGTTACTTTCCATCCAATTCAATTGATACAATTCTGCTTTTCCTTTTTCAAATTTCTAATGCAACCTACCTAAGATGACTTCAAGACTTGCTATACACCAACAAAAAACAAGAGTTTGTCATGAGCTAGAATTGAACTTCAATTATTAAAACCAAACCCTATAAAGTATGAATTTTACATGTTAAAGAATTTGAAGATCATTAGGGTAGAAAACATTTTTACGACTAACAAAGAGTAAACGGCCAATTTATACCATTTGAAGATTTATGCCACAATGATTAAAATTTAATCGTAGCAGCTTCATGTACATATATGTATGATGTTTGTATACACTCTACACAAGTGCAGCTAAAATTGTCCTGTGTGAACTGTTGTTCAGGGACATTTTTTTCTTCTTCATGCAAACTAAGTGTGAGTGTGTCCGTGTGCCATGAAAGGAAGGGCTAGAGGCTGCGTCTATGTGTGTGTTCTTTTCTTCTCGTGGCTCCCGAGTGCAGGCCTATTTGTAGATGAGCTGCAGGGTCAAGGTTTGGCCACCGGTGGGGGGAAAAAGCTGTGTTCCCCTTTGAAAGGAGATAAAAAATGTAAAAAAATACAAAAGAAAACACTTTTCCGCATTAACCCGCACTCTGCCATGCAGCTGAAATGTGCATTAATACTAGGAAAGGCATGGCGTACGTTTACAGGCAGAAAATATTCTGTTACTTTTTTTAAAGAAAAAGTAATCACACATGAAACTTAATGACACAACTGGAGTCATTTCTGAATTATATATTGAAAAATATATATCGATGGTATATATTTTAGATATATATATGCACCATTATATATTAGTGTTTTGGAAATTGCCTTTACATGTGTAGTTGCCAAAAAGTTGTTTGGCCAGCGTGGAAGTAATCGATCATTTCATAAGTGTATATAAAAGTATTAGATTGACACCAACTGTAAGAGTGGAGCGTGTTTTCAGGGCATTATAGTATACATTTGGCACGTTGAGTAGGTTTGGACTTTGTCAGGCCTTAAATCCATGACCTGTAATGGTGTCAAAATGTCTCATTTCACTTGTCTGCTTAGTGGGGGGGATCAAGCTCAACTGTCATCTGGAGTTGAGTAAGCAGAAAGCATCACAGAGAATGATAAAGCTATTTTTACACGAAGAATTTTAAACTTAGTTTCAAAATTAAGTGGTTGGCCTATTGAATTTTTTCTTTCTTTTTTTTTTATCACTGTCATTGATCGCTGCCAGGCCCTCCCAGTTCCAATGAATTGGATCTATATCACCGTTAATCACAATGAATAAAGATACAATGTTAATTTTTATATATTCCATATCTCAACCTAATCTGTCAAAGACGGCATACTGAGTGCACCTCATCTCTGAATACAAATGTGAGGATGACAAATCAGATTTCAGTGCAATTCATCATCACTGGCTGTTTCACAATTGTCATATTTTTCATTTGAATTACATGTTCAAATGGTAAGCATGCTACCAGAAAAAAAAAACGGCTCCGAAATATCAATGACAGATGACGTCTGACTCTCAATGGTGGTTTACTGCGAAACATGCGAAGTAATTGGCCATAAATTCTCTTTGAAGCATCATCTATTTGACACCTTTTTACAAAATGGACAAAATGCTCCATCTTCGGACCCGTAGGTGGGGCTTGTACGCTGGTTAAAAAGGTCTTTTGCGGGCCGAACGAGAGAGGACAGAGTGGATCTGAATCCTTCTCATCTCAGCGACTTTTCCTATTAAAGTGAGAAGCACCTCCTCCAAGACCATTAATTGGAATTGGCGCGGGCGCCTTAATTTGAAAGCGCGGCCCGTAACTGCGGTCAACGCTGAGACTAATGGCCGTTCCACTCAGAGGAGTGAGGACAGCCCCGAAGGCCGACATACTCGCTCGCGCTTGTTTGCCTACAATTCCCTCGGCAGCAAAGCGGCCTAGTGCAAACTAAAACGGGGCCACTAAATGGGGGTCACGGGGCAGTGATGGTGGGGAGTGAGGATGATGATGATGGTGCCTAATAGATGAGTGTGTGTGTGTGTGAGGGTACGCTGATGAATTGTTTAAATTATTCACTCTAGCCAAACTGTTGCTTGGGGTTTCATTCATTTTTAATGTTGTCTTTTGATGTTGATTAATTAAGCACTGCTTACTTGGCTATTTCACGCTCTCAAATGCACACGCGTACGTTCAAATTACTCTGCCATACCATAATCATTGTATATGTATACAGGATGTCCTTGCAGAAATTTGACAGATAGAGAAAGGCAATTCACTGCCAAAGAAAATTCAGTGTAGTTTGCAAAAACGATGTCAAAAATAGGAAAATCTAGACTAGTAGCAAATAGATCCCAATCAATTAGGTACCGATTACAAAAGGTTGAAAGAGAAATGTGAAATCAGTCACAAAATACTTGAATCTCTCTTTTAAATTTGAATATATAATGTGGATCATATTAAACTGAAAATGCTAAATTTGATTCAATTTTGTGGCCATCATTCCCTTCAAGCCTTTATCGGTTCAAGTCGATTGGCACTAATGATAGGCACCGAGTAAATAAACGGGGAATGTTTGGGTCCTTTCTTAAAAAAACAAGAAATGCAAGAGCACGCAGGCATCCAGACACACACATCCTTAAATCCCCCCTTCAAACACACTCACAAGAAAAGTGTTATGATCATTTAAAAGTGTAATTTTGAGGTTTTTTTGGGTTGCTGATGAGCAGGGAGTAGACTAGGGAGGGAGCGGAATGCCTCTGAGCAAGCACATAGCGGATTAGTAGGTGTGGATGTGTGTGTGTGTGTGTCTGAAAATGACAACTGTATTGTTAGAAGCGGCACTGTACGATACAGCTCGCGGGGGAATGGGGGATGCTAATTAGGTGTGTGTGTGTGTCGGGATAGTCACTTTCATGTCCTCTCAGCCAATGGCGAGCCAGGAGAAGACTTTAGCAACGTCCAATCGGTACGCGTGAGGTTTATAAATAGAGTTTGAGCCACTTTTCTCGTGAAATGGAAGCCGCGTACGAGGACCGGCACTTTTTACATAGATGAAAAATTCAAAAAAGGTGTTGTTCCATTAAGGAACAGCGAGAATTTTTACGTGTGGGTACTTGTTCGTCATTTTCAGTGCGCTAGCACCCTTGACGTCCCACCTTTATTGTGTTTAAGGGAAGACAAAGGCTTTTATTTTAGGAATCTATAAATATCTGCTCCAAAAGCTTCCCTGTGTCATGTCGCATTGATCCGAGCATGACGCTTTGAGAATTCATGGTTTCCATTGGGAGGGTTTAACGGTCACGGAGAACTGGCGGAAAATAGGAAACATACGCAATTTATGCAGTCAATTCGTGGCTAGTTCAAGAAACACTATTTTACTTTTTCTTTGCTAGAATTCTAATTTGACAGACAGTATTTGGAATTTGCTTTTTCACTTTCTCTTCATCAATTCTGGATTGTAGATTTTGGGTCACTTTCTGTTGATTATGGGGCATTGCTACCTATTGGTTGACTACCTGTTGGCTTGGGGTCCGTTTTTGGTAACTTTTTGCTGATTTGGGGCATTTCAGGATGATTTCTAATTCATTTGGGTCACTTCTTTTAGATTTATTTTGTAATAAATAATGGTCAACATTAGAGGGATTTGTTCCTGGGTTCACTAGTTTTTTTGAAGGCCCGAGTAGAAAATCTAGAAAACCCCAATCTTGTGGGTGTTAATCAATGAAATTTGAGTTTTACGAGCAATATCAATTTGAATGTGCTGTTACGAATGTCATTTGCCGCCAGCCTCTCCCATTCAAAACGAATTGGACATCTTTTGCCGTCAGTGGCAGCCGATAAGTTAAATATAGCCAGGAATTGAATAGAATCAGAGCACCTATTTCTTGCTGTTGGTTTTGTACTTGTACAAAAAAAAAAGCGCTGTAAGCAGTTTGGGCGGGGTTTGATGTCTAATACTCGACACACCATGCGGCATCCCTCCCGATGTGGAAAAACACATTTTTACTGCCTTCTTTTTTTATCACTTGGCTCTTATTTTTGAACCTCCACTATCACAGAGAGGGTCCTCATTATTATGAGTCTTCACAGAAATGAGAAAGTGGAAGTGCGACACCTTGCAAACTTCCAAAATGCCATCACAACCACTTAAAGTGGAACTAATTATGAATTTGCGTCCAATGAATATGCATAATGACAATAACCTACTTGCACCCAGGAATGGAAAAAGCTTGGAGAACGATGTGTGTGTGTGTGTATGTTCTGCTTTGCTTTAATCTCCATATCGGGGCAGTGGTGGGAATCTTGCACACCATGCTAAATCGATGCACTCCCCCTACGACATTAGTATGCGTGCGTGTATGTACGTGTGTGTGTGTGTGTGTGTGTGTGCTGTTGGATTACAAAAAAAGAAGGTTGCATAAGAATGAAGGAGGACATTCTAAAGTGTTTTTGGCCTTGGAGCATACTCTAAGGACCCCCTAACAAAGACGATGGACTAAATAAATAAACTTGGTTTCAACATGTAGCTTTCTGCTATGCGTTCATACAGATGAGAATCCACCAAAAGACAAGCAAAGGGGGTGGTTGTGTGGGAATATTTCAAACCCCTGCTCCTCTATCCATCCCCCCACGAACTCCATTTCCATCTTTTTTCCATTTTCTCCTGCCAATCTTGCCGCTAACCTCCTTTGTTCCTAAGTGTGGCCTGCATTGCTCCGCTCACGCCTCCCCAATCCAGTCCGTCGGTCCCAATCCAGCCCTTCTCCGCCTTCATCTCGTATTCCCTTCCGCCTCGCTCCTTCGCTTCAGCCTCATCTCTGATTCCGAGTGACCGCCGCACCCCCCTTGGGCGGTGTCAGACTTCCATCGGACCCCCCCCCCACTCCACGCTAAAACACACACCATCGCCTTTCCTTAGCGAGTTCTGCTTCTGTTGCTGGCGGCATGACATTGCGTTCCCAGGGCATGGCCTTGTGTAAACAGCACCCAGGACAGCTCCATGTTGATTCAAGTAACACAACAGTAACTAAAGCATCTCCCACTTATGTTTTACTGATATTAATGCATAAAGGACAACATATGGAAACAAAACTTGACTGTTTTAGGTTTGACAGATGTTTTAAACAAACGTAGGGGAGTGAAAAGCAAATTGGTCTCACTTATTGGTCACGTTAAGTTTTTGAATAGGATCACTGTTCTTTTGACTATGGAACTCTAAATTTGGCTGATATTAACCCACAAATGTATTGTGTTACAGCTGTCTGATTGCATTGGGCTTTATGTGGCTTCTCGTTAAAAATGACCTAATTTTCGAAGAATTTTCCTGCCTTTATAGAAGAGCTGCATGGTAGTTATTTATGCAATATTTTAAATTGAGTCATTAAAGAAAATACAAATTGGCTGGCAGGGTTGTACTTTTATATAATTTGATGAAAATCTTTCTATGTATTATAGCCAGGATATAATAATGGTTGAAATGTACTCTACATATGCCGGTCTGTTATTCATTTAAAAAAAAAAAAAAACATCATGCAAATCATCAACTGATCAGCCATCTTTCGCTGGTAAGCAGATAGTGAAATTCAAATTTGAAGACTGGAAATTGAAGGCGTATCTAACATACCAAGATGACAAACTATTTAAGTCTACATGACACTATTCAGCTTGCTTCATTTCCTTCAACTAGGAATACATGGAACTTCACAATTGTTCAATTTGTAGAGCTAGAATGATTAATACCATCCCTGAAGGTGAAAGCTGACCGAAAAAAAACTGAACAAAACAGGAAAGCAGGTCATGCTTTTCGCCCATAGCCGCCTCACGGGAGAGCGAAATGTGCCGACTGTCTTTCTTCTTCTATCGTGTCCACCGTAGATGACACGCTTCCTGGCGTTTGATTGGCCGACAAAGCGGGGCCTTTGATCGGCGCTCCCCCCGGGCCCGTCCCCGCCGCGCTCCAGGACGACCTTCAGGAGAAAAGTTTACCGAACTTGGCTTTGATTCTGATTCCCCTCCCTCCCGCCTCTTCCTTCTTCCTCTCCGTTCTCTCCACGATAATGACTGCAGCTGACATAGCGCACCAGGAAATCAAACGGCGGCTATGCTGCCCTTTTATTACAATTTGGTCTCAATCAAGAGCAATCAAATGCGAGGTGAGCGATAGGGTACGCCTCGTCCTTCCTAACCGCAGGCCGCTAAGCCATAATGATCGGCGGACAATTCCACTGGCTCCCCTTAGTTTGGAGCTCAAGGCAACAGTAGTCACAACCAAGATCCACCAAAGAACAGAACTCACCGAGAGCAAGACGAGACCAAGAATTTGGGGAATGGAGACGAAAACAAGACCAGGACTGTCAAAATGTTGTCTCAAGACCAAGACCCGTCTTGATGGTGGCAATACTACTGCCCCATCACAAAATGTCGGTCTAAAAAAATGCTAGTCATTGTAAACAATACACAACAGACTTAAAGGTAAGTCTAAAAGCTTAAATATTATCAGACAATGCGACTAATTCATTGAAACTTGCAAGGACTTCATTTAAATAATTCAAAGCATTTTATACTATAAATTGCATAGACTGCATTATTTCAATTAATAGGACTTTAAAAAAATATAGGTACACAACTGTGCCAACCTCCAAGCCTTATTTTAATTTAATATACATTATTCATGAAGTATTACCAATGTTGACATTTATTCTCTAAAATACCACTCATAATACTCTCTACTACTCTAATACTCTATAATACTCTAAAATTTTGTGTTAGGCATATGAATACACTCAAAAATAATACAACTTTAAACATTAGATTCAGAATCATAGACCTCATCCCTAATGTTTTGTTTGTGTTTGTGTATATGTGAATATGTGTATATGTGAATAAGTGTATATGTAAATATGTGTATACATGTGTATGTGCATATGTGCATATGTGTATGTGTATGTGTATATATATACAAATCAAAAGAATAAAGTTTAATTTGATGAAGTGATTGGTTGCCATTGATGTCCAGTGCATTGGAATTCTCCAACTTCAAACGGTAACGACGTCGATCGCCGTCAATGCCAGTGATAATTTAAGTATCACATGCAAATCCAAGTGATCTTTGAGGCCCTGCTGCTTTCCGCGACACGAGCCCCCCGCCACTCATTAACCTCAGCCCCTTATTAGCAGCCTTCATAGAGGCTAATAGCCGACTTCCCTCCGCTGTGTTCAATGTCAAAATGCTCTAACCTCAGGGAAATTGGAGTCTGCGCTGCCATGCGTGCGTGTCCTTTTTTGTGTTCCTGTGTGCATCAATTACCCATCTGTGAGCAATTTTAAACGCAGGTGTAGCTTTGTGTGTTTGTGTGTGCGAGTGTGTTGTGCCCAAGTGAAGCGTGAGGTTACACACGGTCGTCGTATCTTTTTGTGCGGGTGCTGACATGCATCACAGCGTTGCTGAATACCCGGGTGCATAAATAAGTGCTGCTAACTGTTAGTATCTGCGTTTTTTTTTTTTTGTGTGAGTGCGTCTCATCTTTTTCAAATTGTTTTGCATATGACAAGAAGCCTGGTAGAAAGCAATCACCGAGCCAATGGTGCTGAACGCTGCTCAAAACATGGGATTCGTTTATATTGAGCAAAAAATAGTGATTTAGTCGTTATTTGCTGAGACTGCCTTTCTTCACCTTCACCAATAAAAGACAACTGGTCAAATAAGCAATAAAAAATGCCAGAGGGAAAAACAGACAAACATAGAAATAAAATGCTGTCCAAAATGGAATGTTGGTTGTAGTAATATGCTGTCAACTCATAAAGCCTTGTTTGCTAAGCGAAAAAATAAATAAGAACATTAAAAACTTGGATGGAACAAAATTTTAAAACTTCCGAGCAACAATTTTGAACTGCCAAAGATTTAAACATTTGAAGTCACAAACAACAACAACAAAAACTTTAAATGTGCAATGACACCATTCAGATCACTAACCATAGTTTAGTCCCCCCCCCCCTGAAATAAATGCTTTTAAACAAAGAAAGCTTTGACTATTGAAAACCTTGAAACTCATAAAATGTACAACTATTCTGTTACCTGCTGCATCAATATGATATTATTACAATACTGGAAGACAGTTTGGAGAGAAATCCCCCTAAAAATCTTAAATTATCAACATCAACCGACTTTATCATAAAATATAACAATAACAACTGACAAGATGGTCAACTTTCAATCTCATTACAATTCAACTGCTGTTTTAGATCCAAGAAAACATGTCGATACAGTCTTTTTCATTCTATACATAAACCGATAAACATATACAACCATAAGATTCTAAATACCAAAGCAAATCCTTGGCAATAACACCACCACTTCAACTCACTCTGGAGTTTGAAAGCATAGAATGACTGTCATGTTGTCATATTGGGATTACTGAGCAAAACAAAGAAAATGCTGTTATGCTATGCATTGACTTGATAGACAAAGCAAATCCCTGAAGACAGCTATCTGGAAATGAGAACCATCCTGTTTTGTCCTCCTCACTGACTGACGAGCCCTGTGCGCATCCTCGAGGTGCAAGCGATACGCTTTTCTTCCCCTAAATACTTGGACCAAAACCACCAGTCGCCCCCCATATCTGGCAAGGTCTCGGTGGCGGCAATTGTGAATGTAATGGAGGCGGCCAAAAGGGAGGAATAATTCAATAACGCATACACACATACTGGATTGTCAACTGGGATATTCTATCTCAGATATCCTCTTCTGTCTGTGAGCATTTTCCCTTCTTTTTTTTTCCTTGCCTTGCAAAGCTGACCTACATGGCTTTGGAGATGAGAGGCCATTTGTGAGCGTCATTATAGGAGACGTCCAATCAAAGAACTGGAGTGATGCAAACAAAAGAAGAAGAAAGCTTGTTGGCCCAAAGATGAAATGATGTAATTTTAAACAAGGGAGAAAAAGACTGACAGATTTTTGAAAGTAGACTTGGACAAAAATGGGGGCGAGAAAGATAAATATGATTCTGATTACAGTTGCTTTTTTTGGAAACTTATTGGCTAAGGAAGATAATAAAAAATTAAATTTAGTTAGTTGATTATGATTGATTGCTTGTAGAGGGGGCTTAAAATAAGAGGTGAAAAATAGGTGAGAATGAAGTTAAAAAAAAAAGTAGAATAAATTAGATACACGGTCACTAATAATGCAGTGGAAGAGTTGCGTAAGGATTAAGGTCCTGTGATTGGGAGTGTGGGTGGGGGATAATGGGTGGCATGGGGGTAGGAGGTGTGTGTGGGGGGGAGAAAATTAGACAAACAAAGGACCTTACAGAAGGAGGAGTGCTGTTGGGCATCCTCAGAGGATAAACAGCACACAGAGGAAGCTTCATGGACATGTGCATTAGCTGCTTTCTTTTTCTTTTTTTGGATTTGGATTAGTCCAGTCTCTACATCCCGCCGCACCTTCTCAATCATCCGCAGTACCTTTCTCTTATCTGTTGACTGCATCTCGCCATGGTTTATTTATCTCAGGCGCACAAGGTACCGGAATAGAAACGCACACATACACTAGTTACACAAGCACATGAGCACACAAGCAGCGTTTTCTCTGGTGGGCTTTCCAAAGACGGCTTCCTCGGCGTATCCCTAGGTACTCAGATCCACTTCAAAACACATTCCTGACTCATTCATCTTTTCTGTGCTTTTATTTGTTTATTTATTAAAACGTCTTTGTCTGGCGAACCCAAAAAAAGAAATTCCGCAGACATTAAAAACACGGACCTTACTTTTTAGAAGATTATTTTCAATTTTGCAGGAGATGCTCGTAGATAATAGTCTAGTGTTCAATTTAGTATTGTGATGAGAGAAGAACAAGATTTTTGGGTTGATTCAAGTGTCTCCACTGTCATTCTCTTGTTTTTTGAAGCAATCTCTAACTGAGAATTCATTCAATAATATTAACGTTATCATTTCATACACTAATCTTAAAAATATAGACCCGTGTTGGTCTAAATCCAAGCATCCATCAAATATTTCATTAATGATTTAAAGAAAGTCCGTTTCTCTTTGGCGCAGGAGTGTTATACTGAAGAATATAAAAAAGTACTGCATCTAATGATGGACTGGCCTTTTTGTCAAAACTGGAACTAGATGTCAATTTCAGAAAAATTAAAGTTGTTAGACTTTGGTATTAAAGCAAAAAAAGGCAAGTTAATCTAATAATATTCATATTGGTATTATATAGTACAATAGTATAGTATTATGCAGAGTATACTCAGAGAACAGCAGTCCAAGTCTAATCTTTTGTTGAATATATATCAGTATTTTATGCTTGATATCAAGAACGCTCATTACTCTTGGACATGGGAGTTGGCCCAGTTTGCACTTAAAAAGAAAATGGAAATAAACGTTCATTTCCAAATTAGACAAGTGCCTCCAGATACACGAAAAACTTTCGTAAGGGCCCAAAACATGTACCTCAACCCCTCCAAGACTGGTCCCACTGCCGTACTCTTTTTTACCATTCTGATGGCCAATCAGATTAGGCGTGGAGAGGAAATTGGAGAGGCTCGTCGGACCTGCTCTCCCGCTTTCATGTTCTTCTTTCACCGATGCCGAGAGAAACAAACATGGCTGACAAGAAAGGGTTGCCGTGGGAGATGGAGACCCGAGTGAAAGAAGGATGCTGGCAGCGAGAAGGGTCCCTGACCCATCTTTTGGCGGGGAGGGAAGGGGGTCTCTCAGCCGCCCTCTGTTGCATAAAAGAAGCAGTCGGGCTATACGGGGCAAAGCATGCTGGGTGATCTCAGGACCCCTGCACGTGCCACGCGGGGGAAAAAAAGATGGCTGTGCATGTGATGCCGTCTGTACCGTGGGATCTCTTATCCTACCTTCAAAATTGGATTTGTAATCGTGTCTGATGATCATTTCAGACAAACACTAGGTTCTCCCTAGGTCTTGACTAACTACCTATAAAATACTGTATTTATACTATATACAAATACATTGACCTTGCTTAGCTCTCGTCAAAAAGGTACACATAGTATGACACAGATATATATATATATATTTTTTATAGATGTAAAATCTGGACAAAAGATCTATAGAGGCCACATCTTTGCAACAATCTTACTGCATAAAGACACGGAATATCCTTATAATGTGATGACATGCAGTAATTTGCTTGCTATGCTACAGTTCCATCGCAGTAATGCGTAACTTATTGGCTGCCTTTGATGGCAATTGGACTTTTTGCCTTTTCCAGTTCAAATTGTTTAAATCGCTATAGTTCCTAAGTCGAATGTGACTCTAAGGTTTGTGCAATGACCAAAAAAAACACACACTTCCTCTTAGGGTTAAAGATTTGTCAAGTGAGAACTCAATAAATGGAACTCAAATGTTCTGGTGGATCGATTGAGCATCTTTTTCAAGGACTAAAAATATCACCAATGACTTGGGTGTAACCTGACACACCGTTTCTCTGAGAGAGTTTGTGTACTGAACGACACCACTGAGACCTTCTCAAAGACTTCAACATTTGTCAGCCAAGAAATCATTAAGTTTGTTACTGGTATATTCTTGTGGATCAATAGAGCGTATTTGTTCATAACTCAAAACGACAATTTTGGCCATTAACCTAACACATGGTGACCTTAAGCAAGTTAGTACTGAACAATAACACCTAGACCTCTGCCAAGGGTTAAACATTTGTCAACTGGGAAATCAATAAGTGTGTTACTAATGTGTTCTTGGGGGTGCTTAGAAAGTCTTCACTTATGACTCAAAATGACATTATAATTTGTTAAGAAACCCCCTTTTTTACCTTAAGCAAGTTTGTGGTTAGGAAAACAACACTCAGACTGCCCTCAAGGCTTAAATATGTCAACAGCATATTTTACTGCAATTCTGGTATTGTAAGTCAGCTGTGAATGATCATTTTTCAAAGTTTTTGTATATTAAGAAAAAAAGAACATAAACTGGAAGGGTATCGCAATGACTGATCATGTTTCAGTGGAGGATAGTGGAGGGGTGACTACATACCATGTTAAGTTTGAGTCTGGGGATTGACATTTTTTTTCTATTTTATACATTTCAACCAAATACAAGGTTGCAAGCTACATCTCCCCACCCACTTGCATAATTGTCTCCAAAGTTTTGAACTGTTCAGAGGTCATTACTGTTCACCATATGTGGGCATCAGCTGGAACAGTTTGGACCCACACCAATCACTCCCACCTAGGAGACCTTCTTTTTCTTACCAGTCTACAAAATAATGGACATGCAACACTAAATGCCTCTGCGCCACGCTCGAATAATAACGCACTCAGGGACCATTTGGTGTGGAGGGAGAGAAGGGGGGGACCTGCCATTAGCGCTTGAGACGCAGATGGCAAATGACTGTGTTGCTTACCAACTTGAGCAACATTTATCTTGCTTGCGCGCGTGTGGCTGCGATGTTGCAAACACAACGTTTTTTTGCGTCCAAGCTGATGCAATATCGACATACGGCGACGCACGCTTGATCTTGACTCTGATGGATTGTGTGCTAGTGCAATTAGAAGCCATTGATTTTCACGCAGCAGTGAGCCACATTAAATTAAAGCCTAAAAGCCGGCCAAAGTCCTTCTTTAAAAAGACTCAGTGCAGAATATTATTATGCTGCTGCGAGAGGACATTCGAGGACTTGCTTAGAGTCAGGCCGCCTTCTCTATTTGGAAAAGTCATTTGTCATTTATTTGGTTTTACCAACTTTTCAGTCCACCTGGCATATTTAACCCTTTTACAGCTCATTGATTTAAGTCATGGCCTGCAATTATTTGCTGACAGCCTCTCCCAGTCCAAATGGATTGGATGTCAAATGTGGGTTAAAGGCGTTAAACATAAGGATTCACAGCCAGTTTAAATGTACTGGATGTCTAATGTTGTTAATAAAATAAGTGAATGGTGGGATGATGCTATTTAAATGGAATGTAAATGATTAAACTCTATTCACAAAGCAATGTTCACTAATTTCTGCATGCACACTAATTCGAAAAAGTGTCTGAATGATGGCTAGTTACTGCAAAAACTCAATTTTACACCGCCACACACCGGTTATTTATTCCCCAAATAACCCTTTTTTCAAACCACCCGCAAGGCGAGTCAAAATTGCAAGAATTTATAAATAAAATGGTGAAGATGAAGAAAGAGGATGAAGAAGGTGTTGGGGGTGAATGGCTTTCTTCCCGCTCTAAGACTCTCATTAGCCGTATTGATTTAAGGCTTTCCAGCTCTTTAGCAGTCAAGCGGTGCTGGCGCATTGCAATACACACTCACAAACACACACCTATGGGCGCACATACACACAGTGCTTCCAAACAAGCATGTCTTGCATAACTTTTTTGTGCACCATAAATAACTCCCTGGTGGTAGCGTATACATTTTTTTTTATGGCTCGCATTAGTCGTCAATGTGGATCAATGGGCTTTAGATCTTTTACATACAATCTGCTTAGTAATTACAGCACATTTATTATGAATGAGACTTTCCTGAGTATTTATGCTGCAAACATGTATGGATGCAATCCTTTATAGGAGAATTGACTTGGAGTCATTCTTTATGTTTGATTTAAGGTTTTGTTGGTGTAGAAGAAGTAAAATAAAGTTGACAGGACTTATTTTTCAGTGGGTTTTAAAAACTAAAGTGTTAAAAATGTCAGTATGGTCAGTATGGCTTACAGACAGAATTTCACAATTTTTTTTTTTTTTTTTTTAATAAAAATGGTTGAAAGTGCTGGGGGAAAAAACCCAATATTGATGGTATAGTCTATTTTATGCTAGTGGATGTGTATTTTGATTTTAAATGCAAAGAATGTCTCGCTTTCTTTGTTATGCGTGATTGGTGTCAGTTAACCTCAAATAGTGCACACAATTAGAAATGTCAATGTGTTTTTGCCCTGCCTTAATGAGAGGCACCTAGATTTGTCAATTCATCCTGAACCATAACTCATTGGCTGCCGTACACACACACGCACACACCAATTGCTAATGTAAAACACTATATCGACAAATAAGCAACAGCACTGGTTAGCTGCACCACATCCTCATTATATGCTTTTCTCATTCCCTCAAGCAAAAAAAAAACATGAATACACACACAACTTCTAAACAGCTCCATCTTCTGAAAGAATTGGACACTGCCGAAGACTGATTCCTCTAGCTGCCTTGGCTGTGTGTGTTTGTGTGTCTGTGTATACGTGTGTATGGCGTATTGATTTAGTTTAAAGCGTGTCTAATGAGGCTCAAAGTGACAGCCAAGCAAAACGCACACACCCAATCTTTTGGCGCAGCTTTCCATTCAGCTTTTACTTAAAAAGAGCATTTGAAGGAATGACCTCCTTTTCTAAACAGACATTCCCCCTCAAGCATTTTAATAGCTGAACATTTTAAAATGAAATTATCATAATTACAATGAAGTTAATAAATATGACTGGAGGAATAGAAACTGGAGGGTTGATAAGAATTTAAATGAAAAATCAGTTTTTTTCTCTCTGAGGAGGCTTTTCTAAAAACAAAAACAAAAAAACACCATTAGCCAATCATGGTGATAGATGCTTAATCAATTTGAATTGGGAGAGGCTGAAGTTCAAACCGATTGGACGGTTATCACGGTTAATGGTGGACAATGATTTAACCTCATCTACAAAGTTGGTATTCTCAGTGATCTTTCACAATTAATCAAATAATAAAAAATAATCAACAGTTTGACATTAAAAAAAGACTATTTACTATTTTTATTGATTTGTTTTTCCAAATCAATTAATTATTTTTAATCAGTCACTAAATCTGTGCAATAGACCTCTAATCGACTAGACTGGAAGAGTTTGGCAGGTCTATTCAATTATTTGGTTTGAATAATTTCACAGCAATGACGGCCTCTTCTCTAATGAAACAAAGTGGTAGGCACTATAGAACAAAATATGTAGTGCTCAAATAAAGTGCCAGTTCCGTCTGGGGTGGGCCTGGGGGTCTTAAAGTGGTTGACAGCTGTTCTGGCAGAAGATTCCGACTCAAAGGTCTTGAGGAACACAAGCGATCTCTCGGTGGAGCGAACCATGGCTTGCCTCACCCCCCCATCCCCCTCTCTCGCCGCCTCCCCTCCAATCATCTGTGAGCACATCGCCACCCCGAATCAACAGTCCTTCCCCTCCCGGCGAGGGGTTTGATGGAGAGCCGTCGACAGGAGAGCTCTCATGCAGACTTGACAGGATGGGGCTGCGTGGGGGTTTGCGCCGGCTAACCTTGCTGCATTGCGGATAAGCGTCGACACTTTCCCAAAATATCAAATAGGGAGCAAATACATCCAAGGTGAGCTGCTACTCGGTTTGTCTACATGGAGTCCACGCATGTCCCACAATGCATCTGAGCTCTACAATTGTCTCAAGGATGAGTGGCAGGTTCGCCATACTCGAGAGGAGTTGTGTTTGGAGCTTCGCCTAGTACGAAGCAGATTTTCTGGAGCAATATGGGAGCTTCAATCCTTTCTAGTTTGACTTTTGTTTCTGAGAAAGCAAACTTCAATATTTTCTCTGAAGGAAAGTCTTATTTCAATTATTTCTCCACTTTTTGTGCAATGAAGCATTTACACAAAGGCAATATTTTAGGAAAGTGCAATATTGTGGACATTAGCTGCACAGAAAAGGTCAGGGTAACATTAGGTGTCTTCTTTTGGGGAAAATGGCAATACAAAGCCCATCAACAGAGATTTTTTGAAACATTTTCCAGACCAGGAGTCGTACTTTTTCCATAATACGGCTAGGCCTGCAACTAATAGACTGAAAACTATGTACTATCTAAGTGAAAAGACAAACATAGACAGCAACAACAATAGTTTTCATCTCTTTGGGAAACAATGAGAGAAAGTAAGCCCAACCAACAGCCTAAAAATATGTTCATGTTTGAAAAGTACAACAGAAATAATCTGTCTTCATCTTGAAATGATTAGCAACATAGACAAGGCAACTCATCTTTTTGTCTCGGAAAAGTCAATATCACGACATAATACATGACAGTTTGTCATCTTTTAGAGAACCAACTACTGCACATAGGGCAACACTAAGAGCCTGAACACATAAATTCGACATCTCCAAACATTCTCCTTTTCACAAAGTGAGACCGATAATTACTCTACGTCAATCCCCAAATTGAGCAGACATGCTGTACCAGCACACTAAAGCAAGGCGTTGTGTTTGTTTACAAAGTGCTGCAGTTTTGTTTCCTTCCCCATCCCGAATATGTCCCTAGGACCTAGTTGGAAATTGCTCCGCCTTTGTGCTCTAAATCATAGTAATGCATTTCTACCACCAGCGTTGCTTAGAAGTAGCCCACCTGCTGATAGGCTCTGTCTATTAAAAAACAGCAGCAAGTCCAACCAAGGATTCCTTTTTAAAATTAAAACCAACATTCAGTCAGCTGACTCACGGCTAGAACCACATTGAAGGATGAAAAATGGGGTGAGTGGATAAAGTGCAGCATTACATGCTGCACTCACCCCCTGACGTGGACTCACATGAACTGACTGCTCTTGATGTTCACTCATCCATTAGTAGCAAAGAGAGCCTGGCACACCCGCCCTGCCTCAGCAACCCCCCCTTCATCCTTTTGTCCCTGCATGTTCTCTTCTCCGCTCGTGCCTTTAGCCTTTCCCGCCTGCTAGCGTCCTTCTTAAGACAAGCGCTGGCCTGCTTTTAGCACCATTTGTCATTTGTTATAGCCTTACACTGCCTTTGCATTAAATCGCTCTGTGCACATATGACTAGCATTTCGCATTAGGTGGACATGCCGCCGCTGTTAAAAAAGCATCACGCCAGAACAGCGTTGGGTCTTCAGTGATGGATGAGTTGCGTTCATCTTTTCAGGTGTTCAACTCGCTCGCTGCAATTGACAGGGATATATGTCCATTCATTTTCAACTGGAGGGGAAAACCAACATTTAATCACTGTCTGTGTTCCCATTCCAAATGGATTGGATGATATTTGGTGTTTGTGTCTATCATTAGAAGACTATGCCCAAAAAAATACAAATCTGTCATTGAATGCTAATTTTGACTCTACCTAGACAGGAATGCCAAGATCCAGCTCATATAAATATTTCACTGTCATTCACTGCACGATGTACACAAAAAAATCTTCTATTTTGCTTTGAGGCAGACAGTCTTTGGTCATTTTGACATTTTTGCAAAATGTAAACAGTGTCACCTAGCAATTTGACATTTGGTAGAGTAGTCTCAATTTGACATGCCTTAAAAAATAGACTTTTTATGCTAATTTTGACCAGGGAGCTCCCCGATTGCAAGATTATTAAAAAAGAGAAAAGATCACACAATATTTTTACAATCAGGTGAAAGAGATCGGGTTCGGATAGGCTCCAGCTCCCCAATGACTCTTGTGAAGATAAGTGCCTCGGAAAAATAAAGAATGACCTTTCAACTGTTTGTGGCAGCCCTCAATTGTCTAATAAGTTATATTCTCTCCTCCCCACGGGTTATGGTAACCAATTTCCACTCCCTGCTCTCTGGTTACTCTCACACTTTTCCTGTGGTACACCGCCATGGCAGAAGACAGACAGAAAACAACCAAAACAAAATCAATCTGGGCAGCCTTTAAAGTTTTGTAATTTGGGGGCGCGCACGTACGCGTTTGAGTCATTCAAGGTGATGAAATAAACCAAGCACGCGCACTCAAATCTAGTGTTTTTGCCCACGCCAAATGCAACGTCATCAAAGGTATAAGAGGAGTATTCCCACGCCTTCACATGAGTCATGCGCATAGAGATGCACGCGCACACACACAGAAAGACGACCTGTTCTTTCCGCTTCGCTACTCTTACCGAGGTTTGTCTCTCTGGCCCGACGATGGGCCGCAGCACACACATACACACACAAACACACACACACGTACACACACACGGATCTGCACATAGCACACTGGCAGAGGGGTCCATGAATTATACATCCTCTCTGTCTCTCTGCATTAGTCGAGGAGAAGAGGCGATGGGCGCGAAGAAGCTCAGAGGAGGAGGAGGAGGAAGAGCATCAGATAATGCAACCCTGACACGTCACATGGTATTGCAACCAGGAGGAAAAGCGAGTGATGAGCTGCCCGTCATCTCGACACCGACACTTTTTTGGCTGAACCAACCAAACTTTGCTTTGGGACTAAGAGAAAACTGCAAAAGTTCAAAGTCAAAGTGCGACACGGTAGCAGGAAAGGAAGTACGAAAAAGGTTTGTTTACGCTGGAAAAAAGGAAGGAATTCCTGTCTGTCACTGTCATCTGAAACAACCTGCTTGTCACTTCACAGTGAAGTCTTCAAGGTGGAACACAATTTATTCCCTTGAGATGCACGTCCAACACATTTGTTATAGATTTCAGGCAAACAAAAACAACAGGAAATATTATTTCCGTTTTTTGCGTCATATTCTTTTTATATGTATATATCAAATAATTTATATACGGTACATGTGAAACTGACAATTTTTGTGGTAGGTCATAGGTCAAACTGAGAAAATATATGAACTGCTCCTGGGTTAACTTTCTTCCTGCCTCCATAAAAAGTCAAAGAAAAACCACAAAAAATTGTAAAAGTACCCCATGAAGGCTTAGAGATTTTATCCCTTCAAAGACGAAGGGGGCGTTTATCATTTTCTGCCATCTGGGCTGACAAAAGGAATCGTTTCCTACTTTGCTGGAGTGTTTCATCAGTTCCTTGAAATCGACTACTCAACACATAAAAGACACTTTGGGAGACAAACAGCACTTCAAAATCAATGGCCATAACGGACACACACATAGTGCCAAGTATCAATTGTAAATTCAACCCACAATAATTGTTTCACTTCTGGACATAAAATTAGGTAGGCATGTCTCCGACTAGATCTACAACAAAGTCTGAAATATCAATGACAAAAACAAACAGCAATTCTGGTACATTTCAAATGGACCTACTAGTTCACCATAATTAGGCTTCATTCCAAAATTCCACTCAAGCCGTCCCACTAAGGGACAAGACATTTTGTACAAACTTTTTCTGCAACAATTGTGAAAAGCCCATGACAAAAGACCACACAAGCTCTGTAACTTTGTATCAAAATGACAATTTCAGCATAATTGCTGCTATTTCCGGAGCACCAACAACAGCTTTATTCTAAAATATAGCCCCCAAAGGCCATTTCACAAGACAATTATGGGTAAACCTAAAAATAAGGAGCTCTACCTTTTTTTACTGGGTACCAACATTTTAAGGTTTATGTATTCTTGGGAAAATCTAACAATGGAAGTTAGTTTCACATGAGTCAACTCAACCAGGCATAGAGAAAATATCTCAAACTTACAGCCAAAATGAACCAGAAAGTTTCTCATTTGCTTGCAAGCAGTTCTTTTAGTCACATAAACTATCCGTGATTTAATGAGACATTTCTTCAAACCGATTAAACAATGTTACGCTGAAGCAGCATTATTTAAAGTGAAGTATACTCTCTCTCTTTTTTTAAAGATCAATGAAAGATATGAATGAGAATAAAATCAGCAGAGAGTAAAAATAAGAGGGTGAATTTGCCAAGATAAAACAAAATGGCAGTAAAGCAGAAAACTCTTCTCTTTGCTCCCAATAATTTATACACACAAACACACACACACACACAAACAAATGTCTTCTGAAGACAGCTTTACCCCATAAGTGTGGCCAAGGGGTAAGCGAGAAGGCCGTAGTCCCATGACGGATTTCATCCACGGTGCATGTTACCCCTGGCTATTAGAATTTGTTTATTCCAGAACTTTCCTGGTTGGTGGAAATATATGAGAATTGTTATTTCCCCAGGCAAATCATTGGGATCACTCCTCACAAGCTTTTTATGTGGACAGTGGTCTTTATGGAGACTTTGTGGATAGCCTAGTAAAGAGGTGTCAAACTTATTTTCCATATGGTTTCCCTAATCCAAAAACAAGTGAGGTTCAGAACATTCACTTTAGGCGTTTAAATATGACCCTCAGGACTTGAATTTCAAACCTATGGTGCAGCAAGTTCAATGGAAAAAGCTTTTTTTTTAATCTCAACTACTCGATAGACAAACAAAAAACAGGTCGGTGAGTTTGTTTTGACGTTCTTGTTACATCAGAGGTGATTCTCCGCTCCAGTATTCTTACTTTTTTCCCCCTACTCACACATCATAAGCACTTTGATCACACACACAGATTATCCGCGTCCACCACGGTGACACACGCAGCCTTAATTCACCTTCACGCGACGGAAGGAGCCGGGAAATTAAAGCGTTCGTCGTCTGGAATGCCATGAGCAGGCTGCAGGGGTGGAAAGAGTTGGATTGGATATTTTTCCCCCCTTTTTCTTTTTGCTTCTCAATTCCATCGTTCCCGGCGACTCGTCTGCGTTCATGGAATTAATGAGCTCTCTCTGGAGCTGCAGATCTTCAAGGCCAACAAGTGAAGACCACATCAAAACCCCAATAAAAAAGAAAAAAAAGATAAGAAGGGAAGGGGTAAAAAAATGAAAAGATGACGACAATGGTGAGGATGATGATGAACAGGGACGTGAAGTTATATTCACGGTTGAACTGCTCCATGGCCTCGCAGGACTTGTATTCAATGAACGCAGTAATGTAAAGTGCTGGGCAGCATCCATCCACTTTGTTAGGATTCCCTCTATAAAAGCATCTCATAAATAATAAATACCGATATCACATAATGAAAATTAAATAAATACCACAAGAAAGTAAATACAGTTCTTAACTTACATATATCTACTAGGCGCAATGTTAAAAAAAAATCTTGTGAACAAACAACTGCCTCAGATAGACTAACATTTGTTTTGGTTAGATAACTTCAATGCGGAAAAAGTAGGATAGTCGTATTGAGCCTCTTAACAGTCAACACAATTCACTCCAGATCTCAATGCGCAGAACAGACCAGTTGCTTGTTTGCATTTGACCCATTTTACACTGACAAAAAGGATCCGTAATGCTTTTGTCAGCAAAGCCACAAAAACACATGAGCACCCACACAAGCAAGCCAGAAACGCTCCTCTACCGATTTGGCGAAAGGAGGAAGGAGTGCGGTCCTGTTTGAAGTCGATCAAACGGCGAGTATGCAGGCCGTCTCAAACTGAAATCACCCTCAGAAGCCAACCTACCCGATTCTGCCGCCATCTCATCATGGCGGGCTCACTGATGAGTCTCGCAGCGCTATCTTTCTCAACTGGTAAATTTGGAACAAGCAAAAGAGTTTGCTGGCCAAATAGAACTATCTACTGATTGCATAATCAAAAAAATAAAAAAGCAAACGTTCCTTTTCTGAAACTGAGATTCAAGACAGCTGGTCCACCCACAGTTGTTGCTGAAACCACCTGTATAGCAGCGACATGTTTCAAACATCAACATGAAAAAAGCCAGAATTCAACAAAAGCCTCCCATGGGTATCTCGCTAATAACGATGAACGACAGCCTGTTCAACTTGCGACTATACAAGAAGCACATTCGCTATTTTATTTTTAACTGATGATGAACAAGGACAAAGAAGCAGTACTGCACTGAAAAGGTTGCATAATAAAATCAGCTCTCTACTTCATGATTGAATACAAAACAGAATGAAAGTTTTTGCTTCACTTCAATGGACATTGTTCAACTTCTTCTGCTGCTGTGACAATAGTGACGACCTGTTGGCAGCACAATACAGATATTCAAATAGATCTAAGCATTTTACAGATCCGAGTGAACATTTTTAAGTCAATTTAATTGATCAGCCTTGAGCGTACTTCCTCGATCAAACGTGCAGTAAACATGCGTGGCAATTAGTCTAGTCAAGATATTCCTCCACCACCTCCACTCTAAGAACATTAAAAAAAAAAACCTGACCAATGTGCAGCTCAGCACGCCTCTAAAAACTCGCAATTAGGCCCTAAAATTACCTATCATTAAAAGGAAATGTGGTGGTCGATAACAGCCTTGATATTTTATGTTGTTTTTTATTGTGCACTCTAGTTTTGTTCAGTACAGATTATATAAAACTACACGTTTCTATAAAATATAATAAGCCAGTTTATAAAAAAGTGCTATCGTGAACAAGATTGGAAGACATTAAAAACATTACTTTTTAAAGCTAAAATCAATGTCAGTTCTTTCTCCACAAAAGATGAGGAATATATGGTTTGCACGAGGCTAAAAACACCTGCATTAAAATTTGACCAATTCTATATTTTTCATAAATGAACACTATTGCTCAAGCCTCAAGTTATTAAATCTGCCAGAGATTTTGCATCACCTGCCAGCCATGATGATCATCAATTTCAGTGCCAATGACAACGAATAAGTGAAGAAAATTCCAAAAAGATAAAAAGTGCAGAAAACGTATTGAAAGTAGACATTGTGGTGTGGTCCATCTACAATATAATAGTAAGGTGACGAATCAAAAGACCAGGGCGATCTCATTAGCAAAGAAGCTCATTTTCTATTTCCATTGGAAGCTGCCAAAAAACTAATAATGTTCTCACATCTTCACTCTTAGCCTTTGCCACAGGGAGGTAGTGAGGCAGGAAAATTCTTAATGGAGTGCCCCCCCCCCCCCCCCCTCGAACCCTGTCCTCCTGGCCTTTTCAATCATGTGGAAATGTGTAATCCGATTGTCTTTAATATCATTTGACTGTAGCTATAAAAGCTGTCATCTATCACAATGGACATATCTTCAAAGTACAATGAGATGTACACTGTAAAACGCTATACAGGAAAATACCACCCACTGAGGAAATCAGTTGAACTATCCCCTAAAATACAGCATCACTGATGAAAACACTTCCACTTCATAACAAATCACACTTTTGGGGAGATAGTTGAATTAATTTGTGAACTATTGACAAAAATTCCCAACCCAGTGGTTCCATATATAAGCTAATGTTTGACTATGAATAATGTCATGGCATCCCACGCCAACTTGTTGCCGATGTGATCGGCAAGCATCATAAG
This sequence comes from Stigmatopora nigra, assembly GCF_051989575.1. NCBI lineage: Eukaryota > Metazoa > Chordata > Actinopteri > Syngnathiformes > Syngnathidae > Stigmatopora > Stigmatopora nigra. Next base: position 7,496,381 of record NC_135520.1, read on the forward strand.
TGTCACACTGTTTCACTCATCACCATTATAATCAGCGCCATTAAGCCATGCTCTGTTTTCATTATGCGTATCAGCATCATCTCCGTAAACATCGGCGGGATCATTACAGCTCGGTCCAACAATTGTGTTATGAGAAAGGATTAGAATGCGTGAGAGCGAGCAAGGAGAGAAAGAACGGCGAGTCAGTACGGAAAGTTAACCTCGATATTCATCAAAGGGAATGTGCGAGGCGTCAGGGGAGGAAGGACACAGGGGAATACCGGTGAAGTTCTGAGAGAGCTTGGCCTTACATGAGTCTTAAACACCACCACGATGTCCCGTACCTCAGGAAGATGTCATCTATTATTCAATTCACTCCTATTTATATAATGCATTAAATCACAACAGCAAGTCAAAGATGAGTTTAAGTTTGACCTATGAGAATTACATGTGGGCTAATACAAAAAACAAAAAAAAGTCCAGTTTGGGTTTATGTGTTGTGCCATAACATAGGCACAGGGAATCTTATGTTTTTGATCAAATCAGCACAAAAAAGACACAAAACTATATTGACCAGCAAGCTTTGTATGCACATTGGCTCTGATTCAAGTGCTGTTTGGTCTGTAACTTCTGTTAAATCTGTTTTTTTACGTATCAGGAACTAATGGCAGATTTTTTTTGTCAACAATGGCAGCCAATGAGTTAAAAATGATACTCATGTCGGTTAATACGGCCTGCATCCCTACTATAATTTCCATTTCCTTAATCACTAAAGTGGAGCGCTTATTCAAAATTCAAAAACAGTTTTGCAAGCTTAGCTCTGAAATGAAAATCCAGACATGGTTCATTTTACACCTGTTCAGACATGACTTTCTAGAAAATCTTAGTGAATTGGCAGCATAAAATGATGATATCTTTCATTTCATTTCATAACCAATTGATCATTGCACCGCTAGCCCAACTCTTAAATTGCTTTGCAATTAGCACGGTACCAAACATTCTGTTCGGGAGTTATGACTTCTTGATTAAAAGACGAAAAAATAATCAACAAATGAATTCATTCGCTTTGACGATTGCACCATTGTGTACAACAAGCCAGCATTTGAAAATAAACCCAACACCAACTTTATGGACTACACATTGTGCTGTCAAATATGATATACACATGTAATAACTTCACTAACAATAAGATAATTGCTGTGATGATGGATAGCGCTTAAAAAGCCTCCTCGCAGTGTTTCGATTAAGCCTGGGATTTAAAACAGAGGTTGGGATTAATTTGAAGGCCGGAGGGGAGAAAATACATAATTACACAAGCAGCCAACCAGTAGGTTGCCTACTGTACATATGGACACCTCGGAGAGTGATAAGACTCAACATATGTTGATCCCGCCTCATTATCCTCATTAGCATAACATAAAATGAGCTTCATCGTGGCCCCGTTCTGGATCAGACTGAGGTAGCGGGGCGTCGCTATGACTGGCGTCGAGTCAGACACTTCCCGCCTGCTCCATCTGATAGATTACAAGGCAAATGGTTCACGCGCTTGCTTTCTTTTGTTTAATTCCCAACTGTTTGGGGGTGAAAACCCCCCCGCCAGGATTCCGCTGGAGGCAGAAAAGAAACGAATGACACATGTGCCGCCTTTGCTGGGCGCCCGCCGATGCGAGCCAGGAGTCAGGGAAATGACATTTCAGGGCTAGTTCACTTGCCAAATTGTGTGAACAATTGTTGATTAAGCGAATGAAAATTAGAGGAAGGACCCACGATATGCTATCGACCATATGCCATTTTTAACATTTTATAACACCCTCATTGTCTGCCAATGACGCCAATTTCCGTTAGGATGGGAGATGCTTAGTAGTAAATAATCTTTGCTGAACCTCCCAGCCAAAATGGACATCTGGCATTGTGAATTGCACTGAAACACAGGCCACTTCTCGCAGTTTGAATGAATTCATACGTCTATTGTTGTAATTAGATGAGTTAAATAAAATATTTAACCATCACATAGACTAAAATCCAAAATTAATCCAACTAACAAGGAGAGTTCGGTAGCCTCAAGTTATTCAACATTGCAACCACAAATGTGATGTCCACATGTGGAAATCAGATCATACGAGGTTAATTTCTGTTAACTGTTTTAATTAGGATCATTTTTTTGTAACTAAGTGCAGTACAATATAAAATTAGTAATATTTTTCATGGCATTATGCAACCCTGACACTAAGGAAATAACAGTCCTTGCGGATTTGCTTTAGATTAGCGCAGCACTCAACATAAAACAGGGCCAAACACCGTAAAGACATTAGCCAATGATCATTCATGCAAAAACACTATTTTTTCTGCGTGACCAATTCCACCAAGCTTGCGGCTAACTGCTATCAAACTTTTGACTCCCTCAATTGCTGATTCCAGACCAAGAAGTGGCAGAAGGCATGTCGTTCACCATTCTTTCCAGCCTAATACCTGGCCTTGGACGCACCCCCGCTGGGACCGTCCGACCGTGCGCTTTTTAAGCACTTTCTCCGCGGCGTAATCTTCCCTTGGTTTCCACCAATTTCCGCTTGATTTGGCATCCACTGCACACCCCTCCAACTTGTGCCTTTCATATGATCGCTGCTAATCCTGTGAGTCTATCTCGCATTTGTCTTGTGCTCTCTAGAGAGACTGAGGCAGACAGTTGCATGTGTGTTATTATCTTGCAGCGGTCCCATTAGACCTCAAACCGGGGTCCCCACAACCCCAGGGGAGTCGGCAAAGAGACTTGCAATCATGTATTATGTTGTATCATTTAACTCGTTCACTACCAATGGTGGAGATAGACATCCAAGTGCATCTGCACTGATTGGTGCCAGATACTCGCAAGTTCAAATTTGGACATCGTTTGCTGCCAGTAACACTGAAACATGATCATTCAGTGCCACCTATCCTAGTTTACAACAACTGGATGTTTATCGCTGTTGCCACGCAGCAGCTATGATTTTTAACCATGACATTAAAAGAAATTACATTGACTACTATAGGCCACTTTATGAATTTTCCATCCACTTATCCTCACCGGGTTCACAGGATTGCCTTAGCCTATCCCAGCTAACTATAGACAGTAGGCGGGTCAACAGTGAGACAAACAAACAAATCATCATACTAACAGATCATTTGGAGCATTAAATTAATCCAACATACATGATTTTGAGATGTGGGAGGAAACCAGACTACCCAAAGAAAAGCCAAACACCAAATTGGTGAAACAGAATTGAATCCTTCATCTCAGAACTATGAGGTGAATTTACTAATCATTTTTTCCACCTTCCAAATGTTAAAAATGATATTAAATCATTATTAAATGAACACCTTTTAAAATTCCTATGGCCTTTAGAACTGACCTACATTCGCTACCAGAAGCTCCCATTTCAAATGGATTTGACGTCTGTCTCCGCACTTGAGTACTAACAACGAGTATCTTCAGTCGCGTCCTAAAAAGAATAAAAAAAACGGTGATGGAATGCCAACGGCAAGGGCACCGTCTGAAATATTCATGCATCCTTCTCCACGCTTTGTTTTCTCAATTTAAATAATCGTGTCAACTCATTAGTTGGCACTGCGGCATCTTTCACCCACCACCATTAATAATCACGTTTTTTTTTTAAGGGGGAGAAGTGTTGGAGGGTTAGGGGTCCACGTGTTTAAATAAACATTTCACATCGCATTACAGATAGCTGCCCACATACTAAATAGACTATTTCAGCCTTGTGGGCACATTTGATGATGATGGCATTTCTTAGCCTGTGCACTACTCTCTCTAGGGAAGTACAAAAATCTGATGAGGGTGATGACGGATGTTTCCCTGCAGACTAAAAAAGTTGAGTGACCTTGGAAAAAGTTGATTTGATTGAGAATTGGTAACCCTGGGTATACAATTGAGTGCCATTCTGAGGGAGCTGACGGAAAACCCAAATCCCATATTTACATTATTAACATTAATTACTAAATCTAAGAAATGTTTTAATAAATAATACTCATATTTAGCACATTCTTCAACATTTTATGACTAATTCAGTTTGTTCAGGATATCTCGAAAATTAGTTACCAAATATTCCTTAATGTCACCATTTAATCACCATATTTAAAAAAAATCTAAACATTTCCAAATGTATTCCATTGCCTGCCGTGGACAACTACAGACTTGGAACAAGGAAAAGAAAAAGGAAAAACATGCTCATTTGATATATTACTTATTGTTCAAAATGTTCAGATATTGTAAAAAAAAATGTAGAATTTCCTTGAATGGAATCATGAGACTTTGTAATGTCGACAAATATCAAAATGTCTAATTCCCAGTCAAAAATGCTAGTAAATGATTGAAAGTCATTAGCTTTAATAAACAACTGCTACTCTATGCCATTGAGTTAATAAACTGCCCAGGATGTGATAGATGGGTGACAAGCTACCATTGTAAGTGTGCACGCGCATCTCCACCACGGTTCCTCAAAGATAGTCCAGATGAAGCACAAGCGGTGGAACAAAGCCGAATTGGGCGGGGGTGATGCCTTTTTGAAGGCGAAAGCGTGGGATTAGTTGAGATGCTCCTTCTGGACCAATGAGCCAGCACACGCATGAATGTGTGTGTGTGGAAATGAAGCCATTTCTGTGCACACATTAGCTCCTCAGGCAGAACAAAGCCCCATAACTTGTAAGCTTCTTCTATCTTTCTCTCTTTCTCTCTTTTTTTTTAAAGAAATGTATCATTGTGTACATATTTAGTACTCGAGTAGTGCAACTATGTATGCGTATGTGCCAGTGAGAAAATGGAAGCTGAATGGAAAAGTGTGACTCTGCTTGTGTAGAGTTGTGTTTGTGTGAATGTGTGACCTACATCTAGCAGCCTTGTGTGTATGTGTTTCACTCCTACATCTTTTAATATGGCTCTGTTGGGGTGTTGTGCTACATTGTAATCACCATGATGATGTGGTGTATGGCGAAACCCCCCACCCCTCCCACCCCTCCCACCCCGCCCTTTATATGACATCACAACAGTGAAATACTTGGATGGAATGATGTGAATGGCCAAAAAGGATCCCAAGTGCTTTGAATTGGATTAGCTGGAGCATTTTGCTATTATCTGTGCAGACCTTGAAATGAAATGGAGACCCCCACTTTCCTCTTCTATTATACTCACTATAATGGACTAGCCCGATTGGGAGCATCCATGTGCAAATAGAAATATATTTGTTTACTTCTCTATGTTGGTTGTCTATCCCAAGGGATGGCGATATGACTTTAAATTCAAATCAGGCCTTTTTCACTGAGGTCAGATTTCTGACTTAAATAGATATTTTTTCTACCTCTGCTTGGAAAAATCCACATTATTCTTTTGGGATTCACCTCGTTCCTTTCCCAATCCCAAACAAGCGTTGCAACATGAAAATGGGAGTAACATAAATAATGTTGAAACGAGATAGAGTATGTGTGTGTGTGTCTATATAGCTATGCTAGAATGTATAAATAGCTCTTTATGCTTAATGCTTGGGGATGAATATCCTCATTAAACTCAGAACAGGTCCAAACAAGGGGAAGCAAGTTCACCAGCATCACAGCCCCGATTCATCGCAATGCATTTTTGATATGCCCTCCACCCGCGCCTCTCCTACCTTAACGCACATACAAATCCTCACTTTCTGCCTTGACTTCCCCTCCCCATTCCCGACGCCATTCCCTGACGGAATCAGATCGCCGCCGGCAACTGTGCATATAGCCCAAACATTACCGCTAATGTTTGCGTTATGTGCGCGCGTGTTATGGAAAAAAAAGAGAGTGAAAGTGGAAAGAGAGAGGGGAAAAAAGGGGGAGAGAGAGCAAAAAAAAAAGGAAGAAAATTTCCCCCCTCGCCTGTTAAATATTTGAAATGGCTTCAGTGGAGAAGTGATGTAGTCACAGATGCAACAGCAAGCTCACTCTGCGTTTGTGGGTCACTTTCGGTCAGGCTTGTTTTTATATCTAAAAATGTCCATCACTTTGCATTGACTACGCAATGCCGACCCACCCTAGTCCAAGATCAAATGGATTGTACATCTATCGCAGTCTTTTATAGCCAACCGTTAAAATTCAAGGTAGATTAGTATAAGACTCTGGCAAAAATATGAATTAAAAAATGAATCTTTTACAAGCAGGGGAAAGCAAGCAAACAACAACAAGAAAAGCAGAATAAACAAGCTAAAATAGTTAAACACTTGAGATGTTTTTCAAACCAACTGTTTAAAAAAAGCACTAGATGTGGAAACTAGCAATTGGTCCATAAATATTATGTCCATTCTGATCATAACATCAACTAAGTGATAAATAATAAATGATCAAATTACATGGCAACCTTATTTATAGTTGAGGTATTCTTCACTTAAATATTCTTTGGTTTTGGCTCATTTACACAAAGATATTTCGTTAAAAACTGCACTTTTGATTTCAAATTAAATTCATTAAGAGCAAAAAAATATAAATATTCCCTGATTTCAGTCATCTTTGCAGAACACATCTTTGTAAACATCTGCATTTGCAAATAATCAGCAATTAATTAACTCTGGAAATCATCGTTTATGGCAAACTTAGATAATACTAAGAATTTTTGAATGTCATTTTTTTCCATGCTAATTGTATTTTGACACTATATGACAGACCCCCAAAATACTGCACCACAGCAAACACAATGGCCCCAATGCTGCTGGTTGGACACCAATGAATAGAATACCCAATTGTTGAGCTTCATATTAAGCAGTATAATAATCAATCATTGGGGGAAAATGTATCATCTATTCTTCCCTAATATTCATAAGAGTACACTTTGTAAAATTAGTGTTAATTAAACACGCGCATGCGCTCTTACTTGGGATTGGAGCTGTTCCAGTAGACGGAGTGCCTGTCAAAGATGATTTTCTCCTCGCCCCAAACGCACATCCAGGAGAGCGCGGTGAGGATCAGCA